>NC_046318.1:78947680-79263013 GCF_009819535.1 Lacerta agilis | reverse complement strand
GCCCTCCCGTCAGAAGTCAAGGGAATAAACAACTACCTGACATTCAGAAAATACCTAAAGGCAGCCCTGTTTAGGGAAGTTTTTAATTTGTGACTCTGTATTGTATTTTGGTATTTGTTGGAGGCCGCCCAGAGTGGCTGGGGAGACCCGGCCAGATGGGCGGGGTATAAATAATATATTATTATTATTATTATTATTATTATTATTATTATTATTATTATTATTATTATTACTAGGTGGGCCACCTCCCCAGGTTGATAAACCCCACCTGCCACTTATTTCCCTCTGCAGTAACCACCTTCTTGACTGCTGGACCCACTATTGGTCTTGTCCGCTCAATCTACTGGAGACTTGTCTTTGCGTACGGGGGAAAGTCTCTAACTCACTGAGGTTCTGAGACCCATCAGCTACCCTCCCCTGGACTAGCACTCCAAAGCATTGCTAGGTGGCTGAATCAAGCCACCGTTTAAATTTCCCGCAATGCCTTGGAGCATTGCTGCATTATTAATTGTGAAAAATCAAAATGGTTGCTAGACCTGGCTGCCGGCAGTCATCACCAGATAATCCCACTAGGCTTCATCAATGAACAAGGTGGCCAACATGGGGCCAATTGCCCAGGATTACATCAGACCTGGTGCTGGCCCTGATCAAATAGCAGGGGCTTAACCTCCTCTTGCTGCTTCCTGGGTGGTATACCTGGAACCTGGAACCTGGAACCTTCCAGGTATACCACCCAGCAAGCAGCAAGAGGAGGTTAAGCCCCTGCTATTTGAGAATGCTTTTCACTGACAACTGAAACACTGAAATGTGTATGCCTCCATGTTTCTTTGGGGGGGGGGGAACCAGTGCGCCATGCTTAAAATGTAATTGTGTGAGAGAGGTTGGTGATTTGAATGCCTCTGTCTTTTGTTAGGGTGCCAAAGGAGACCGTGGGACGCCTGGAGAGGCTGGACTGAAGGGTGAACAGGTAAAATAGAATGAGGCAGAAAGATGCTTCTTGGAACAGTACAGTAAGCAACCTGTACAGTAAGCAACACTTCCTGACAGTAAGAGCTGTTCGGCAGTGAAATTTGCTGCCAAGGAGTGTGGTGGAGTCTCCTTCTTTGGAGGTCTTTAAGTAGAGGCTTGACAGCCATCTGTCAGGAATGCTTTGATGGTGTTTCCTGCTTGGCAGGGGGTTGGACTGGATGGCCCTTGTGGTCTCTTCCAACTCTATGATTCTATGATTCTATGTATGTTGGACATGTCTAGAGCACTAAATCAGACCTCTGACCTGCTCTTCTGCCACCGCATCAGAACACTACTGATAAATATATCACACAAGGACTTGAGGGAAGACTTGTCAGTGGTCACCCTAAACTGCAAAGTGCATAACACATGGGTTGCCCAAGAGAGAACAGGACGATATATAAAGGTAAAGGATAAAGGGACCCCTGACCATTAGGTCCAGTCGCGGATGACTCTGGGGTTGCAGCACTCATCTCATTTACTGGCCGAGGGAGCCGGCGTACAGCTTCCGGGTCATGTGGCCAGCATGACTAACCTGCTTCTGACCAACCAGAGCAGCGCATGGAAACACCATTTACCTTCCCACCGGAGCAGTACCTATTTATCTACTTGCACTGGCATGCTTTCAAACTGCTAGGTGGGCAGGAGCTGGGACAGAACAACGGGAGCTTACCCCGTTGTGGAGATTCGAACTGCCGACCTCCTGATTGGCAAGCCCTAGGCTCTGTAGTTTAACCCACAGTGCCACCCGTGTCCCTTATATAGAATCATGGAAGTTGCAACCTAGTCAGATGGGCAGGGTATAAGTAACAAAATTATTATTATTAGTGTGGAATCATAGAATTGCAGAGTTGCAAGGGACCCCAAGGGCCCACTCATCCCAACCTGCAGGAATCTTTTGCCTCACATGGAGCTTGAACCCACAACCATGAGATTAAGAACCTCATATTCTGCCAACTGAGCTATAGTAAAATATCAAATTTGTACAAGTGCTAAAACTTACGGGAGGGAAATTTAGAATTAAAGGGAAAAGAGTTTTCCTTTCAAGGCACTATGTTACCCAGCAGGTTCTATATATGATTATTCCTTAACACATCCTTTACTAACAGGGTCGATGGGATGCTTCCTGTTTGTGTTTGCTCAAGGAAGGTGTCAGGGAACTTCCACCTGTCCCGCTGAGGGGAACGGAGGGTCCGTTAGCATACAGAGAGCCCCAACGCCAATTCAGCAGCAGCACCTCTTCCAGCGCGGAAAGCTGCCACACCTCCAGTGGGGAGGAGAGGGAAGGAAGCAGCCAGGCTGGGAGGGGGCTTAGGGATGCCACTGAGAGCCCCAGTGCCTCTTCTAGCCAGGAGGAGCCTGGTGAGGAGAGGGCTTCAGGATGTTGCTCACCTCTCCCGGCTGGTCAGGAGGGAGGCACGGCATTTCTGGCACCCCAGTTGCGCAGAGGGGTGAAACGCAAGGAGGGTAGGAGGAGACTTGGGGTGCCGAAGTTCTTGTGCTGGGGGAGAAGCCGGAAGTGGCCACTCCCGGATTCTGCCAGCGACTGAGACAGACATGCTTTTCGTAGCTCTGCACTGTAAATAGTTTGTACAATAAAACTGCAAAAGACTGTTTGGGCTCCTGCTCCATTACTCGTGAAGCACCTTCCCACGAACCTTACAGGAGGGTTAAGTACCCCTTCCGCCTTCCTGCTCCAACTTCCCCTCCACCAGCTGTCTTATTTAAAAAAAAAAAAAATCACCAACCACACCGACATTCACTACTGTGTTACATGTGTTTGCCCCAAACATGTGCTTAACCAATGAACCACACATTCAACATGCAAGGAGAATGTTTGTTTATTCAAAAGGGGGTGTGTGCATCCATTTGTTTGCAGTGATCTGAGGAAATGGCATGCTGAATTATGTTAAATTGATTCTGTTCCCAAGGCAAAGACCTGGCACAGCTGTGGATGGGGGCGGTTGGGGTGCACAGTTTCTCGCTGCGCGCACGACAAGTTGTTAGCCTCTTGCACCCAGCCAACCCTGTAATGTTCCCTGACAACTTCTCCGTTCCCAGAAGCTTATGTATATTAAAAGCAGTTTGTTAAAACATGCAAGTTCATGCTCTGGAAACCTATGCATGGAATTGTGATGCCAAGTTAGCTTATGTTTTGGGCGTCTCGCTCTCTGGGTTGCTTGGTTGCTAGCAAGCTTTTGATGAGATTCCAGGGGTTCTTTGGGGACGTGGTTTGCAAATGAAGATGCTAATTGAATATGAAATGCTGTTGTTGTCGTCTGCAGGGACATCCTGGGATACCTGGCTTCATGGGGCCCCCTGGAAATCCAGGTCCACCTGTAAGATGCTATCTATCTATCTATCTATCTATCATCTATCATCTATCATATCTATCTATCTATCTATCTACAGTATATCTATCTATCCCTTTTTCTTTTGCACTGCACCCATCCATCTGGTTATAGACTCAGAAGAAGCCCAGAGCCATTCACTGGCCCTCTCTTGTATGTGTGGGAATGTTAAGGATAGTAGGAGAGGATATATTAATTAAATATTATCCTTCCTTCACTCACGCTAGTGAGTCATGTAGCAGAGCAGACTCCCCTCAATACAACAGGAAGCTAGTCTGCAGATTCGTTTGAATCTCTTTAGTTAAGCAATCCAATCTGGCTTGCCCAGATGGATTGTTCCTGGTGTCCCCTTTTATCCCTCTTAAAAGAATAAAGGTACCAGAGTCTTTCCTTAAAAGTTACAAGAAGTTTACTCACACTCAGTTCACAGTATGATCCCTGAAGGCAGGCTTTAGCTAGTAGTTACATAACCAAGTGTGAGTTTATCCCATATGGGGATTGAGCTCACATACTGCTGGCTGAGAGCCAGCAGACAGCAAGATGCATTAAGAGAACAGCATCAAGAGAACAAAAAATGGCCACAAGAGAGCAGCATGGCATCAAGAGGAAGATGGCTGCATGACTGGGCTCTTTTATAGAATCAGCAAGGGTCACACTCATCTGCCTGGTCACATGCAGGGGGAGGACGCTTCAGACCAGTGGGACAGGAAGTTATATTGGTTGGAGTAACATCCCGCTGCCTGTGTCCACTCTAGGGAAACAAGGAATGTTGTATTTGACTGCTTCAATGGATTACATCCCACAGTATGTTGGACTTTGGGGGGCATCAATAAGAATCTCACCCCAACCCAAGTGAGCAGCTGTGTTTTCCCATAGGGTTTTCATAATCTGGAATTATCATAAAATGAGAGAAAAAATCCTTTCTCTCTCTCCTTTCTGTTTTGAATCTAGTTTCTGTACCCAGGTAGGTTGTGTTCTACAGCCCTACTCAGGCATTCCAAATAGGGGGGAATGGACTAAGGAGGAGGGGGCAGTGGGAACCACCATGAAAGCTTCATCACTGCTGCCATCACCTTCCAACTCACAGAAGGCAGCGGTGGGTTTTTGCATCCATGGAGGCTCTCTGCACGTTTAGTTTCCAACTCATACAGGGACTCTCCTCAGATATAAAAGAGTCGCTGCCTGCAATGCAGAGAGTTGCTTTGCATGAACTAGAAGGTGATTGAAATAAAGTTGACGGGTTGCTGTAGCTAGCAGGCTCGCTCCTGCTGTTGCTTCTCACCTGCTTCCTTTCCTCCACTTGAAACTCCCAAAGAGGACTCAGCATAAACTGAGTCTGAATTATGAGAAGTCGGAGGCTCTGGGGGTGAGGGGCTCCCAGGTCTGGGAAGCTGGTAAATTGCCTTCCCCTGGATGGAGTCACGCTGAAGGTGGCGATGACAGAGGATTATCCGCCTTCTGAGAATCCAACATATTGCTATGCATTACGGAATGCTGATCTCGAATGTGTAGCAAAGTTTATGGCCCACCATGTTGGGCTGGCTGTCTTCTTTTAAATAAAGTCCAAAGGCTTGTAAGAGCTGCTTCCATGTTGTTTGAGGAGACTATTTCTGATTCAGAAACAAGCTGCCATTTTTAATGGCCAGAAATGTTCTTTTTTCCCCCATTTTATTTAGGGGTCTGAGGGGCCCCCAGGACCTGCAGGACCAATGGGAAACCCTGGAGAAATAGTAAGTCGCTATTCAATCTGTCATTATACCCCCTGCCCGCCCCCCAAAGGAAGCCATCATTTGCCTAAGGGGCCCCAAAGTGGATTCTTGAAAAAAAATAAGTAGCTGTGGAAAGTGTTCCATGAATCTGTAAGGTTTGAAAGCCACTGAGATACTCAGATGAAGATTAGTGGATTATAAACTCTCAGCCAAATTCTCCGTTAATTTAGAAAGATGGTTAAATTCAAAATGTGTCATTAGTACATGTTGTGGTGGAGCAGGGGGAGTACAGTCACAACGCCAGGGGGGGAAAATGGCACTCTTCCTAGCAGAGGCATAGGAAGGACAGGTGGTACCCGGTGTCACCCCCCCCTTTGATCCCCCCTTGCAAAAATGGTTTTACGTTATTTCATATTTTCTTACAAAGGAATAATACCAAGTAATAATAATAATAAAACTTTTATTTATATCCCGCCCTCCCCGGCCGAAGTCGGGCTCAGGGTGGCTAACATCAGATACATAACATTGGTATAAAATCAAACAATAATTAAATTACCTCCTAAAAAACATCTCAAAATCAAATTAAAGTCTAATTAGATGGCTTTCCACAGGGTTAGGGTTGGGAGCAGTAAGTGCTCCACTGTACTGAAATTTCAGCCTTCACGACATAGGAAAACAGCCAAGTAAACAGCTATTTTGGTGGAGGAGGGTCAAGATATTAACCGATATGCATGAAATTTCATATATAGCTATATAATCCCAAGTATAGTAAGATAAGACATTTGGAGCAGGCATTAAAAATAATAATTATGAACCGCCCTAGTAGGGCAGTAATTGTTCCTTGATAATTTGTCACCCCCTCCATTATGGAATCTGGGGCTGTCTGCCCCCTACGCCCCTGTTTCCTGGTTTATCCGTGCAGTGCTGATCTCCCCTCCTCCTTGCCCCTTCCAGTCTCCCTCCCAGTAATCTGTAGTGATTTCATTGCCAGGAGGTCAGGTAAGTTCTGCTCCCTGCTACACCCACTCCCCCCAAAAAAGGCCTAAGCAATATTGAGCAATATTGAGCATAAATTCAGAAGGCCTTGCTAACGGATTGTTCTTCTGGAGATGTCTCTGCCTGGAAAGCTTACGTGAACATCTCCACATCTGTGTCTCTTTGGCAGGGTAAAGAAGGCCCATCAGGACCTCAAGGGCCACCAGGATTGCCTGGACTTCTGGTGAGTTATCCCTGCATTTTTAAACGTTGACGCATCTCATATGCAGGGGACTGCAGTGTTCTTGAATCCCTGGCATATTTCAACAGTAAAAAGATTGTGCGGCATACTAGCATATGTGCCTGACCATTGTGACATCACGAAGGTCAGGCCCCACCCTATGGAGCGCCCTCCCAGCAGATCTCAAACAGATAAACACGAAAGCTCATACCAAGAACAAACTTGGTTGGTCTCTAAGGTACTACTGGAAGGATTTTTTTTATTTTATTTTGTTTAGATAAATCAGCTGTGTGATTTTTAAAAGACGTCTGAAGGCAGGCCTTGGTCAGGGAAGTTTTTTAATGTGCAATGTTGCATTGTGTTTTTTTAATATTTTTTTGGGAGCCACCCAGAGTGGCTGGGGCAACCCAGTCAGGTGGGCAGCATATAAATAATACATCATCATTATCATCATCATCATTAATGTCTTTTGAGGCATTCCCCCCCCCCCAATACGCGGCCATAGTGAGATGTTGTGTGTGCATTCTATGCTCGACTTCTCAAGAGATCTCCTGGTCTGAATTGGCATGCATTTTTTAAAAAAAATAAAAAAAAATCAAATGAAACTTCTCCCAGCTTGAACTTTTGGATGCAATTAGTTAACACGAAGGAAAGGGAACATAAGAGAGAAAACATCAGAGGAGAGGAGTGTAGGGAATAAGCCACAAGACAAAGAGAAAACCCCATTTTGGAAACAAGGTACAGCTGGCGGTTAGTGGTAGAACCCATGCTTTGCAGGAAGAATAGGTAAAGGTAAAGGGACCCCTGACCGTTAGGTCCAGTCGCGAACGACTTTGGGGTTGCAGTGCTCACTTTACTGGCCGAGGGAGCCGGCGTACAGCTTCCGGATCATGTGGCCAGTATGACTAAGCCGCTTCTGGCGAACCAGAGCAGCGCACGGAAACGCTGTTTACCTTCCCACCGGAGTGGTACCTATTTATCTACTTGCACTTTGATGTGCTTCCAAACTGCTAGGTTGGCAGGAGCAGGGACCAAGCAACGGGAGCTCACCCCGTCGTCGGGATTTGAACCACTAATCTTCTGATCTGCAAGCCCTAGGCCATTGTGGCACCTCCAGGTGTGCACAGAATTCTTCACTGGTGCCACGGTGGTCGCTTTCCCTCCCATCCTGCTGAAATTAGGCTTGAATGAAGTATTCTGTTGCAGCCTATATGCTAGGTTGCCGTGTTGACTGGCTTGCTGTGTGTGTGTGTGTGTGTGTGTGTGTGTTGTGCCCATGACAGGTTCTCTGTTTTGCTTAAGTCCCCTTGGACTTATTTGCGACCCCTGGCTCGAGATGTTCTGCAATGTGACTTTGCTTGTTGCGTCACATTGCAGCTAATGAGACATTGGCTGTCTGACTTGTTCTTTTCCTGGGTATCGTTCGGTGGAGTTTCCAGCTCAGCCAGCTGACAAGCTTGCATATTGTACCTTGTGCTGAGGCATTGTGCTATTTTTAATGATGCTCCTTATTTTTCTACTGTATGCATATGTTGCTTTACAGCGCCCTGATATTTATTGAGATGATGGTCCTTAAATTTCATTTACCAACGTGTTAGGAAACCGACTTGCAGTATTTGGGATGCTTATCCACTATTCTGAATCCAGAATATTTGCTCCTAAGGAAACAAACATTGTATACATTCCTTGTGTCAGGGATTTGCCTTCCTCTCGCGAGGAAAGCCCGGGCGGAGGTCCTACTCGTGAGGAGAGCCAGGGGTCGCGAGGAGAGAGGGGAAAGAGATCCTCTGAGGGGGGAGGATCAGGGCAGGGAACTTCCTCGAGAGCAGGTCTTGCTCAGGTATAGGGATCCCCAGCCACTGCTGTCATCTGACTCATCTCACAGCCCGTCTCCAGAGCTCTTCCCACGGAAGAGGAGGAGGAGCAGACAGTCAGGGATGCAAGGGAGAGACCCAGCACCACCAGCCAGACGCGATTGGAGGGAGAGTTACAGCTTCCAGCACAGACGCTGCGTCCGGGGGGCTAGGAGACCCAGAAGACATCGTTTCAGGGTGCCGAGGCTTTGGTGCTGGGCGGGAAACCGGAGAGGAGCACTTCCGGATTCTGCAAGTGACTGAGCAGTCATGTTTTTAGCTAGCTCTGCACTGTAAATAAGTATGCACAATAAAGTAGTCTATTTAGAGTAAGAGGACTCTGTTGTTACTTGTGAGCAACCCCCTGGGGTATCCTGACACCTTGCATTTCTAATCTTGACTATTTACTGTTGCTTCACTCTTAGGGTATTTCTGGAAAGGATGGCAAAGATGGGAAGCCAGGACCTCCTGGAGAACCAGTAAGGAGATGACCTTTATATATATATTTTTCCAATTTGGTATTATCTTTGCTAGACAACAAGTGTGGTGTAGTGGTCAGAGTGTTGGATTAGGACCTGGGAGCCATGAGGCCACTATTGGCTGAGATGCTGTGATGTCATAGAATATGTTGCTCACTTCTGAGTGAAGAAAGATCCGTATATAAAATGAATAAAACTGCATTTTAGGAAATATATGGGGGTGGGGGTGGATATTAAAGACCCTCTGCTCCCCTCACCCAGGGTCTAACTCTGGAACAGATCCATATATATGCTATTTAAATAGCATTTGCTTTTTAAATGACCATTCACATAGATTTGTGAATGTTATCACATCGAGCTTGATCCTGAGGAACCCACATGTTAGAGATCATTCTCTCTTGTCAGGCTATAAATGTGCTTTGTTTCTTTTTAAAAAAAATTAAATATCTTTATTGAGATTTTCAAATTAAAACAAAGACAAAAAAACCCTGAACAAATAAAACATATCTCAAATCATATTTGATCGTAACCAAACATGACGAATCAAATCAAATTATATCAAATCTTACATATATAAAGCAAAAAACATATTAAATCATAAAACTTAATATTGATCAACACTTCTACTAGTTTATCACTTTTCTCACCTTTCTATTTTCCTTATCCTATTCTGTTTATCCCAAAGAAAAATTCCTTCAACACATGTCCATTACTCCCCTCTTCCCACCTGACTTCCCCTTGCCTTCCTCTTGGGTTTTCAAAGTTCCCTATAATTTTAACTGCGTTGGTATAATGTAATATCTCTTCTCTTCTTAATTATCCTCTATTTAATTCATGTATCCCTCTTACTCTATACTCTTTCCCATGCAGAATGCTCAGAAATAGATCCAAGACTTCAGTGTGGGGCATTGCTTTTTCATATAATCCCCAAATTTCCCCCCAATTTTTCTGGAATTTTTGGCCACCGAGTCCCCTGATCGAATCTGTTAACTTTGCTAGGTCTAAATAACTAAATACTTTCTCCTGCCATTCTCCAATCTTCTATAATGAATCCAAATAAGAACTCTGGCCAAAACTTTAAACCAAAAAACATACGTTTACTCGTAAGTAATTCCAAATGTAATATCAATTCTGTAAAGAATTACAGTCTTAAACATAAAATAGTTTCATATGGAAATTTTCCTTGAAGTCCTCTAGAGATAGATGTCAAGGCTTCTCAAATACGTGTCAGATGTAAACCAGGGAGACCAGGACAGGGCCCCGTTTCGGCATGGATGCCTTCTTCAGCTTGTTTTTTATGATAGAAGTGTATGAAAAATATATATGGCGTCTGTTTCTTTGATTCCTAAAAGGATATAGTGTCTTAGAAGAAGTTTTGCTGTGTTTTTCTGGCGTTTCCTCTTGTCTTTTCCAATATATTGCGATCAGGGTTCTCGCCGCAGCAGTTGCATATAAGAGTAATTTTTCATCCTGTTCATTTATCTCCTCATCTTATTATCCCTAACATTGTTTCTTTCGTGCTTTGTTTCTTATAGGGCAAACAAGGGGAGCCAGGGCTGCCAGGACCGGAGGGAGCAAGAGGATTGCCGGTAAGTCCAGCTGAAGGCAACCATGGTCCATTAAACATGTCCTTTCCAACCAGGAAGGGGCAGGTGCATATTTCTCCATTAGCTAGCATGGAATACACTAGCTGAGAAGCTTGGTCTTCCTGCAGCAAGAATGATGCAAATGTTCCTTGAAGGCTAAGTTCTATTTATGGAGAAGGTACCTGTATGTTCTTGTAGAGGAGGGGTCTGTGCACATCCTCATGTGTGCGTGTGAGCATACTAGGAAACATATGTATGCACGAGAGAATCATGCCTCAAAAGTTATTTATTAAGAACAGGCTGGCTGTGCCCCTTTTGTTTCAGGAAGTACATGGGTTGAAGAGTCTGAATAGCCCTGGGCCCACTGGTGGAGGAAGAGGAGTGCGGGGGGAGCGCACCACCCCCAGCAGCACAATCCCAGTAGGGTGCCATCATGGCTGCTCCCCTGCCCACGCTGGGTGCCACATCCCTGCAGGCAGGGTGCCACACCCCCAGAATGTGCACCCTGCCCCCAGGACATACACCGGCCCTGCCCCCACCTGCTCTCCGGCCCCTGGTGCCGGAGTATGAAGCTCCGCCACTGCCTGGGTCACAAATTTCCATGGCCCTCTAGTGGCTATGGTGGCTCATTTCCCAGAAGTAATGTACAGTATTTAGCATTAACTCTGGAGGCGTATACAGTCATACCTCTGAAGTCGAATGCCTTGCGAGTCAAACGTTTTGGCTCCCAAATGCCACAAACCCGGAAGTGAGTTCTGGTTTGCGAACGTTCTTTGGAACCCGAATATCCGCCATGACTTCCAGGGCTTCCTATTGGCTTCAGGAGCCGATTGGAAGCCATGCCTTGGTTCCTGAATGTTTTGGAAGTCGAACGGCCTTCTGGAATGGATTCTGTTCAACTTCCGAGGTATGACAGTACTCGATTCTGACCCAACTAAACTTCCTGATCTATATTGTGCCCTGGGAGGCTTAGTTTGGTCAGAATTGAGTAGACAATTCCAGAGTTAATGCTGGAGGGCCGTGAAAATTTGTGGCTCAGGCTTTTTAAGACTATCTGAAAACAAAAAGGCATTTTGGTTGCCAGATGTGAAATGCTAATTTCAGCTCTCCTACCCCATTGCCTTGAGCTCCATGGTGGAAGAAAGCTATAACTTAGAAAGTCCTTTTAAATGCATATAAAGAATAACATTTTACGTATCTCTCCATTTCACCTTTCAGGGTTTTAAGGGACCGAGAGGAGACGCAGGACCACCTGGCTCAAGGGTGAGCAATGCAATGGACCTTCAATTTGACTCAAACAGTGGTTGGGATGGGCAGAGCCTAGAATAAGTAAGCCCAGAATAAGTAAGCAAAAGCCCAGAATAAGTAAGGAGGTAATACAAGAATACTTGGCTAGTTTAGATGTATTCAAGTCTCCAGGGCCAGATGAACTACATCCAAGAGTATTAAAAGAACTGGCAGAGGTGATTTCAGAACCACTGGCAGTAATCTTTGAGAATTCCTGGAGAACAGGCGAAGTGCGAGCAGACTGGAGGAGGGCAAATGTTGTCTCTATTTTCAAAAAGGGGGAAAGAGAAGACCCAAACAATTACCGCCCAGTCAGCCTGACATCAATACCAGGAAAGATTCTAGAACAGATCATTAAGCAAACGGTCCGTGAGCACCTAGAAAGGAATGCTGACAGTGAGAGCTGTTCGACAGTGAAATTTGCTGCCACTGTGGTGGAGTCTCCTTCTTTGGAGGTCTTTAAGCGGAGGCTTGACAGCCCTCTGTCAGGAATGCTTTGATGATGTTTCCTGCTTGGCAGGGGGTTGGAGTGGATGGCCCTTGTGGTCTCTTCCAACTCTATCATTCTATGATTCCTAGTTAACATTGATGGCTGAAGCTGCATTATTCCCAGGACTGGAGTCAAGTCCTATCAATGCCCCTATCAATGCCTGTTCATACCTTGAGTCCAGTTTTGGAAGTTCAAATCACACATCTGGTCATTAGGAATCTTTATGAACTTCCATATTGTTCTAACCTCTAGTTTTCTCCCTCCCACCCTTGTCTGTTGCAGGGAGAACCGGGTCCATCAGGGCCCCCGGCCGCGAGGGGTCAACCTGGAAAAGATGTAAGTGTGCCACCTAGGCTTCAATAAGAGCTGTTATGATTCTGCAAATGGTGGAGTGAGTGTTATCAGGGTCCGGGCTGGAAGGAAACACTGACACAGCTCTGAAACACTGGCTTTCATCATTTCAAGTCCACATTTCAAACCTGAAATTTCAAGAAGGTACATGGAAGTGGTAAATGAGAAAGGGTTGGGCCCACACTTGGAACCATTTAAGGGGCATTCACAGAAGGTATGTGTGCCCTCTGCTAAGGAGAGGCTGAAGTTTTTCTTCTTTGGCATCTCTGGCACAAAACATAGCAGGCACTGCTGCGGTGATAATATGCTTGATATAATAGGGATGAATTTCCTCCGAGAATGAAGCCACCCCTGTTTTGTGTTTGTTTTGCTTTCCTCTTTGGTTCTATTACCATCTTGCTCCTTGATTTTAATAGGATTCTAGCTTTTTCTTCTTTTATTTAATCTTGGTCACCTTTCAGGGGAAAAGCAAGTCAGTCCTCGCTCATATGTTGGGCAGTGTATCCAGCTGGCAACTGACTTCCTTTCTCATCTGTAAACTTGTTAAAGTGCACCTCATCCAGACAGATGAGCCACTCGTTGACTATTCTGATTATAGGGACACTGGTGGCGCTGTGGTCTAAACCACTGAGCCTCTTGGGCTTGCTGATCGGAAGGTCGGCGGTTCAAATCCCCATGACGGAGTGAGCTCCCATTGCTCTGTCCCAGCTCCTGCCAACCTAGCAGTTCAAAAGCATGCCAGGTGCAAGTAGATAAATAGGTACCGCTGTGGCGAGAAGGTAAACAGCATTTCCGTGCGCTCTGGTTTCCGTCATGGTGTTCCAAAGCGGTTTAGTCATGTTGACCACATGACCTGGAAAGCTGTCTGTGGATAAACACCGGCTCCCTCGGCCTGAAAGCAAGATTGAGTGCTACACCCCATAGTCGCCTTTGACTGGACTTAACCATCCAGGGGTCCTTTACCTTTATTCTGATTATAGTGTTTTGAAGATTGTAATGAAGCAGTGCTTTATTTCATTTTATTGATTATTATTTTTACTTGCACATTGCTATGATATTTTATATGGTTAGCAATTTAGAAATGACTCTTTCTCACCCCAGCCTCTTTTACTTTTGTGTTGCAGGGAGATCCAGGCCCTGCAGGACCCCAGGGCCCACGTGGGCTCAGAGGAATTGCGGTGAGTAGTTTCTCCCTATGGCTTTTGGGTAACGTGTGACACATCCCACTGGGTCCCCATGGTGTTGCCTAAGTGGTACAAGGGACTCCGGAGGGATGAGGGTAGGGGGAGGAAATGGACCTGGCATTTCTGAACATGAAAAAATGAAATTTACCTGTTTGCGTCTCTTAGGGGGGGGGGAATCCAATGTGTGCATGACTTTGTGCACAAACCAGAATTGCACTCATTGTGCAAATGTATGCATCATCCAGCGTGAAAATGTTTCAATTGTAGGTCTTTTGTCTCTTCTTTCCAAGTTTCATTTTCTTTTCTTCCATTTCACTTTATTTGTATAACGCCTTACTATACACAAGGAAGTTTACAGCAACAAAATATGGAAGAACACACATCTTAGAGCAATCTGGCCCAGCACAGAAAGTCGTAATAAAACATACCTCAAAAATGGAACAACTTATATCAAATAAAGTAACATTCAATAATCTAGTTAGAATATAATAGCGCACAATAAAATCAACTCTCAAAACATCAGCAAACAATAATTAATCAGAGATTCACTCTGAACAATTACAATGGATAATTACTAAACTATGATCAATAAAATAACTGCAAGTCACAATGCATAAAATACCACAATGCTTACAAAACCATGTAAATGGGTCAAATTGAGAAACAAAGACACAAAACTTACAAAAATTATTTTTGTAAAGTTCTTAAAATGTTCTCAGAAAGACTACTTGCTGTTTTTTTCCCCTTCCGCCAGGGCAAGAGGGACCACCGGGCCCCCCAGGGAAACTGGCTCTCCAGGTAACCCAGTAAGTACTACATCTGTTGTCCCTGCCTCATTACAAGCATGTGGTGTAGTGGTTAGAGTATTGGACTAGGAGCTGGGAGACCAGGTTCACTCGGCCATCTTGCTGCTCCTCAGCCCAACTTATATCATAGGGCTGTCATGGGGATTAAATGAGGAGGGGGGAGAACTAAGTATGCCACCATAGAGAAAAAAAGGTGAGATACAATGAAATGAATGAATGAATGATGAATGAATGAAGTAGGATGAGTGGGTTGTTACATGCTGTGCTTTATTGCCAAATGGAGAAGAAAGAATGGTGTGCTTTATCCATGGGATATATTGAAATCTGACCAGGCTTGCAGCCTCTTAGAAGAGAAATGTGCAACTGGCTGAGAACACCAAATGCTTGGAAAGGAGCCCAGTATGGATGTCGCAGGCTTCCATTTCAGGAAGTCAGAGGGCAAGCATTAGCACAATTGAAATGTGGGGTTCTGGGAAATGACAGGTCATATCCAGGTGACTGAATCCGACAAGGCCTTTTGGAATCAAGTAGTCCTTTGGGAGGGCTTCAAGAAAGGTGAACCGTGTGGAGGTGTGCAGAGAAACCTGTTTGTCATTCTCTCATCACTTATTTGAGCCATATCTGCAGACCTATCAGAATTTCTTATCAGCAAAGGGGCTGCATCTGATGACCAATAAACAGGATCTTCTTCGTTGGGCGAACACTCATAGCCGAGTAAGATTGTCTTCCATAAACACGGTTGTAACAATAAGTCCGTAAGTGACTGTGGAGGCCAATTCTGGACCACACGTCCTTCCACAGTGGGGACATTGGGTTTCTGGGTGGGAGTTGATTACGGTGTGGATTTGCCAAGCGTGCCTTCCTCTTAGCACGATTCTCCCTTGTGTCCTGAGTTCGAATGTTTCAAAGCCCATGATACATTTGGTAAAGGCTGTTCTCCAATTGGAGCACCCACAGGCCAGTCTTTCCCAATTGTTGGTGTTTATACCACTTTTAAAAATTATTTTAGATTTGCCTTGGACAGTCTTTAAACCTCTTTTGTTGACCACCAGCATTACGCTTTCCATTTTTAAGTTGGGAATAGAGTAGTTGCTTTCGAAGACGATAATCAGGCATCCTCACAACATGACCATTCCAACGAAGTTGATGTTGAAGAATCATTGCTTCAACACTGGTGATCTTTGCTTCTTCCAGTACACTAGTATTAGTTCACATGTCTTGCCAAGTGATAGAGTAAAATAGTCATCCCTTGTTTGTGATCTGTGATTTGTCTGTTGGTCCTCCAACGTCTTTAATGACACTGATAAGAATATCAGCCAGCATCTGTTTCTTTCTTTCTTTCTTTCTTTCTTTCTTTCTTTCTTTCTTTCTTTCTTTCTTCTTTCTTTCTTCTTTCTTTCTTTCCTTCTTCCTTCTTCTTCTTCTTTTTTCTTCTTCTTCTTCTTCTTCTTCTTCTTCGTATTCCCAGGGTCCCAAAGGAAGCAAAGGAGAAGCCGGCAGTGCAGGACTCCCTGGATTCATCGGGCCGCGAGGACCTCCTGTAAGCAGCAGACCAATTTTGGTCACGCTCGGTAGACAGAACTAATAATAGGATCTCATTTGTCTGTAATTGCTTAGTGTCACCCGCTAGAACTCTGTGAAGGAGGCTGCAGGAGCCCAAAGCCCAAAGGGAATTTCACCAAGTGTAGCTGGGTTAGGAGAAGTAGCTTCTGACTGTGTGGCTCTTATCCTTTTTGTGCTTTCTATTTCACAGGGTGAACCAGGTGAAAAGGGGATCCCAGGGAAAGAGGTGTGTGTTTTGACGTCTTTATTAGAGGTGGATGCTGATTCGTTGAGCATATGACATGAATCGAGCACAACTCCCTTTTGTTGTTCTTCCTTAATTCTCTATGTGCAGTTTCCCCAGGTGCAAAACTTCTTTAAATCTCTCCCAAATGCTTTCCCTTGTGCTTCTGGATTCTTCTCCCCTTGGTTTTGGATGGGTGGGAGGTTCTATTACACAAGGGGAAGGGTTCTGGGGTTCAAATTTGGCCCTCCGGGCCTCTCTATGTGGCCTTGTCACTCTCCCCTTCCCCAACCACACCCTTACAAAACCCTACTTTTCCCCGTAAAAATGCTAGTCCATATGACATGCACACTTTCCAATTTAATCTGAATTTATTTTTGGAGGATGGGAAGAAATTTGATAAATTGGGGGGGGGGGGTACCAGTGATCTGTTTGCAGTATCTCAATGATCCACTTGCAAATTGAGCCCCTTCTGGAAGTACCAAAAGTAGCAACATTATATTTTCTTCTTCATTTTTTTTTGATTGGCTCTTCTTATTGCAGAACTCTTTATTTCCTTGCAGGGCACTCCAGGGAAGCCAGGTGGTCTTGGAGACAAAGGTGACAGGGTAAGTTGGAGAGCTTCACAAATGTCGACGTCAAGCAACGTTGGGGAAGTGCCCAAGGCAGTCTGGGTGATGCTGCCGTAAATCATTTCCTTAATGCATGAGAGATGGGCAGGACACCTGTTGCTTACACCAGGCTTGCTCAGAAATAAGTGGAGTGATATCCCCTATAACTGAAGGTTAAGATTTGGCATATCTCTGAGCCAACCCAGATTCAAACTTGCAAATATCTCAGGTCCTTGGCCATCCAAATGTGAGCTTCTTTCTTGGTCCTGGGAAGCATTTGAGGTATGCTAGCTGCCTGGACAAAAAACACTTATGGAGAAAAGCCTACTAGGACAAGATGGTCCTCTGAAGGGTAGTCTTCCCTCCCATGAGCATTTCTTTTTTTCAGGCATAGCCTGTTTCAATCTCCCCTTTCAGTCTAATGGAGCAATATCAACCTTGTCCACAGCCCATCCATCTGGCATGCATTGCAAAGCTCTTTACTGAAGGCTCCATTCTTTTTTTCCAACTCTAGAGTTCTCTGATTCTATTCTAATTGAGATTCCTGCATTTCCAGGGGTTGGAAGATCCTGTTGATCCCTTCCAACTCTACCATTCTTTGATTCTATTCTGTTTTCATCTGACAGGGGGATCCAGGCACTAAAGGTGAAAAAGGCACAGTTGGAGAGAAGGGCCCACCTGGTGATCCTGGGATTCCCGGGCGCAAGGGACACACTGGATTAATGGGTCAACCGGGACCACCAGGGGACACAGGGCAGTCTGGACCCCCTGGTCCTACAGGACAACCTGGATTTCCTGGGCCTAGGGTGAGTCATGTTAAAACTGGATTTTAGGAAAAGGTTTAAGACAATATTTTAGTTTTCTGTCAATTATGTCAATCGTGTTTTTTTTTTAAAGGGAAAGAGGCATTTACAAACATCCAAAGAAAGACAAGAGGGGGCACAGATTTGCATATGTTAATGCATATTGATGCAACTTTAGAAATGCATATTATAATTTAAATAGGAAGTATACTGCAACAGTGGGGGGACTACCTTTGAAGGTGAATCAGAAGCTACAACTAATCCAGAATGTGCCAGCTAGACTGGTGACTGAAAGAGGCTGCTGGGACCATATAACACCAGTCCTGAAAGACCTACATTGGATCCCAGTACGCTTCCAAGCACAAGTCAAAGTGCTGACCTGTGCTTTCCCCCCTAAAAAATATGTTTAGGAGTACTCTCATTTTGACTCAAGACAATCACCATCTTATAGTTCGAATTGCGGAAAATAAATGCAGTAAATGGACAAAAGTACAAAGATTCACAAAATGTTTAGGGGTATGCATACCCCTAGGGGAAAAAAAGCACTGGTGCTGACCTTTAAAGCCCTAAATGGCCAATACACCCAAAGGAGCATCCCCACCCCCATCGCTCAGCCCAGACACTGATGTCCAGCTCCGAGGGCCTTCTGCCAGTTCCCTCACTGCAGGAAGTGTGGTTACAAGGAACCAGGCAGAGGGCCTTCTCGGCAGTGGCACCCTCTCCATGGAATCCCCTCCCACTATATTTCAAGGAGATAAGTAACTATGCAACCTTTCATAGAAATCTGAAGGCAGCCCTGTATATGGAAGTTTTCAATGTTTTATATTTGTTGGAAGCCACTTGCAGTGGCTAGGGCAACCCAGTCAAATGGGTGGGGTACAAATAATGAAATTGTTGTTATTATAATAATAACTACAGTGCATCTCAACATAGTGGGGAAGACTGGGGCCAGGGGACCCATGTGCTTGCCTAGCCTATTCCCATGGTGTTTCTAATTGTTCACTGGCAACTCCGAGACCCTTATTGCTCTCTTGCACCAGGATTGAAACTGGACAGCCCTTAAGCTAGAGGAATGTCCTCTATAAAATAGGACACTTGAACAGCCTTAAAGGGAGTTGCATCCATGTCAAGAGTCCCTCTGCCCTTAACAGATTGCTGGTAACAGTGATAGTGAACTTGACAATAAGAAAAGAACATTTTCTGTTGACATTGACTCATGGCTGTGATTTTGATTTTGCCTATGTTTGTTGCTTCCACTGAAGGGACCAGACCCTGTGTGAGCAGAATGCTGTCCAGTCTGGACACTGTACCATGGCATCTGGATTGGAATGTATAACTGTTGTCTCCTGGGTTTTGCTCACCCCAGATGTCATAGAGGCCCCTGTTTTTTAACATTTTTAGTAGCTTGTAAGAGTCCCTATTGGTTGTGGGTTTTTTTTTTGTTTTTTGAGGAAGGGGTTGTAGGGTGAGCACTCTTTTATCTTCTCACACAAAAAACCAAGAATAACCACCAAATACCTGCACCTCCCCACCTCAGAAGGAGGACGGGGAATCCCCAACATAGAAGCATATTACAGTGCCAACCAAATACGCCATATAATCCCATATATACCAGAAGATGAGACAAAACAATGGATACACCTAGAGAGTGACATAATTGAAAATATCTGCACCACAGCATACCCACTCCTCCCAAACAAACTAAGGAAAATTCCCACAACACTTTAACAGGTACACACAAACCATGTTCAAAGCATGGAAAACAGAAACAGGCAAACTATCCCCAACCCCAACCCCACTAACCTCCCTGGCCTATCACCCATTATTCCACCATGCAGCACAAAACCTCCAAATAAAAACCTGGCAAACCAAAGGCCTATATCACCTAATAGACTTTTATAAAAAATAATGTGACTCATGACTACTGGCCTCATGCTACTCATCGTGACTCATGACTACTGGCCTATGAAAAAAACCTTCTAGAATTAATTTTTCATGAGCATACATGGGGAAAAATATTAAGTTGCACCAATGATTATGAGGGTTTTTTATTTAAAAAAAAAACACAGAGAGAGTATTTTTGGAGATCCGTGCAATTGCCGTTTTTCTGCTAATTGGAAAATAAGGACATCTATTACCTTGAAAGGTTCCCGAGACTTTCTTCAAAATGGAAATGCAATATATGGAGATAATTTCCACACATGTTCAGTCCCACTCCTAATATAACAGGACTTGCATTAAGCACTGAGCAGCTCGGAAGGGGAGTAGAAGAATGAAACTCTCATTTATCCAAATCTGCACAGAAAAGATTACAGGCAGTTAGCATGTTATTACTTGAGCCGCAATTTCAAGAGGAAAATGGAGGTGCGTTCCAGGGTCAGCTTCACACTGGAATTTGCAGAAAACAAATTACCGGGTACTCAAATCTCCCTATCATGTAAGCCACAATTTTTGTTTGAACACTGAACCCTTCCTTCCTTCCTTCCTTCCTTCCTTCCTTCCTTCCTTCCTTCCTTCCTTCCTTCCCTAGGGGGACACTCCATCAGTGGAAACTCTGCGAAGGCTCATCCAAGAAGAGCTAGGAAAACAACTTGATGGTGAGACTGACTACAAAGTGACTGAGATACCCCCTACATGTACAATATGGTTGCAAGAGAGCTAGATGTGGACGTGGGGAGGGAGAGACGGGAAGGGGAAGTAGGAGTCAGGGCTCTGACAGGGAAGGAGAGCCCTCGCATCAAGCAGGGACTGGAGGTGAGGCGCCTCTTCCGTCTGCCCACTTGTGCAGGGGGGGAGGACGCAGAGGGGGTAAGCGGGGGTTCCGCATCCCGTGGCTTTTATGCTGGGCAAAGAACCGGAAAGAGTCATTCCCGGACTCTGCCGAAGGATGAGCTAGACGTACTTTTTGTTGCTGCACTGTACATATCTGCACAATAAAGAAACTTAGTTTTAGAAACCTCGGCGTCAGGCTGGTTACTCAGGAGCAATCACTGAAAACCCTTACACACACACACACACACACACACACACACACACACACACATGGGTAGCAACTAGACCTGGACAGAGATGGTTCAGCCAAGATTGGGGACGAGATTTCAGCGTGTGGGTTTGTGAAATGGACCAAAAACTTATTGCTTAAAAAAAAGTATTCATCTCACTACCACTTGTGCTCCAAGACTTCCCCTTCTTTCCCTGTCCTCCACCATACCCCATTCACCCTCAAAATCTTCTCAAGGGAATTGGAGCAGCCTCCAGGGAAGGCTATAGGGCAGGAAAAGAGAAAGTCAAATTCCTGTTCCCTGAAGATGCATGTTCACTTTGATTCAATACAGAGTTCAACATCCTGAGAATTATAATTTTTGTTGTTGTCAAAAGAATAAAGTTCCTAGTACTAAGTTTGGATAGGTTTTCCAGTAGTTTTAGGTGAGACTTTAGTACCTTTCATATTACTAACCTCTTGACATGACATCAAAATCAAACTAAATAATGAAAAACAGGGGAACTATTGCAGATATCTACAGGTCACTGAATTAAGCTTTCCTGGTGCACAATTTTGAAAATGAAACACAATATTAAACAGAGTATCAAGGGCCCAATTTATACTGCATCCTAAAAGGACTAAGGACAAGAATGTAGAATGAGGTTTTGTCCAGGAGCCCCAAGGATTTCTTAGATAAAAAAAAAAAAAAAAACAAGCATTTGGGGAACAGCTGATAGGGGTAAGGAAGGCTTGCGGGAAGTTATTTCTCAGGTCATTGGCTCCAACATTTCCTCTTCTTTTTCCAGACTCCCATACATAATAATCTTCTCTATGTTTTCCTGCAGCCAGACTGCCCTACCTCATAAGCCAAATGCAGCCAGCCCATGTCAAAGCACCTCAAGGTAGACCAGGGCCTCCAGGAGAACCTGGTAAGGAAGGCCCTCCAGGCAGAGGAGGTCCTCCGGGAGAACCTGGCAGGCCTGGACAGCCTGGTTCAGAAGGACCAGCAGGACCGATGGGCCCCAAAGGTGAGTGAGCCTTAAGTATGGTGAGCAGTGATTAGGCTGATATGGAGAACTCAGAATTAATATTTGCAAACAGTTGGAACGAGAAGAGAGTTTCTGCAACAGGAAATGATGAATGTTGACATTCTAAAGCTAGGTCAATCTTGGAATAACAAGGTGTTGTTGGCAGCTGTCTGTCTTGAGAGTCTCCAGGAGAGAAGTCAAACCACAGCGCCTGCTGTGGCTGCAGAGACCAGTAACTCGTAACTGCTGCTTCCTGCATTCTTAGCAGCACTGAAGTGACCTCCCTGGGGCAGAAGCCTGGGCAGTGTGTATGGAGGTCCTGGGCTGCCCAGACTCCAAGACCCCCTCTCGGCCTTGCTGATGTGGTCAAGAGGAAAGCAGAGCAATATGTTTGGCACCAGATTGGCTGCAGGTGTTGCCATCATCACCATCATCATCATTATTTAATTTGTAAAACAGTGCTAAAAGGCAGCTTACAATATGAAAAAGATTTATAGTTACAAACATAGCAAAGTATTCATAAAAATAAATAAGACACATCAAAAACTACATAACCAAACTGAACAATTTCCACATAAATTGGAGCGTCTCCACTCCCATCGTTCAGCCCGGACACTGAGATCCAGCGCCGAGGGCCTTCTGGCAGTTCCCTCACTGTGAGAAGCAAAGCTACAGGGAACCAACCAGAGGGCCTTCTCGGTAGTGGCGCCCGCCCTGTGGAACGCCCTCCCAGCAGAGGTGAATGAGATAAATAACTACAGTGGTGTCCCGCTAGACGAAAATAATTCGTTCTACGAGTTTTTTCATAGAGCGAATTTTCCGTCTAGCGAAGCGGCAATGGAGCGCGGAGGTTTTTGCGCCAAAAAAAAAAATCGTCTTGCGAGGCAGCCCCATAGACTTTTTTGTCTTGCGGGGCAGCCTTCCGCTAGACGAATGCCTTCATCTAACGAGTTTTTCGTCTAGCGAGGCATTCGTCTAGTGGGGCACCACTGTATCTGACATTCAGAAAATACCTGAAGGCAGCCCTGTTTAGGGAAGTTTTTTACCTGTGATATTTTAACGTATTTTAATATCTGTTGGAGGCCACCCAGAGTGGCTAGGGAGACCCAGCCAGATGGGCGGGGTACAAATAATAAATTATTATTATTATTATTATTATATTATTATTATTATTATTATTTAATTATTATTATTAAAATAAAGAATAGAAAAAATATCAATAACAGCAAAAACTCCTGACAAAACTTTCCCCAAAATACCCCAGTCCTTGCTGGGCAGCAGCAGTTCTTATGAAGCCCTAGGCCAGGTGGAGAGAGGGCAGGAACAGGGCCCTCTGGTTCCCAGCAGGTCAGACTTCCAGAAGGAGGCATGGAAAATGCCATCCAACTGTTTCACAGACTTCAGTCCAGATTTGTGTAGGGTTTACTCCTTAGAAGAGTTTGGATTTGATATCCCGCTTTATCACTACCCGAAGGAGTCTCAAAGCGGCTAACATTCTCCTTTCCTCCTCCCCCACAACAAACACTCTGTGAGGTGAGTGGGGCTGAGAGACCTCAGAGAAGTGTGAATAGCCCAAGGTCACCCAGCAGCAACAACAGACAACATGGTAATATAGCAGGATGTATAGAATAACGCGAACCGTGAAAGTATTCAATCATATATATATGTGCAACCGGAGGAGATGAAAATACATAGCAAATACAAATGTCTCTGAAGAGCCGGATAAGGCTCAAAAAGTGCAACGTACATGTGCAAAGAGTCCAATGTAATAAAGTGCTAAAGTCTCTCAGGCGTCCTTGTCTGTCCTCCGATGGCAGCTGGCTTATGTTACCTCCGTTTCACTGGTGTAGTTTCTTCAAGGGACGGACTTCATCAACATGTTCATACACTAAACTTAACAAGGCTGGGACGCTCACACACCTCAACGGTTCCTGATTGGGAAAGCTGCTATGTATTTCATCCCCTCCGGTTGCACACACATATATATGATTGAATACTTTCACGGTTCGCGTTATTTCTATACAAGGTCACCCAGCAGCTGCATGTGGAGGAGCGGAGACGCGAACCCCGTTCACCAGATTACGAGTCTACTGCTCTCAACCACTACACCACACTGGCTCTCCTTAGCCTTTTCTTCTCCCGAAGATGCCCAGCAGTGCATTATTTCCTTGCTATGCCATGGCATTTTCACACCCTAAAATGTATGCAGTACATGGACGTAAGTGCAATCAAGCTCAACGGGGCTTACTGTATGGGATTACTCTCTTTTTGTCCATTTTTAACAACAGGAAAGTATAAACCTCATAAAGACAAGTAGTTGTTTCTTTTTTAAGTCCAAAAGCTTTTAGGGTTTTTTAAAATCTTTTTCCTTTGATTTGTAACCACCTTCGCATTTTTATTTTTATTTTTTAAATAATATTTATTAAAGGTTTTTTTCCAATTAAATCCAAATTACAATACATGATTAAATTTTTCCAAACTCCCCTTTCTCTCACCAAGAGGAGCATACAAAACAAACCCCCCTCTCACTGGGGTGATCAACAATTCTTTCCAATTTAACCTACTTACTTTGCACATATCATCTTTGCCTTTTTCGACTTCCCCAATCCCCCCCATTGATTTACTTTTCCTCCTTCTCACATTTTTCTTAATAATTCTTTTGCTAAATAATTATTCATCTTACGCATCATATTAATCATTTTAAGCTATCCTCTGCATTCACTATATGCCTGAACCTCCATTGCCTAATTCCAATTTCATTACAACCACCCATTTTAAATTAATTTCCTTTTAACTCTTCCCCCCTCTTTCCTCCTATACCTCCCTACAATTATATTTCTTATTTGTTTATCGTTATCCATTACCAAACCATATGTCTGTACCATAACATAAAGAGAATTCCATAAAGACAGTCAGTTTTCAACCCACGCCCACCCTTTCAACTTCCAAAACCCCACAATCCTGGCAAACTGGCTTCTGCTCCTTTCTTTAAGTCCAAAAGCTTTTGGCTCATTATAGAACAGAGTGGTAAATGTTAACATGCTGGAGAGCAGAATAATAACAAAATGGGTCCCTAGTCAGGTTCCTTTTTATCTTCTGAACTCTGCTGCTCAAATTTTGTTTCGTTCTCCCCACCAGGTGAGAGAGGAGACAAAGGAGAGAAAGGAGATGCTGGTGTTGGCCAGAGGGGAGAAATTGGTCCCCCAGGAATTCCAGGTGAGTGAAGGGATGAGCAGATCTGACTTGGCATGATAGAACGCAGGCATTGTCAGGGACTGGCAGGACTCCAAAGAGTGTGGGGGCAGGGGCAGAGGACCAGGTAATTTATGGAGCTTGACACTGCCTGCAACTCAAAAGCCAGCAGAGGGGAATAGAGTTAGGACAGTCTGAGACAGAGGAAGGCACAGTCAACAGATGGGTCAGTAGACTCCACATCTTCCCCTGCCCCCGCTGTCTCCTAGAAACAGGGGGGGACTTGGAAGTGGGAAGAGCAGCAGTGACTGCCAAGCAGGAGAAGTCTCAGGTTGCAGGAGCACAACCTCTCAAGGGAGGGTATATAAGCCAGCAGAGGGGTGGGGTTTTCCCTGTTGCTGCAGTTGCTCTGCAAGGCCCTGACCTGTGGACAGCTGCCTAGAGGCTAGAAGTGTGTCTCTCTCTGTGTGTCCAGAGCACTGCAGAAGCTGCAGTGCGTGTTTCTCTTGTCAGTGAAAAACTTTACTATCACACATGTGCTTTGCTTATGGCCATGAGATGCACATGCCATTCTGGTACCCATCAGACTTTTCACTGTGAAGATTCTGCCATGGGTGGCTTTGGTCCAGCTTTGTTTTTCAACCGCCTTTAGACAACAAGCTCATTTTGCAGGTGAAGCTGCCTTATCCTGAGCCATACAGACACCGGCGCTATTTGTCAGACTGGCAGCACGTGGCAGTGATGCTTACCCACAATGCTTTGTCCCCTAGGTGTCCCGGGTGAACCTGGCTATGGCAAAGATGGGATTCCAGGATCGCCAGGCCCCCAGGGTGAAGCTGGCGTTCCTGGACTGATGGGTCCCCAGGGGCCACCGGGAGCCAATGGACAATGTGACCCCTCTCAGTGTGCTTACTATGCAAGCCTGGCTGCCAGGCCCAGCAACGTCAAGGGGCCCTAGAAGGCAAGGCCCCAAAGCCCACGGACCTCCTATGGACCTAAGTCTGAAACTTGAAGGAAGCAAGGAAATTGGGAGGCCTTGCCTGTTTTCCCTGATTCTGTTTCTTTTCAAGAGGCCTTGTAGACTATTAAAACCATCCAATGCTGCCGGTCGGTCAAGTTTATCATAAATAAGAAGTTATAAATTGCTATTCTTTTATGAGGTGAAAAGTGTTCTTTGTTTTGCTTTTGTTTTCTCTAATATCAGGGCAAATTCAAACTTTTTTTAAAGGAAGATATTATATATATATATGTCAATGAAGTATAGAAAGAAAACCTGTTAGAGCTGAAAAGTAAGACATTTTGGCTGTTGGTTGTTTTTTTTAAATTCTTATTATAATCATCTCTGAAGGCCAAGCTAGGGGTGCAGTAGAGACCTGGAACTGAACAATGTGACAGAAAGAGGTAGCATCCTGGCTGCATAAGTCATAAGTGGCAGGGGGAGATTAGGAGCAACGATGTAAATTTGTACACCCATTACAATCAGTTTCTGGAACCAGATATTTATTTAGCTGGAGCTACCTCCCGTCTGTCTAAAGATCATAGATGTAATTATTCAGGGCTTTGTTTAGCCCAAGTTGTAAGGCGGAGGGACTTGCTAATATTAAACAGTATGATAGAGGGAGATCGGCCCAGGGTATATACCCACTTTGCAGAGCATGATGGAGGCAGTGTGATATATGCAAATTGTGAGATCACAATATAATCTAAGCTTGTCATTCGAAGCCTTGGATGCTCCTTGGTCCATCTAGGCAACATTGCTTACTCGCGGAACAGCTCTCCCGCATTTCCATCAAGAGTCTGTCCCAGCACAGTCTGGGACTGAACCTGCTTCCTGCATGCAAAACAATTGCCCTGTCACTGAGCCCTTCCACTAAAAATAAAATAAGACTCTACGTAGTCTTCATGGATTTGAATATAGGATCTAATTAAATGTGGACATGGGAATCTGCCTTCTGTCAAGTCTCACCATTGGTCCATCTTGCTTAGCATTGTCTATGGTGGCCTGTAGCAGGTCATCGTTTCAGACAGGGAGCCTGTCCCAGGAGAAGTCTTCAGGCATTGAACCTCGAACCTTCTGCATGTAGTGCAAATGTTCTACCATATAATCTACAGTCCTGCCCTTACAGGCCTTTGGCTTGTCAGCTGCCCGTTCACCTTCCCATACACTCCTCCCTGGCCACCGGCTTTTCTCACCCAAGTCTGAAGGTTTAGCCGGGGGGGGGGGATGTCTCGGGTGAAGGGAAAGTGACTGGCAGGAGAAGAGTGGGTAAAGTTCCACTTTCCCCTGTGTGCTTCTTCTGTACCACTTCCGTTTTCCAATGATTAAGCAATAGCCCATGAATCAAAGAATCAGGTCTGTAACTCAAAATCTGTCTTTGCCCTCATCATTTCCTAAACATTTCTTGCTTTATTTTCATCTGAGTGTCCCTAGCACAACTGCATCCAGTCATTATTAAACAAAATGACAGAGGAAAAAGTCATTTTCTTTGAACTGCCCCGAGACCTCCGGGTATAGGGCAGTATATAAATTCACTAAATAATAAAATAAATAATACATTAAAGTGAGGGAATATATGTAACAAGTATTTGCTTCTGCAGCAAAATGTATCAGTCCAAACCCATTTTTTTTTACTTCTAGTTCCTTGATTTGGCTCAATTCCCAAAGGCTTAGGGTGAGTGGGTAACACTGTAAACTGGTTAATTTGTGAGTTGAAAACAACAACAGCACATTTTACCTGTTTGCTCAGAAGTCAGTCCCACTGCAGTCCTGCCTGTTGTCCTTGAAGAATGAACTTGGGATGTTAGGACTGCATCTTTAATATCACATACCACAGCATATTGGAAGATTTTCCTGAAGCAGTGAAATGGTTGGCACATGTCTGTCTTGGGAGACAATGGAGGAGTCAAGCTGTTGGAAGGTTCCAGAGCCTGCTGTGGCTGTTGAGACTGATACAGGAGAGACATGTTTTGTTGCAGCTGGGGAAGAGGAAGGTGCTGGGTTGTGCTGCTACAGGTGCTCCATGGCTTCTTCTCTCTGCACTCCTCCCAGCGGTCATTCCTCCTCTGGTCACTGCGATGGATGCTCAACCTGTCTGTCTCCAGGCACTGTGGTCTTCTGCGAGGGATTCCCACATGGTGGGGTTGAAGTTTCCAACATTCATGTTATGTTTGCAGACAACTTTGTAATGCAGAGTTGGTCTGCCAATGGGCCTGGTGTCTGAATCCAGGTCCTTGCAGAGCATGTAAAGCAGTGAAAGAGCTGGCATTAATTTTGCTGGGTGGGTGGTTGTGGTTGGTAGAGGAAGCCATTCCCAGGGACGAAGTTGAATTCCAATGCTGGAATCAACCTAAGAACTGCCTGGGAGGGATGAGAGCATCCTTACGCTGGGGCGCTGCAATCAGGATTGCATCCGGGATGCTGAGAGAAGCTAGTCAATCGGAAATCCTCCCATAGACTCTGCCAGATCAACTCCACAGCTCTAGGAAGATGCAATACTACTGGATCCATTAAATTCTGAATGTCAGCTCACCAGAATCCCACTGCAGGCAGATAATCATTCCCAGTTTGGGTACCTAAGATCCTTTTTGGAAAAAATAAATAAACTGGAAATACTGAATCTGAAACCTCATGCATGCAAAGTGGATGTTCTATAATGGAGCTTTGAGCTCCCATTTGTGCTATGCCATGGCACAAATCTCACCAATACTATTTGGCACCCATTGTCTTCTTGTTTACAAATGTTTTCTTTGCCAAAATTATAGTAGCCAAGGGGCAGCCATGTGGTTGGGCTTTCATTTCCCCCTTTGTTAAGTGAACTTTGTTAAGTGGATTCTGAAGCAGCAATAGATACAGTTGTGGTGGAGAAGTGGGACAAGTCCATGCAATAAGTTTATCATTTCAACGGAAGAAGCTCTTAGACTGTGCTGTTGATTTAGTGTTAAAGACAAATGTTATTTATATATATTTTAAAGGTGCTATTTTTATGTGGGCTTTACGGCATCAGTGCTTTCATTTTTTATTTTTTTTGAAAAATGAAACAGTACAATATGTGGAGTGTCTAAATTATTGTGATTGTAGCAAGCAGGCTCTATTCCAGATAATTATGATGCCTGTGTTGTCTCTGAAGGAGAAATCTCAGAAGTATTTTGATGGCAAATAAATAACTTAGCCAAAATGTTTTAAGGGAGTTTGATTCGCAGCTTCGTCTCTTTCTTGTTGGACTAAATATTGGGGATGGGGGGGCATTTTGCTGGTGATGAGTTTTTGTTTCCTGTCCTTTGTAAATGGTTCCTTTTGCAACACTGCCTCATGGTCCTATTTGACGAAGGCTGTGATTTCAGTGGGATTATTAAAACCTTTCCCACCCACGTGCCCGTTGCATTTGTGTGCTGTGCTGAATTTCTGGCACAAAAAGATTGCATGCATCTGAAACCCTTTCCTCTCAGAATAATTTCAGGCTATAATGTATGTACATGTCATTTTGCATTATTTAATAAAATTAAATATTCAAAAAAGCACCATTTATCCTTATGGGTAGGCTACCAGAGGCATGCACACAAAAATGCGTATTTGTTTTCACGCACACATTTTTAAAGAAAAAATAATGACAAATGGATATGTCACTGGGCCCAATGGAACTTAAGGTTTGAAAAATCAGAAGCCGATATGGATGTATTTGTCCATCCTTGCTAATAAAAGACCAGCCTTTGTAACTTGCTAAATGAAATATTTCATATATTGTTAAATACACATTTGGTGACACAGACATTCAGCTTATCTCTCCACCTAAATCCCAAGTTTTAGTTGCTGTGTTTTCAAGGAATGGTTTTTATTGCATTTTTTTTATTATGAATGTTTCTATTTTAATGTATCGAGAGGATTATATTATAGAGGTTTATATTCTAATGGTTGAGTAACAGGCTTTTGTCCTTGCAAACTTCTTAGAAGCCTATTTTGACATCCAGCGTTATATAGTAAGCATATTATTGCAATGCGCTCAGCATGGGGCTGCCCTTGAAGATGACTCAAAAACCTCAATTGCAGTGGCCATATTACTGGTTAGGGTTTCATTCCACTCTCACATAAATCCTGTTTCAAAACAGCTGTATTGGTTACCAGTTCATTTCTGGGCCCATTTCAAGAGCTCACACCTCCTCTCTCTCCCTCTCTCCCTCCCTCTCTCTCTAACATTTTATTAATTTTCCAAAAACAACAACAATACAAAATCAAAACTAAACATAACAAACTGACTTCCTCCAGTCCCTTCCTTGGTTCCATTATTTGTCAACATACCACATGTCCATTGTAAATTTAAAAACCATTTAAATTACTTATTGTCCATTCATAATAAAATTACAAGTAGTCCTAAAATCATCATGCAAAAAGGCTGGACTGGATGAATCCCAAATCGGAATTAAGATTGCCCGAAGAAATTTCAACAACCTCAGATATGCTGATGACACAAACTTGATGGCAGAAAGTGAGGAGGAATTAAAGAACCTTTTAATGAGGGTGAAAGAGGAGAGCACAAAATATGATCTGAAGCTCAACATCAAAAAAACTAAGATCATGGCCACTGGTCTCATCACCTCCTGGCAAATAGAAGGGGAAGAAATGGAGGCAGTGAGAGATTTTACTTTCTTAGGCTCCATGATCACTGCAGATGGTGACAGCAGTCACAAAATTAAAAGACACCTGCTTCTTGGGAGAAAAGCAATGACAAACCTAGACAGCATCTTAAAAAGCAGAGACATCACCTTGCCGACAAAGGTCCGTATAGTTAAAGCTATGGTTTTCCCAGTAGTGATGTATGGAAGTGAGAGCTGGACCACAAAGAAGGCTGATCGCCAAATAATTGATGCTTTTGAATTATGGTGCTGGGGGAGACTCTTGAGAGTCCCATGGACTGCAAAAAGATCAAACTTATCCATCCTTAAAGAAATCAGCCCTGAGTGCTCACTGGAAGGAGAGATCCTGAAGTTGAGGCTCCAGTACTTTGGCCACCTCATGAGAAGAGAAGACTCCCTAGAAAGACCCTGATGTTGGGAAAGATGGAGGGCACAAGGAGAAGGGGATGACAGAAGATGAGATGGTTGGAAAGTGTTCTCGAAGCTACTAACATGAGTCTCATGAGTTTGGCCAAATTGTGGGAGGCAGTGAAAGATAGCCGTGCCTGGCGTGCTCTGGTCCATGGGGTCACGAAGAGTCAGACACGACTGAACAACAACAAAAGTCCTAAAACCCTGCTAATGTATTAACCTGAGTACATTGCTTCTGTATATATGCAATAAACATCTTCCATTCTTCCTTAAATTCGTTGTTATCTCTTACTCTTAGTTCCATTGTCAATTTTGCCATTTCAGCGTATTCTATTAATTTAACTTGGCCATCTTCTTTAGCTGGGACACATTTTCTTTCCAAAGTTGTGCTAATAGTATTCCTGCAGCCGTAGTTGCATAAATAAATAAATTCTTTTGTGATCTTGGTAAATCCATTCCTGTAATACCTAGTAGGAAAGCTTCTGGTTTTTTTTTTAACAGAGGTTATTTTAAACATCTTTACCCCTACTTCTCTACAGACCCCCCTTGGTGTTCTGTTAAAATAGGCAGAGACAAGCCCTCTTAGTTGCTCCACCCCCCTCAGAAGCTCCTGGAGGTGGCAACCCAGGAAAGGGCATTTTCTGTGGCCACTTCCTCCCCACAGAGGTACATCCGACATCTTCATTATGCAACTTTTGATGAATGCTGAAAACACACCTCTTTTCCCTGGCGTTTGCAGCTGAGATGTAAGCCCCACTTTAAAAATACATGCTTCTGTGATTCAAAGTCATTCCAAACTGTCTTTAACATTTTAATTATCGCAATCCACTGTAGGAACTCAGGGTTAAAGGAAAATGGGGTTTAATAACAACAGCAGCAACAACAACAACAAAAGGATGGTGTCATATCCTCCAACATTTCTCTGGTGAAAATAGGGACGTCCTAAGGAAATGCGGGACATTCCAGAGTCAAATAAAGAACTGGGACGGCTTCTGCAAATCCAGGACTGTCCCTGGAAAACAGGGATACTTTGGAGGTTCTGTGATGTAGAGACCACTGGAGGAAGAAGACAGCCATCTTGCATCACTGGCATTCCCAACGATATCAATGCCTTTTGAATCGGGTGAAAGCAACTGCAAAACGTCAGACTGCAAAAGAAAAGAAAAACAGGTTGTAACAGGTGAGGGCTGACAGATGGTGAAGGTAATCAATAGCACAGAACTGTAGTTTCAGTTTACATTGAAATGGAAGTTGGCTTTGCTTAAGTAAAGAAAACAGTGTGGGCTGGGCTGTGTACTTTCTGTCAGGAGCTGCACAAAAGACGAGGAAGTTTTTGCTCTCCAGAGACGCAAGTGTTTACCTGCCAGATGTATCTGAGCAACCTGAAAGCTCTCTGTATTTTCAAGGAGGAGGAATTCAGATGGACTGAGAGCCAGGCTGGGGGAAGTCTCAAAAACAGCTGGCATTGGACCATGACCCTTTCCCTCTTGTTCCACCAAGGAGGAGGATGGAAGTAGTTGGCAACTTCCCTCTGCCCTTACTGACCAGCTGACCAGCAATGGAAATGCCAACAGAACGTGATCCTCAGTACAAAGGTGGGAAAAAGCTCAAACTGGAAGGCAAAGATTTGATGTCAGTGCCTCTCCAGATCTTTGCACTGCAAGGACTGCGAGTTTTGGAGATGACTCCGGAACGAGAGAGCTGCCTGAGGTACAGGATGGATCTCGTCCCTCGTGAGATTGGCCACTTGCAAAACCTGGCCTTGCTCTGCCTGGACTCCAACAACCTGAAAGAGGTCCCTGCTGAGATAGGCTCTTTAGGCAAGCTGGAGAGGCTCACTCTCAGCAACAACAGCATAACCTCCCTGCCTGAGGAAATAGGAGGCCTCCAGAAACTTCATAGTCTCCATTTGGCAAACAACAGCCTGGCAGAGCTCCCTACACCTGTTTGTCAGCTGAGGAACCTGGTTTTCTTAGATGCTACCGATAACCACATCAGCACCATCCCTGACACCATCCAGCAGCTGCAGAAACTGGAAACATTGCTGCTGCTTTTCAATTCTCTCGGGCATCTGCCAAGGGGAGTCTGTTCCTTAAAGGCCTTGAAGACTCTCTGGCTAGGACAGAACAACCTCAAGGCTCTCCCATCAAACTTTGGTCAGCTGGTAAACTTGGACTGGGGTTCAAATTACTGTTCCTGCAGCTTTGAAGGGAATCCATTGGTGCAACCGCCTCCTGAAGTGTGCAGTGGGGGACCTGTTGTGATAAGAAAGTATTTTGCCTCTTTAAGGGGATAGAAATATATGTGTAGGGTAAGTAGAGCTGAGAGAGAACTTAACATTTACAGGGAAGCATATCTGATTTGTACTTCCTCTAACAATACTTGGCAGCCATCATTTGGAATTCACACTTCTCCAGATTTTATACTGCAGTTCTCCAGCCAAGTAATGCATATGGGAAAAAAATACATATTATGGATTTGAGTATGCATAGAAATGCACACATTCATGAAAATGACATCCAAAAATGCATTGTACGAGGAAATGCATTATATTGGGCAAAATTGCTTTGCAAAAAAATGTGCATATTGGGCAAAATTGCATACAAATGTGTACTTTAGAAGAAATTAAAAGAAAATGCTAATGAGTTTTCATGTTGAATTAAAGCTCCTAAATCCACCTTTTGATGATCTCACCCCATCCAGATTGTGTCGGGTAGGATCTATGCTAGGCAATCAGACTCTGATGCCACCAGGATCCTATCCCCGCTGGATATGTTTCTCATTTTCATGTGGTTCATTGCAATGTGTCCTATGCATTGGCTCTGAATTTGCATTGCATATGTTCTAATTATGGTTATATTTTTTAATATTTTAATTAGGTTGTTTTATTGTGTGTTGTAATTATGGGTGTTTATATCTTGAGGCTTGTATAATTGGTTTTTATTGCTGCAAACGACCTAAGGAGCAACCCCTAGCAAGATCCACCAGGAGGAGAAGGTTAGGATCCAGATGATCTCTGGCTGAGCTGAGTGGTCTGTGATACAGCTGGGCTATGCTGGCTTAAATCCTGCATCCTTGCACCCATACAGCATGCAGCTGGCTTAGCCAAACCTGGCTGATCTGAAACTGGTGTAAGCCCAGAAAAGAGGGTATTCTGGTAGGGTTGCCATGTGCCCTCTTTTTCCAGGACATGTCCTCTTTTTCAAGGGTAAAATTTCTGTCTGGGTGGATTTCTAAAATTTGCCAAAATGTCTCTGGCTGTACTTTCTATATGAAGACATAGACATAACTGCTGGCTGAATATTTGCTTCCCTCTTCTCTTCTCTTCTCCTGCCTCCCTCAGCAACACATCACAGCCTCATATTTAAGTATTTAAGGAGAGTCGGAGTAGGAGTATTTAAAATGAGAGTCGTCATAGCGCCTTTTTTTTGCTCTTCAAAACATGGCACCCCAATTCTGGGGACATAGGACTGAGTGGGGGGGCAAGACTTAGGCTGAGCATGTCACCTGGCACCCCAGTGTAAATTTAGCCAGCAAAATGGAAGCGGTAACTCCAGCACTACTTTAAAGGCTGATTTTCCCTTTGCCTCAGTCAGCAGTAGCACCACTTCTCTGGTGCAACTTTACACCAGATTGATTTACACTGGCTTCTTGTGAAAAGGAAGAAGAAGGAGGAGGAGGAGGAGGAGGAGGAGGAGGAGGAGGAGGAGGAGGAGTAGTTTGGATTTGATATCCCGCTTTATCACTACCCGAAGGAGTCTCAAAGCGGCTAACATTCTCCTTTCCCTTCCTCCCCTACAACAAACACTCTGTGAGGTGAGTGAGGCTGAGAGACTTCAGAGAAGCGTGACTAGCCCAAAGTACCACCCAGCAGCTGCATGTGGAGGAGCGGAGATGCGAACCCGGTTCACCAGATTACAAGTCTACCGCTCTTAACCACTACACCACACTGGCTCTTTTAGCAGTAAGCCGTGTATATTTATTTTAATGTAGATTATAATTCTGGATATCTGTATCCTAATGCTTCTTGTAATTGGTTTTATTACAAACAACTTATATTTCTGTTTCGGCATTAAGTGGCATTTAAGTTAAAATGTTGTTGTTGTTGATGATGAAGAGGAAGATGTCATTGTTTATTACATATTGTAAGTATAAATGTCTATATTTTAATGCTTGTTCAATTGATTTTTATTATTGTAAATCACTTAGAAATCAATTTTGCCATTAAGCTGTAAATATATATAATATTAAATAACAACAACTGCTACTGTGCAATACTGCCATGTTTGGGGGAAGAAGCTCTGCAGAAGGTGATAGAAACTTTCTAACTGCAACATGCTTAACCCTTACTATTAGTAAGCAGGAGGCAAGTAGCCTGTGTCTGAATCTGTGGGGCAGAACGAGGTTGCAGCGTCTCTATTTAGGTCACCCACGTAGGCACCTCTGGATGTCAGCATCTGTCCTCTGTCCCAGCAGGTTGCGGCTCATGAATTTCAAAACCATGTTTTGATCCAGCACGCTGAGCAGTGCCCAGGAAGTTTGGTCTGCCTGCTATTTTAATTTCCCACCATGATCGAGACGGATGCTATACGGGGCGAATTGTAAGCAGTTAAAATGTTGGCTGGGCACAGCCATTCAATCCTTTTTGCATCGCTGACGTTGCCTGCTACCATGTAAGTTCAGAGGGGGACCACCAGTGGAGAATGGGGAGAGGGCGGAATGACACCTTTTTTGTCCACAGTCAGGATCTAGCGTTGCTTTGTACTGAAGTAGAACTCTCTAGGAGGTCAAGGACACTGATAAAGTAGGCTTCCCGGTTGCCCAAAGTGTCCTACTTGCACTCAAGGAAATTGTCAGTAGAAGCCCCCTGCAGGCCTTCCCTGTAGAGCAGGGATGTCCAACAGGTAGATTGTGGGGCTGTCCCAGGTAGAGCATGGCATGAAGTTTAGTGATCGCCAAACCTCCCCTAAAAAAAGCTCAGCAACTCCTGGCAATGACCATGGGTAGATCACAGCCAGTCTTTTTATGAGTAGGTCACAGTCTCTTGGGAGTTGGACGTGCCTGCTATAGACCACGGGGAAAGTAGTGGATAGGGGGCACAAGATGGAGCATATGACAAAGGTCTGGAATGGGAATTGCTTGCCCCTCTCCACAGATACAGCATTTGAGTGTTTAGGCAGAAACCTAAATGTGCCCAATATCTAGACCAGTGCTTCCCAACTGGGGGCTCTGTGGACCCCACCCAAGGGTTGCATGACACATACTTGCCAACTGTCTGTGACACCCCACTTTGGGGGCCCTGCTGTTGCAGGGTATGGTGTGGCATCATTCACATAATAAAGTCTACCACAGAGATACCAACATTTTCAAAAGTCAGTGGCTTGGGATTTGAGAAACGGGGGGTCCACAGTATTGAGCTAATTGGGAGCCACTGACATAGATAGATACATAGATACACAGGTATAGAATAGGGGCTGCCATCCCTGCTTGCATTGCTCCCCTCATAGCTCCTTCGACTCCCCCATCCCAGCCTACTAGCAAAACCCTGCACCTTGTGGCCAATCCACCTTTCTCACTGTTCACCCCAAAGTCTCCTCTTCTCCCCAGTTCATCCCCAACTCCCTCCTCCCCACACAGCTCACCCTAATCCAAAGAGCTGCCTGTTGCTGTTACCCAGGGGTCCCTAAACTAAGGCCAGGGGGCCGGATGTGGCCCAATTGCCTTCTGAATCCGGCCCGCGGACTGTCCGGTAATCAGCGTGTTTTTACATGAGTAGAATGTGCGCTTTTATTTAAAATGCATCTCTGGGTTATTTGTGGGGCATAGGAATTCGTTCATTATTATTTTTTTCAAAATAAAGTCCGGCCCCCCACAAGGTGTGAGGGACAGTGGACCAGCCGCCTGCTGAAATTTTTTGCTGACCCCTGCTGTTACCACTGGTGATGAGGAGGGGAATGAAGCTCCCCCCCCCACACACACTCATCCCCACACCACCGTTGCCAGAAGGAAGCATGCAGTACAGGCCTAGCACCAACAATTAAACATTTGGCCGTCCTTCCCAGGCTGCCCATTAAGCATGCTTCTTTCCACTGTTCTCTCTCCCTCCTTCCATCCTGAATGTTTGCAGAGTCCTTTTGCCTCAGGCCTACAAGACCTGGATGTTGAAAGATGAGAACATAACCATGCCTTAATGGCACCATTACCCAGAGCAAACATTAACTTGAGGTGCTGCCACAACATTAAAATCTAATCTTCCCTCAGTTATCCTGTGCTTGAACTGTGGTGTTTGTTCCCTCTTGTTTATTTCAACTTTTGGCCACGCTGGTGAAAAGTCTCAACCTGCAGCCCGCTGACAATCCGAGTGAGATGCAAAGAGCTTCCTTTAACTACCCTGGAGCGATTTACGCTGTGGGTTGCCACTTAAAGTGTCAGGCTCCCAAATCACGGAGCAGGGGTTTTAGATCACTCCTTCATGTATTCATTCATTCATTCGTTCGTTCGTTCTTTCTGGCAGGGCTAATGAGCCTTTTAATGGTTATATGACAGCAAAATATCAAGGAACACAAAGACCTTCCGTTATTGAGCCACTGCCTATTTCAGGAAGTGGAAGGCTTTGGGCTTTAAAATTCCAGTGGCGTCCTATACAATGCCAAAATTTGGCGCCACCACCTCCTGTGGTGTCCTCTGGGCTCGGCAAACCAAGTTGTGCTCCTGAACTGGTTGTGCTCCCCTAAATCCATCTCTGCTACTGGGCTCTTAAAGGCATGGGGACATGAAGAGGAATGGGGGCACCTGCTGAAACAATTCTTCTTTATAAAGCTTTGGACAATATGTTTGTGTATCCAAAACAAGGAGTTATGTGATGAGACTACATTGTTTAATTGGCACTCATCTTACAGAAACATCCAATGAGGTTTGCATTGATGCCTCAGCCAACATATGGGAAGATGGCCAGGAAGAGCCAGTGTGGTGTAGTGGTTAAGCGCGGTAGACTCGTAATCTGGTGAACCGGGTTCGCGTCTCTGCTCTTCCACATGCAGCTGCTGGGTGACCTTGGGCTAATAATAATAATAATTTTTTATTTCTACCCTGCCCTTCCCAATCCAAAAACCAGGCTCAGGGCAGCTAACAACAAATATAAGACAATGATTAAAACAACTTTAAAAACAGCTTAAAAACAGCATAAAAAACAAACATCAGTGGGATCACCAGGGCTAACTGGCCAGGTTAGTCATGCTAGGCCAGTAGGGAGACCAGGGAGGAATTTAAATGTAGGGACCCAGAAGGGTTTCTTCAGAAAGAAGGGAAAGGAAAAAGGAATAGCAAATCAGGCTAGATTAAAGGCCAGGCGGAATAAATCTGTCTTACAGGCCCTGCGGAAGGAGGTCAGTTCCCACACGGCACTAGTCTCATGGGACAGAGTATTCCACCAGGTCGGAGCCAACACTGAAAAAGCCCTGGCCCTTGTGTAGGATCATCTGGCTTCCTTTGGGCCCGGGACCCCTAAATTATTATTTGTGGACCTTAAGGTCCTCTGTGGGGGGCATACCAGGAGAGGCAGTCCCGTAAGTATGAAGGTCCTAAGCCACACACTTCTTTGAAGTCTCTCAGCCCCACTCACCTCACAGAGTGTTTGTTGTGGGGGAGGAAGGGGAAGGAGAATGTTAGCCGCTTTGAGACTCCTTTTGGGTAGTGGTAAAGCAGGATATCAAATCCAAACTCTTTTTTCTTTGCCCTCTGATGTCCCAAATTTCACTGGCAGTGATTGTTTCTGATTGCAGCAGTGCTGATTGGCTTAGAAACTCACAAAAGCTGCTTCCTGTTTCTAAACAGCTTCATCACTCATGTGATGTAGACCAATTCATTTTGATCTAAGATATCAAACCAAACAGCTACAGGAGTAAGGAAAGAAAGAAAGAAAGAAACGTCAGGCTTAGTGTTTCGCTAAAGGTGCTTTCACAGTTGATGGCCTCAAGGCCCATCATCTTTTCCGACTCCCTGCAATGCTTTCAGAATGTTGCTATTAAGGTCACACAACTATAGTGGATCAGAAGGTCTTGCAAAACAAAGCCACTTTCCCCAAGGATCAGATGATTTGCAGTAACGAAGCTGGTGAGAAAATGGGATGGTGAGAAAATGGAATGGGTGCAACAGCACTCGCTTGATGCAATCTCATAAAACCTTCCTGCAAATATATCATGGTGATTGCTCAATCAGCAGGACACTTGGAAATAGGGTTGCCGGATCCTACAGGGCTCACCTGAAGTCTCCAGCTTTGTTTGACCCACTCCAGGTGGCTGGGGGGGGCAGGGGAGGGAGGAGGGACTTGAATCTCCAGGTGAGTGAGAGCACACCAAAACATGTTTGCAAGCTTCACCACAGCAGGAGCCAGCTGCAAATTATTATTGCATTGAATCTCTGGGATGGGTATGACTGCCACCCTTTCCTCTCCCTCCCTCCCAATTAACCTTTGTCTGTGCATATTATTGCATAACCTCTTTGGGGTCCATGACATCACCAGGGGCTGCCCCTAGGTCTCAGGTTTGGGCCCCAACATCTCAGAGTCTGGCATGTTACTGACCCTGCAACCCTATCTGGAAATGATCTCAGTAGTATGCATGGATTCCTTCCACCTCTCATCATTGGCCAAACTTCTTGACTGGCCTGTACTTGATAGGACTGGAACTGACCTGGTTTTAGTTGAGTTATTCCCCCCACCCCACCCCAGTGTCCCAGATTTACTCTTTTTTCCCCTTAGTTCCCTTCCAAACTTAGCCTCAAAGAGCCATCATGCCATTTCCGCTGTTCCTTTTCACACAAGAATTATATTTTTAAAATTCTCATCACCATTTGATTCTTTCCTTTTCCTTTTCAGGTTCAACATACATTGCATTCCAGAGTTCCCCCCACCCCACCCGCCACTCAGCTCCTTCCATCATCTCTTTGACACCCTTTTCTTCCTCCCTTGCTATTTTAAAACGTCAATGGCTCCCCCCCCCCTTGAAGTGAGCCAGGAGCAAAACGATGAGATGCTCAGAAACTATCAGCGTGATGAAACGAGAGCGCCTTCCACACAAAGAGCACTTAAGAGTAGGAGCTCTTCATCTCATCCTGTTCCACAATTGGGGGGGGGGTGCTTTGAATACCATCAGGAAAGATGAATAATCTAATAGCGTCACATTCACGGAGATGCATGCTATATTACCAGCATTTGCAGGCCAAAGGAAGAGAGGTGTTCATTAGGATCTCATCCCATAGACCAAGGATGGCCAACTTCCAAGCGACTATGATTTATTCACAGAGTTAAAAACTGGCAGTGATCTACCCCCTTTTTTGGGGGGGGGGGTTCATGTAAAAGTTGTTGAGCTTCTTTGGGGAAGAGGAAAGCGACATTGAGCTTTTCTTTTTAGGAAGGAAAGCCCTATTTTTGGTGGTTCAGGTCATTTTAGGGGTGCAGGGCAAAGATGTTGAGCTTTTTTAGGGGAGCCAAAGTTTTTTTAGCTTCTTTTTGGGCAGCTACTGATCTACCGGTGATCTACCACAGACGTCCAGTGATCTACTGGTAGATCACGATCAACCTGTTCGACATGCCTGACATAGACCAACAGCACACTTATTTTCCAAGTATGGACCAAAATGGCACCATCCCACATGAAAGGAGAGATATCAAGCCAATCACCTCCTCCAATGATGATGATGATGATGATGATGATGATGATGATTTATTTGTACCCCGCCCATCTGGCCGGGTCTCCCCAGCCACTCTGGGTGGCTTCCAACAAATATTTTTTTAAAAAAATTACAATATCACAGATTAAAAACTTCCCTAAACAGGGCTGCCTTCAGGTATTTTCTAAATGTCAGGTAGTTGTTTATCTCTTTGACCTCTGATGGGAGGGCGTTCCACAGGGCAGGCACCACTACTGAGAAGGCCCTCTGCCTGGTTCCCTGTAGCTTTGCTTCTCGCAGTGAGGGAACCGCCAGAAGGCCCTCGGCACTGGATCTCAGTTTCTGGGCTGAACGATGGGGGTGGAGACGCTTCTTCAGGTATACAGGACTGAGGCCATTTAGGGCTTTAAAGGTCAGCGCCAACACTCTGAATTGTGCTCGGAAACGTACTGGGAGCCAATGTAGAACTCTCAGGACTGGTGTTATATTGTCCCGGTGGCCACTCCCAGTCACCAGTCTAGCTGCTGCATTCTGGGTTAATTGCAGTTTCTGGGTCACTTTCAAAGGTAGCCCTACGTAGAGCGCATTGCAGTAGTCCAAGTGGGAGATAACCGGAGCATGCACCACTCTGGCGAGACAGGCTGAGAGACAGTCTGCAATGATTGACTCCTTGTAGAGGAAAGAGAGGAGGCAAAGGGATAAAGCGATACTTTCACGCCTGTCTTCCCTCTGCAGTTCCGTGTGTGGATTGGATTGCTTTTTAACACTGCCCAAGTATTAAATTTACATAGCTCACCTGGTAGGCCTACAAAGTCAGGGTATCACACAGCCAACTGCTGCTATGGGTCATGGGCCTATCAAATGAGCATCATGTTCCCCACAGTGGCCAATGAGAGTTCAGTCTGGGACTTCAATATGCAGGACATTGAGCTCTAAGAAGATGGTATTCAGTAGAATACTGTGTTTTGTAACAGGAGAGTCATATAGTCATTGTGATGAACAGATCTTAATAGGCTCGTCCTCTTAGGAGACCATAAACTTAACATGAGTCAACAGTATGATGCAGTAGCAAAAAAAAAGGTAATGCATCTAGGGATGAACTCTACTGAACTCACAAAAGTGAGGACGTTAGAATGATCTCTAATAAATATATCCTCTCCTAGCATCTATGCACATCCCTACACATTTAATGATGGAGAGATTTGGGGGCCCCTTTCAGCATTTCATTTGGTTCCTATAGTGCTCTGTTCAGAGTTCAGCTTTCCTTATTTTTCTATGATCCTTATATCTGCAGTTGATATTTATTCACTGAAATAGGATGCTCCACTGTTTCCTTAATTAAGAACTTTTCAGCTTTCATAAAAGTTCACATTATTAATAAGGCTTGTTTAATCCCAGCACGGCTTGTTTACTCTGGAGGTTAATTCCCTCTGCCATGCTTCCTTAATCAATTCTATGCAGCTTTACATTGTCTGCGGTCCCGTCCCCCCCGCTCCACTCGGTTGTTGTTCTCATCCTCAGTTACAGTAAATGAAATCAACATTGGTTTGCATCTCAGTGCAGCCCCCATTGTGTCAGGGATAGCCTGCAATGCTTTTTCTCTGATAATAGTGGCGTTTGCATTGGGACTGCACTGCTACAAAAGTCCTCACGTGAGCTGTTTTTCAACATCACTTTGCCAGCACACCAGGGAAGAAGACTCCGAAAGCAGAGTCATGGTGGAAATGCCTTATTTATTCAACTATAATATTAGAAGACCTCCCAAGCAATCATCGAATTATGTAAGCACAACAAGGTGGGCTTTCACTGGCATACATGACTGTCTAGCATTCACCAAGCAACACATGTCAGGCCTGCAGGGCATCCCCAAGTACCCTCCCAAGCCAAAAGGCTCTGTAAGCTGACTCAAGAATGCCCTTAAACCCTCATAATGCCTCAGAGTTCCAGTCAATTAAGTTATTACCTTTCTGAACTGAGTGCCAAACAAATACATATATCAAGAGAAAATCAAATAACCTTTCAGTGTGGAGTAGGGAAAAAAAGGAGGAGGAGGAGGAAGAGGAGGAGGAGGAGGAGGAGGAGGAGAAGAAGAAGAAGAAGAAGAAGAAGAAGAAGAAGAAGAAGAAGAAGAAGAAGAAGAAGAAGAAGAAGAAGAAGAAGGTCCCAAGAGCCAATCAAGGGCTTCCCCAAAAATTCCTAATCAGCCCCCAGAAAGGGTGACTAACAAAAAAAAAGAGGGAGGGGGTGTTCATTCAATTTGCAGATGGCACCAAACTTGGAGGGGTGTCCAATTCTGCAAAAGCCAGAATTGGAATTGAAGATGACCCTAATAGATTGGAGAACTGGGCCAAAACTAAGAAAAATGAATTTCAGTTAGGTTAAATGTCATGTTCTGCACTTAGGCAGGGATAATCAGCTCCACTAATATAAGATGGGGGCCATATCTCACATGGCTGCTGGAGCAAGTTTGTTTTCCTTCCTGCTCTGGAGGGTAGGACCCAAACCAATGGATTCAAGTTACAAGAAATGAGATTCCGATTAAACCTCAGGAGGAACTTTCTGAGGGCAAGAGCTGTTTGACAGTGCAACAGACTCCCATGGGAGGTGGTGTACTCTCATTCCTTGGGGGTTTTTTAAGCAGAGGCTGGGTGGACATCTGTCAAGGGTGCTTTAGCTGAGATTCTTGCATTGCTGGGGGTTGGACTAGATGACCCTTGAGCAGAGACTTACCTACACTCACTTGCATCAGTGCCCCCGCAGGGGGAGAGGAGAAGGAGCCCAGGGGACATGTGGATGGGCAGGCTGTCTCCTAGCCACTTCAAGCCAGAGTGGAGAGGCACTGTTTTTTCTGCCCCCCCCCCCGGGCTTGCTCCCTTGCACCCCTTCCAACATCTCTCTGATGAAAATAGGGGTGTCCTATTCCATACCCTCCAACATTTCTCCAATGAAAATAGGGACATTGTACGGAAAAGTGGGAAATTCCAAGATCAAATCAAATTTGCATTAAAAAAATTTATGCATGTTAAGATAGTGCAGAGACACAAATAATGCCATGTCTGGTTTGGTCCTCAGTTATTCGACACCAGCAAGAGAAACAATGGTGAAGACGTGTTCATCACCACACTGAGACACGAGGGGGTGCTAAAGAATTCTAGTCCTTCCTAAAGCAGAGGATGGTCATGTTCTATTTCTAATTCCATGGTTGCAACTTCTCCCTTTCCCAAGGGGAGACCTCAATTGACTTCTTCTCAGGGGACTGCTTGACAAGGGCAAGGGACCTGGTATGCACGTGCATATTCAGCCCTGAGTTAAAAAAAAAAAATGTGGTTGGGTGATTAGGAACATAGGAAGCTGTCCCTCACTTCCTTCTACAGCATGTGCAGAAATCACCTTCTTGGCTGGTCTCACCTCTACTGGTCTCTTCTGCTCAATCCACCAGAGCCTGTCTTCACTTGCAAAGCAAGTCCCAACTCACTGAGGGTTTGAGACTCATCTGATTCAGCCAGCCAGTCAAAGCTGTTCCCAGAAATAATAGGGGCTAGGTGTCGTGTGGAGCAGGAAGATGCCATTTGTCTGTTACCTCAAGAGTCATTGGTGGTGGAAGGGCTTTTCTGCCCACCCCCACATTAACCAAGGTACAGGCTTTTGTCCCTAGGGGAAAGAACTGTCTTGAATAAGGGAAGGGGGCGGTGGAAATATAGCATAAATCTCTAGGAAAGACTGGGATGAGGAAAATGCCACCCAACAGCACGGATCGTGTTACCCCAGTGAATGTGTGCTTGCTTATCCTATGATGATGTACATCAATAAATTCCATGGTGGAGCTATAAAACACCTAAAACTCTTGGAGTTAGGCATTTATTTATTGAAGAAAATTTATATACCACTTGATTGTAATGAAACCTCTAAACAGTTGTCAATTGCAGTCCTGTAAAGAGTAGCATTTTTTTTTAAAAAAAAATCATTTAGGTTATTTCCTCTCCTCATCCTTTTTCTAGAAACAAAAACTATTTTCCAACTAGCCATCCCAATGTCCGTGTTTAAGTGACTCATTTCTGATCACGTTTTAGTGTCCCTTACTTTCCACGATATCCTTCAGTGTTCAAATGGAAGCCCCTCTTTCTACCAGTCCCACTCTGCATAACACCTTCTCCCTGTTGCTCTCCAAGGTACTGAAAGCTCTTGGACCATCTCTGTACAAATGCGTTTGAAGCTCCTTTGTGCGGCCACAAATTCCTTTTTGCTGATAATTTTATCCCATGGAATATGTGATGTGGGGAAACTGGATAGGGGAATTGGATGGGAAGGAGCTTTTTCGCCCTCCCACAAAATACCAGATACTAGAAATACTAGAGTCTGACCCATTAAATAAGCTGAGTGATACTGAATTGTTTTATTTGTTATAAAATGTCCATTAGATTTTAATGGCAACACTAAGATGCCAAAGTAAAGTCCACTCCCCCTAAACACAGTGTCTTCTCCCTCCTGCTGCCACGACTTAATCCCTTCCCACTTCTCCCCTACTACCACGAAGGAATAAGCCTTTTATCCTCCCTCCTCTTCCCATTCACTGCATTAGATGAGAACACAAAGGAGTCTGATAAGTTTCTGTTGTTGTCTGGAAACGATCCTCCTCCATTCAGTCCCTCAAAATTTGCCCTAAATTCTAGCTGATGTAAGGATGACTCAACCTCATCCCCTGCTAAAGCTGTTTACTGCACACGACACTTGCTCTCAGTTATGTACTCCAGCCTTCCCCAACCTAGTGACTTGTACTGAGTTCCAACTCCCATCAGCCCCACCCAGAATGGCCAATGGTCAAGGGTGATGGGAAATGTAGTGCAGCAAAATCTGGAGAGTGGCAGGTTTGTGGGTAGACGGGGCTAGCTTAAAACTTGGGGGCTGATGTAGAAGGTGGTTCATCTTTCCTCCACCACCAATGGCAGCTTAAGCTAGGCCATTTTTATAAGATATAGACTGGATCTACACTGACCTGTTTGATGTTATTAGGATTATATTAGATATATTGTTCTAAAACATCACAGGGCATAGTTGCAATTAACCTGTTTTTTGTTCTTTGTTCCTCCCCCCCCCCTTCTTTCTATCTCCCTGCTGCTGGTTGCTGGTTGTTCTGCAGCACCCTCTGATGTCATATTTTAATAATGCATTAAGAACATTGAAAGCAGAACCAATCCGTAAGCCTTCTTTAACATTATAAACCATGAGTGTAGATCTGCCCAAAGTTGGGAATTCATTCCGTTGAAATCCACAGCAGGACTGTGCATGGTTTCTGCTACCTAAGCTGGGCACCTGTTCAGTCTTACCTTCACCCAAACTGGCCCAGGAGACACCTGGACAGGATCTGACCCTGAATCAGTTTGAGGATGGGTGAGACTAATGTTTAATTAGGGTTTTTTAAACCCTATTTTTTAGGGTTTAGATGTTTAGAGGGAGTGGAGGCATGAGTTGTTGTGTCTTCCCCCTCCTTCTGACTGCACTGTGAGTAGTCAGGTTCAATCCTGCTGGGTGCTGCTTCACAAGGGGCTGCCTACCTCTCTTCTCCACTTAGACACCCTTGACAGCCTGCGGTTACTCCATAAGCCCAACCCAAGGAGATCCTGAGCTCTCAACTTGGGCAAACTCTGTATCCTATGTGGTTTAGGACCCTCGTACCTTAGGGACCGACTCTCCTGGTATGTCCTGGGTGGGACCTTAAGGTCCTCAAATAATAACTTTTTGGAGGTCCCGAGCCACAAGGATGCTAGGTTGGCTTCAACTAGGGCCAGGGCCTTCTCAGTACTGGCCCCGGCTTGGTGGAACGGTATGTCACAAGATACCAGGGCCCTGTGGGATTTGGCATCTTTCCACAGGGCCTGCAAGACAGAGCTGTTCCACCTGGCCTTTGGGTTGGTTTCAGTTTAACCCTGATGTTTCATTCTTTTGGTGTGATTGGTGGGCTACTTAAAAAATGAGGCTGCAGTCTAAATTAAAATTTTAAATTGTATTTTAATCTGTATTTTAATGAATTGTTTTATGTTTTTGTTGTGATTTTATTGGTGTTAGCTGCCCAGAGCCCAGTTTGGCGGGGAAGGGCAGGGTGTAAATAAATTATTATTATTATTATTATTATTATTATTATTATTATTATTATTATTATTATTATTATTATTATTATTATTATTATTCTACCCTGAATCAGCCTGATTTCACTCGGGATTCAGTTGGATCTGGTCCACAGCCCTCCTCAACAGCACTTACTCCTGAGCAAACCTACAATGGATTGTGCTGTCAATCAGTGCTTGGTACAATTATGGCCTCCTAATTTAGGGCTGGTGAGACAACAGTCATTTTGTGTCATGCCTTTTAATACATATATGCCTATAGGCTGGGACTATCTTGTCAATTCTATAGTATTTGCAAGCTGCTCCTGCAGCCTTTTTCAGGCAGGCTGATGAGTGGAATACAAATTATTTAAATACACAGAATAAATAAATGGCATTTACAGCCCAGCTGTGTCCAGTCCAGATGGATCATCTACATGCTCCTTAAAGCCCAAGGTCCTGGGCTTGGTGCAGGATCTTTTTTGACACAACATCTCTTTCTCCTGATGTTCTATCATCTCCAAGATAGCCTGCTTTCCTTCCTTCCTTTTTCGTTCTTTAAAGCAGAGCTGCAATTCTCCCTGCAGAGAGGCACGGTAGGGGTGGGGGGGCGGGAGGAGTGCCAGTTGGAGCAATGTGAGCAGATTTGGTCCTTGTTGCCATCTGCCTCTGGGTTGTTGGCTGGGAAACGTGGGGCTGGCACAGTGTGACTCCTTGTATAATGCGGTGCAGCCTGCTGAGTTGAAGATGGGCATCAAAGCTGCCAGTGTCAGCAGTTCCTTTGCCATCCTGCATACTGGAGATGCAGGAACAAAAGCACAACAAAGCCAAGAGAGAAAGTAGGGGGAAGGGACATTAGCAGACGCTCCACTTGAGTTTCAGCATCTCTGCACTGAGTTAATCTTTACCTCCTCCACCTTTGCCCCTTCTCCCCCATTATTGCATTATCGGGCGAGGCATTCATAATGAACTCATTTTGGGAATCCTTAACGTGTCGATTAGAAGCTCTGTCCATTTAGATTCAACTTAATTGCATTTTCATTCTCAGCACATTATTGCAAAGCACTTTCCTAGTTAGCTTTCCCCGTAGGGCATGTTCAGTGTCTGTTTAAGGATGACAAGAATCCCTGGGGCAATGGATCCCTTTAGGACCACTTCTGGAGTGCAATGTCCAGAATGCCAGGAGGTGGCCTAACACTGCAACAAGGCTGGAGGCACTGAGCCCAATGACTGGGCACCCATGACTTGACATCTCATTGCCTTGCACCATTTTTAGCCCTGGCCACCTCCCAAATCTCCCTTTGCTGCATACAGCACAATATCATCTTTGTGTCCTTTTCTTACATGCATGGGCAAAATCACCAAATTAGAAAGCAGGAAAAGGTGGTTTTCTTTGCATTGTTCTCTTTTCCCCCATTTTTTAAAAAATTGATTTTACAATTTTAAGCACTTTACAATATCGTTAAATTTTCATCCTTCCACCCCTCTTACTGGGGGAAGCAAATTTTCACTCCCCTATATAGTCCATATAGTCTATCATTTTCATCTGCCATTCTTCAATCGTAGGTATTTCTTCTGTCTTCCAATTCTTTGCTAGTCATAGTGCTTTAAATGAATGTGTGAATGTGGCCTGTGTGAGAGTTTAGTGGGCTACTACAGACTGTGTAAGCAAGAGTGGATATCCAGGCCACAAAAGGAACAAGTGATACAATTCGGGTTTCTTAAATACTAGTGGCGAGTGCCCAGAGCTGCCCAGGAATTTTTAGAAAACGGAAAACATTGTGATGTGACCTTTCAGTCCACCATCTTGATTCAAAATGGCAGCTAGCATCCAAATGGCAATGAAGTCCGCCACACACACCCCATCTCAGGATCCCTCCCGCCGAGTCTGGCGACCAATATCTCAAGAGGCAGCCAAACCTTTAGAGAACAAGGGGTAGTTGTATAGACAGGCAAAGTACTTTCCATGCGGCAATTCAAAACAAATGCTCACAAAGCTACCAGTGCAGAAATATAGTGTGTATTAGTAAATAAATATCTATTAGTCACCTGCATTGTCAGCTTTCTGTATCTGATGAACAACCATTCAAGAAATGAAGCATAATAAAAAAATAAGACAGCATGCTCAATTTTAATATATCAAAGAGAAACAGTCGTTTTCTCAAAGCAACTGACAAACCTAGAAGTGTAATAATAATAATAATAATAATAATAATAATAATAATAATAATATACCGCCCTATATTCACAGCTGTCAGGGATATAGTTTTATAGGCCTAATGTAGCACAGAGAGGCACTGTGATATAGTGGTTAGAGTGCTGGGCTAGGACCCATAAGAGCTGGGTTCAAATTCTCACTCGGTCATAAAGTCCATTCGGTGACTTTGGACCAGTCACTGCCTCTCAACCCAACCTACCTCACAGGGTTGTTTGGAGGACAAAGCTTGAAGGGGGGGCAATGCATGCTGCTTTGAGTTCCTTGGAGGAAAACTGGGATTAAAACAGAATAGTAGAATTAAAAAAAATTAAAAAATTAAAATTAAACCCAGTACACGCTTACTCAGAAATAAGTTCCACATTCTGCAGTGGGGCTTACGCCCAGGTATGTCTGCACAGGATTTTAGCCTCAGGCCAAGCAGTGGCCGGAGGTCATGTCTGGCTCCCAAGTTTGGTTTATCAGATTTTTTTAGTGAAAACTTTTTAGAGCAGAGCATCATCATTCTCCTTTTCCCTCCTTGCTTGGATGGTTTTCAATAGTACTGAAAACAAACACAACCATATTTTACTTACCTGGTCTGTTTGGGTATGAAACTGATGGATTTTACCATCAGTGATGCCACAGACACAAATTAGAACAGGCCAGAGGCACAACTTGAGTACTTGGTCTCAGCACGACGATGGCTGCAGCGAGAGCTGTGATTTATGAGCCCAGAGAACAATAGAGCCTGTGGGCTACGCTTGTGCTGCCTTCTGGACTCTTAATCACAGCAGCAGCCATGCATAGCTGTCTCTACTAACACAGATTTCTCATCCCCTCTCCTTGACCTTGGAACTGAACAGCAACAAAATAACCAGCAAAAGGAAGGATTCGTATACCATAAATGGACCAGTTACAGTAACCAAAATTACCAGTTATATATAGAAATTAGCTAGGATTTGGTGTGTCCTTGTTAACCCAGGGATGGCCAATGTGTTGCTTTCAGGTGTCATTGTTGTTGTTGTTCAGTCATGTCCGAATCTTCGTGACCCCATGGACCAGAGCATGCCAGGCACACCTATCCTTCACTGCCTCCCGCAGTTTGGCCAAACTCATGTTAGTAGCTTCGAGAACACTGTCCAACCATCTCATCCTCTGTCGTCCCCTTCTCCTTGTGCCCTCCATCTTTCCCAGCATCAGGGTCTTTTCAAGGGAGTCTTCTCTTCTCATGAGGTGGCCAAAGTACTGGAGCCTCAACTTCAGGATCTGTCCTTCTAGTGAGCACTCAGGGCTGATTTCTTTAAGGATGGATAAGTTTGATCTTCTTGCAGTCCATGGGACTCTCAAGAGTCTCCTCCAGCACCATAATTCAAAAGCATCAATTCTTTGGCGATCAGCCTTCTTGATGGTCCAGCTCTCACTTCCATACATTTCAGGTGTCAGCAATTCCCACCGTAACTAGTCTTTCACCATCCTAGCGGGAGCTGGTGAAAATTGTACTCCAAAAGCAGCTGAAGGAAACTATGTTGTCCACCCTTGTGTTAACCTCTCCCTCTCTTAACCCATTGTTCTTGTCATAATAATAATAATAATAATAATAATAATAATAATAATAATAATAATAATAATAATAATAATAATATTTATTATTTGTACCCCGCCCATCTGGCTGGATTTCCCCAGCCACTCTGGGCGGCTTCCAACAGAAATCAAATACAAAAATATCAAACATTAAAAACTTCCCTAAAAAGGGCTGCCTTCAGGTTTTTTCTGAATGTCAGGTAGTTGTTTATTTCCCTGACCTGTGATGGGAGGGTGTTCCACAGGGCGGGCGCCACTACCGAGAAGGCCCTCTGCCTGGTTCCCTGTTGTTTTGCTTCTCACAGTGAGGGAACCGACAGAAGGCATTCGGCGCTGGATCTCAGTGTCCGGGCTGAATGATGGGGGTGGAGACGCTCCTTCAGGTATACAGGACCGAGGCCGTTTAGGGCTTTAAAGGTCAGCACCAACACTTTGAATTGTGCTCGGAAACGTACTGGGAGCCAATGCAGATCTCTCAGGACCGGTGTTATGTGGTCCCGGCGGCCACTCCCAGTCACCAGTCTAGCTGCCGCATTTTGGATTAATTGCAGTTTCCGGGTCACCTTCAAAGGTAGCCCCACATAGAGCGCATTGCAGTAGTCCAAGCGGGAGATAACCAGAGCATGCACCACCTTGGTGAGACAGTCCGCGGGCAGGTAGGGTCTCAGCCTGCGTACCAGGTGGAGCTGGTAGACAGCTGCCCTGGATACAGAATTAACCTGCACTTCCATGGACAGCTGTGAGTCCAAAATGACTCCCAGGCTGCGCACCTGGTCCTTCAGGGGCACAGTTACCCCATTCAGGACCAGGGAATCCTCCACACCTGCCCTCCTCCTGTCCCCCAAAAACAGTACTTCTGTCTTGTCAGGATTCAACCTCAATCTGTTAGCCGCCATCCATCCTCCAACCGCCTATCATGCATTTTGTGGGGGTTTTCCATTGTATTTTTATGCTGTGAACCACCCTGAGATCTACAGGTGAAGCAATTTCTTCAATGTCACATACTGGCTGGACACAAAGGCATGGTTTGAGGAACCTCCTGGGGAACCATCAAGGGAAGAAGTCTCAGAGCCCAGGGAGCGATGGTGGGACAACAATGCGTGGTTACAGGGAGAAGCCTGGGAAGAGGAGGTGTTGGAAGCTGAAGGGGTAATAGGGCTTAGTGAGTTGGGAGAGTCTGTGGTAAACAAAAAGTCCAAAACCAGAGGCAGAAGCTGAAGCAGATGAGTTGGATGAGTCGGGCTGGTGAAGAGTCACAGGTGTCTCCCCTCCTGCTGGAATGTCTTAATGTGGTTTTTATTGGATTGTTAAAATGGAAAACTTTACACACACACACACACACACACACACACACATCCCTGGGACAGCTTCTCTAAACCAGGGACATCCCTAGAAAATAAGACACTTGGAGGGTCTGAGAGAATAATATATTATCATAAGCATAGAAAAGATGCTGAACAACACTGGGCCCAGGACAGAACTCTACAGCATCCCACTTGCCACTTTTTTCCCAGGAGGGCAAAGAAGAAGAGTAGAAGAGTTTGGATTTGATACCCTGCTTTATCACTACCCGAAGGAGTCTCAAAGTGGCTAACAATCTCCTTTCCCTTCCTCCCCCACAACAAACACTCTGTGAGGTGAGTGGGGCTGAGAGACTTCAGAGAAGTGTGACTAGCCCAAGGTCACCCAGCAGCTGCATGTGGAGGAGCGGAGACACGAACCTGGTTCCCCAGATTACAAGTCTACCGCTCTTAACCACTACACCACACTGGCTCTCCATTGGCGAAGGAACCATTGACGAGCATACTGGGTTTGGTTAGTAAAAGGGTTACAAATCCACATAACAGTAGCATTCTCCAGGGTCAGCAAACTTTTTCAGCAGTGGGCCAGTCCACTGTCCCTCAGACCTTGTGGGGCACAAATAACCCAGAGATGCATTTTAAATAAAAGCACACATTCTACTCATGTAAAAACACCAGGCAGGCCCCACAAATAACCCAGAGATGCATTTTAAATAAAAGGACACATTCTACTCATGTAAAAACACGCTGATTCCTGGACTGTCTGCGGGCCAGATTTAGAAGGCGATTGGGCCACATCTGGCCCCCGGGCCTTAGTTTGGGGACCCCTGCTCTAGTCCACATTTTGCCAGCTTCTTTGCCAGAATAACATGGGGGACTTTGTTGAAAGCTTTACTGAATTCAAGTTACAGCCACAGTTCCTGCTTTCCGCTCAAATCAAGTGTCTTTTTCCAGCCCTAAGGCAAAGAGCAATTCACACGAGTCCCCAAGATGTTTCCACCAGCACTGATGTATGTTAACCCCTTGCCCTGAAGTAACAAACTCACAGTGGGTGCCTCCGAGATGCCATCTGAGTTACTCACCATGCAAAGCGACAATGCTTGGACCCTTGTTACACTGTAGAGATCTTTCACTTCATTAGTCCAGCTGTTATCCTTTCTTCTTCTTCTCTTTTGGCACCGAGTCCGTTGCTGTGGTTATTTCTCTACCCCTGATGCCGTAACATTTGACTGGGTCAAGTGCGCCCGTTCTGCAGCTCGCTCCGGCTGAAGAGCTTGTCTGTTGACAGCTAGCAAAATGCTCAAGTCTTTGGAGCTTTTAAAAAGGAAATGGAAATGTTTGATTCTGCTGATGAAGCAGAACAAGACCGCTCCTGGCTTTGTGAGAGGGAAGGCTGCTTTTGTTTATGTAAAGCCAGTCCTTGAAACAATTGGGGGCAAGTGAGGCTCAGAGAACTTTAGACTGTGGTAACAGAACCTCAGGGCGCCTTCAGATTGTTCCTATTTGCAGGTGGGAATCTTCTTTTTGTTGTTCAAATTAACAATAACTATTTTATTTAACAAGAAAGTTTATGACACAAGTGGATCAACTTTTTTAGTTGTTTAGTCGTGTTCGACTCTACGTGACCCCATGGACCAGAGCACGCCAGGCACTCCTGTCTTCCACTGCCTCCCGCAGTTTGGTCAGACTCATGTTGGTAGTTTCGAGAACACTGTCCAACCATCTCTTCCTCTGTCGCCCCTTCTCCTTGTGCCCTCCCTCTTTCACAACATCAGGGTCTTTTCCAGGGAGTCTTCTCTTCTCATGAGGTGGCCAAAGTCTTGGAGCCTCAGCTTCAGGATCTGTCCTTCCAGTGAGCACTCAGGGTGGATTTCCTTCAGAATGGATAGGTTTGATCTTCTTGCAGTCCATGGGACTCTCAAGAGTCTCCTCCAGCACCATAATTCAAAAGCATCAATTCTTCGGTGATCAGCCTTCTTTAGGGTCCAGCTCTCACTTCTATGCATCACTATTGGGAAAACCATAGCTTTAACTCTAATTCAGGCTTTTTGTGATCAGGTAAATAATGGGGAAATGCGGTGTGACACTTGCTTGGATGCTGTACCATCCAACCTGCTTGCCAACAAATCAAAACAAATGCTAATTAAATAGCCAAAGTTGTCTACTCTCCCTGAAAATAAATCAGGATGAATCCTCAACAAATAGGTTGTATGGAAGTGCAGATAGATTCCAAATCACCAGAAGTAATAACTGCACTGGATATCCCTCATTCAGAGTACTGTTGTGGATTCCACGTATTAACAAACCGCAGCTTAATTCTAAGCTAACTAGTGAGGAGTGGTTGAGGGTAGTGGCAAAAATCCTCAGCAAACACACAGAAGTTTTTTTCTGTCCAATTCTGCGGATGGCAAGCTGTGGAATAGAAATAAATATGTCAGCTGGAAAAAATGGGATTGTGCGGACTCTTATGTGCTAATCACCCACACAGACAAATCAGATCTGGACAACCCGTTTGTGACATAATGTCCCAGTCTGAATGCAGGCAAAGAGGAAGATTGGCCCAAGATTACCCTGTGAGCTTCATGGTTGTGAGTTGGAATTTGAACCTTGTTCCTGGTTTGATGGCTTGCATGTGGCTACAGGTATATGTATGGTTCGGTGGGTAATAAAGAAATGTGCAGTCTTACTCTATTATTATCACTTAAACAGCAGTGATTAAAGTTTCATTTTAAAAAATGGTTTAGTCTCTTTCCCCCTCTCCCTTTTCCGCTTCAAAACTTATTTGTGTTTATTAAGGCTTCTGTCACTTTGTGAAAGTCCCCTGTGGCATAATTTCTATTTTGATGTTCCAATTCTCACCTTTCATGGAATATATATATATATATATATATATATATATATATATATATATATATATATATATATGCTGGTGTCAAAGCCTCAAGCAGAGACATTTGTTTCCGTTAATTTTCTTTCCCCATTGGGCTTTCGCCTTGCCGCATGATGAAAATATATTTCCTCTTTTCTTGGTTTATTCCAAAGGCAATTTCAAATTCACTTCCCCCTTCCTGCCCCTCACACTTTCAACCACATAGACAAAGTCTGAGTGTTGGTTGTCCTGGCTAACTATACAGAGCCATTAGCAGAGTGAACAGATGTCCCCATATGTTGTTGAACAACAACAGGTGTGGAGAACTGGATCTAGTCAACAGGCCATATCTTTATCTCCCTTACCTCTGATAGGCCAAATGTGACAGGTAGGCGGAGCAGCCGACTTGTCAATCATCTCAATTCATAATGGCAAAACACCTACACACCCACCCACCCAGTGAATAAAACATTGATCTGAAATTTGAGATTATTCAATATTATTCAAGAGCTGAAGATTCCTGGATGTGCAAAGTTTGATTCCAAGTGCAAATTACAGAATTGTAGAGTTGGACACCCCTCGCAATGCAGGAATAACTTACAATATTAAACCAGACACTTTCCAAGATCAAAATGTTCTGCATTTGAATGTCTTTGATAACAGGCTTCATTTCTGTTTCCTGTTATTCTTCAGAACCATGATTTTTGTCTCAGGGTGGCCTGATATATTACCCAGTGGCACATCTTTCTTTCAGAAGAGTCCAGGATTTATAGTTGCTATTTTGAATAGAAAATTCACTCCCTTCACTCTAGACATTTAGGATTAATGTTTTGGATACTCTGAATTACAAAATGAAAGTAAGCCTACTCTAACTAAATGCGAAATGCAAAAATAATTCTGTAATGTTAAAGTAAAGGAAATTTCCATAACTTCTACTGGTTTGGAATTATGCATTTTCTTTTGTCGTCCATGAGCAGGATTAACAAGATATTCAGAGCACTAAGTTTCACACTAATCCCTGAAATTCTGCTCAGACCTCCTTCCCTGCAGAGCCTGAAGTCTCCTCAGAAACTCCCTGCATGCAGTCAAATTCCCTTGTGCATTAATGAGACTAGAAGCCTGTCTGTTTTAAAAACAAATGAAATATGAAACACTCAGGATGCCATATTCTTTGCAAGATCTCCTATTCAACACTTTTGTGCTGCAATCATGGACATGCATACAGGTGAAACTCGAAAAATTAGAATATCGTGGAAAAGTCCATTTATGTAAGCAGTTGTTTTCATTAGCTGTTGTTGTTCAGTAATTCAGTTGTGTCCGACACTTTGTGACCCCATGGACCAGAGCAGGCCAGGCATCCCTATCCTCCACTGCCTCCCGCAGTTTGGCCAAACTCATGTTAGTAGCTTCGAGAACACTGTCCAACCATCTCATCCTCTGTCATCCCCTTCTCCTTGTGCCCTCCATCTTTCCCAACATCAGGGTCTTTTCCAGGGAGTCTTCTCTTCTCATGAGGTGCCCAAAGTATTGGAGCCTCAACTTCAGGATCTGCCCTTCCAGTGAGCACTCAGAGATGATTTTTTTAAGGATGGATATGTTTGATCTTTCTGCAGTCCATGGGACTCTCAAGAGTCTCCTCCAGCACCATAATTCAAAAGCATCCATTATTCAGCAATCAGTCTTCTTTATGGTCCAGCTCTCACTTTCATACATCACTACTGGGAAAACCATAGCTTTAACTATACAGACCTTTGTCGGCAAGGTGATGTCTCTGCTTTTTAAGATACTGTCTAGGTTTGTCATTGCTTTCCTCCCAAGAAGCAGGCGTCTTTTAATTTTGTGACTGCTGTCACCATCTGCAGTGATCATGGAGACCAAGAAAGTAAAAGCTACTAGAGTTTAATATATAAGACAGACTCATGACATGCAAAGCGAGATATGTCAAGCCTTTGTTTGTTATAATTGTGATGATTATGGCATACAGCTGATGAAAACCCCAAAGTTGAGATTGTTAATTTGGGGTTCTCATCAGCAGTATGCCATAATCATCACAATTATAACAAATAAAGGCTTGACATATCTCGCTTTGCATGTCATGAGTCTATCTCATATATTAGTTTCACCTTTTAAGTTGAATTACTGAAAGAAATGAACCTTTCCACGATATTCTAATTTTTCGAGTTTCATGTGTAATAGATATCTGTATGGATATATTTTAATCTCGAACTCAGTCAAGGTTCTACATTCCTCTAAATTGCATTTGTCTGTATGTATGAATTGCCCAGCTCCAATTATGACTGCTTGCATCTATAATTAATATTTCCATCAGTTATATTTCTCATTAAGTGCAACATCAAGTATATAATTGTGGAGCAAAGCAGAGCTTGATTGACCCCCAGGCATATGGCTGCATCAAAGTGTAACTTTTAATTGAGTTCCATGCAGACGTATGACCAGCGATAAGACTTGGTCTTAAAGGCCTGTTAAAGTCACCCTTACCTCTTGTTGGTTTTGCTTGGAAGCTAAGTGCATTCTCATTGATCCTGCTCAGTATTGACTGCCTGTACATAATGCTTCTGAATGGAAGTTCAAATCAACATAGAAAACACAGTTCACTTAACAAGCCCTATTGGCAATTGGGGATGAACTTTCAGCTGGAAGCATATGCATCCTTTCTGGTTAGAATTGAAAGGCAGAATGCCACCCACTGTTGTATAATTAAAGGTATTTTTTACCTATATCTCCTCTCTCCTTTAGATGGTGATCCTGTGGCCAGCGATTTGTGTTTTCTACTTTTGTATAGTACCTAATGCTATACATTATGTCTCGCCAGAGTGGTGCATGCTCTAGTTATCTCCCGCTTGGATTACTGCAATGCACTCTATGTGGGGCTTCCTTTGAAGGTGACCTGGAAACTGAAACTAATCCAGAATGCGGCAGCTAGACTGGTGACTGGGGGCGGCCGCTGAGACCATATAACACCGGTCCTACATTGGCTCCCAGTACATTTCCGAGCACAATCCAAAGTGTTGGTGTTGACCTTTAAAGCCCTAAATGGCCTTGGACAAGTATACCTGAAGGAGCATCTCCACCCCCATCGTTCAGGCCAGACAATGAGATCCAGTGCCGAGGGCCTTCTGGCGGTTCCCTCACTGTGAAAAGCAAAGCTAGAGGGAACCAGACAGAGGGCCTTCTCGGTAGTGGCACCCTCCCTGTAGAACCCCCTCCCATCTCATGTCAAAGAGATAAACAACTACCTTACATTCAGAAGACATCTGAAGGCAGCCATGTTCAGGGAAGTTTTTAATGTGTGATATTTTCATGTATTTTAATCTCTGTTGAAAGCCGCCCAGAGTGGCTGGGGAGACCCGGCCAGATGGCCGGGGTACAAATAATAATAATAATAATAATAATAATAATAATAATAATAATAATAATAATAATAATACACTTTTTAAAAGAAATAAATGATGCTCATGGTGATGAAGGCTTAGTAAAAGATATAGTGCAGTCTTCCTCAACCTGATGGCCTCCAGGTGTTAAGAACATAAGAAGAAATTGCTGGTTTGGTCAATGGTTCACCTAGTCCAGCATCCTGTTCTCACAGTGGCCAAACTGATACATAGAATCCTAGAGTTGGAGGAGACCACAAGGGCCATCCAGTCCAACCCCTTGCCAAGCAGGAAACACCACCAAAGCATTCCTGACAGATGGCTGTCAAGCCTCTGCTTCAAGACCTCCAAAGAAGGAAACTCCACCACACTCCTTGGCAGCAAATTCCACTGTCAAACAGCTCTTACTGTCAGGAAGTTCTTCCTACTGTTTAGGTGGAATCTTCTTTCTTGTAGTTTGAATCCATTGCCCCGTGTCCGCTTCTCTGGAGCAGCAGAAAACAACCTTTCTCCCTCCTCTATATGACATCCTTTTATATATTTGAACATGGCTATCATATCACCCCTTAACCTTCTCTTCTCCAGGCTAAACATACCCAGCTCCTTAAGCCGTTCCTCATAAGGCATCATTTCCAGGCCTTTGACCATTTTGGTTGCCCTCCTCTGGACACGTTCCAGCTTGTCAGTATCCTTCTGGAACTGTGGTGCCCAGAACTGGACACAGTATTCCAGGTGAGGTCTGAGCAGAGCGGAATACAATGGTACTATTACTTCCCTTGATCTAGATGCTATACTCCTATTGATATGTGAGGGAAACTTGCAAGCAGGACTTCCTGACAGTAAGAGCTGTTTGGCAGCAGAACAGACTCCCTCGGGAGGTTGTGGACTCTCCTTCCTTGGAGGTTTTTAAGCAGATGTTGGGTGGCCATTTGTCATGGATGCTTTGGTTGAGATTCCTGCATTGCAGGGGGTTGGATGACCCTTGGGGATGACTTTCTCCTCCGTCTGTAGTTTCAACAAAACCTTGGTTTAACTTAAAAATGTCAGCCCTTTTGGCTCTAATTCAAAACCTCAGGTTAGTGTTACCTGGCCCGAACCAGCTGTCAGCCTATTCTTATGTTCTTGATATGAATAATCTGTGAAGCGGCTGAATTCTGTCAGCTGCCCCCCCCAGAAGCAAAAAAATAAATAAATAAAAAATGGTTATCGGCAGCCTAAATGGAAAAAAAAAGCTCAAGACTGGTCTTTCTCCCCCTCCCAAAATCTCAATAACAATTGAGCTCTTCCGCTCTTGCCAAGGCAGTTGGCCACTGTGTGTGTGTGTGTGTTTGTGTTGCGCTGGCTGTTTCCCCCTCCCTCAAGCCGACAAAGAGACCGGATCCTAGCCTGCACCCTGCTTGGTCAAATGGGGATGCAGGCTGAGACTTGGGCAGTGTCAGGGGGCGAATTCATTATTGCTGGGATTCATCATTGCAAGGGAGCTTGGGAAACTGAGTTCCCTTGCATGGTGAGTAGTTCCTTTGCGAGGACTGAGGATCCCGGGAAACTGAGTTTTTCAGCCATTTGGGGCTTTCTGTTTGGGGGGAAAAGTTTTTCTGTTTTTTGAAGCTGTTTTTTGTTTTTTGAAGCTGTTTTTGTTTTTGAACCTGAACGACCATGGCTTGCCCCCCCCCCTAGTCTTGATCCTGGGTACACCCCTGTAATCATGTGTTGTTTGAAGTACTTTCTCTTGCCGCTGTTGAATCTACCACTACTTAATTCCATTGAGTGACTCTATCCCAGTATTAGGCAAGCGGAAGAAAAAGTCATTGTCGGCCACATTCTTTCTATTTTAACAAGCCTTTTATCATGTCTCTTCTTAATCATTTCTCTTCTGAATTACAAAGCCCTGTACTGCACATTCTGCAAAGTTATCATGTTTCTAACGCTCTCTGCAACACTTGGGTTTTCCCTGGAGGTTTCTCTCCCATTTCATTCATTTTGCAGGCCAGTTCACAGCGGAGTGAAGATTGCTGTCCCTGTATTCCTCCAAGCCCTTCACTTGCGTTCTATGTTGTTCACTTAATTTTTAATACCAAACATGAATGCCCATGGTAGACTGTCAGTTTCCGTGGTGTTCTTTATTATTTTACAGCTACTACATTAAATAAGCTTGTGTTTCAGAGCAAACCTGAGGGGGGACGTGCATTGCCATATATCCTTCATGCTTTTGTTATTCAGTTAAAGCAGGAGTAGCCAACACGGTGACCTCCAGGTGTTTTTGGACCACAGCCCCCATCATCCTTGAGCAATGGTCATCCTGGCTGACGCTGGTGAGAATTGCAATTCACAATATTTGCAGGACATCATATTAGTGGGGTAGGAGAGCTGGATTTTATTTTATTTTACACCTGGCAACCAATATGCCTCTTTGGTTTCATATAGTACATGGGTAGAAGGTAAAGGTAAAGGACCCCTGACAGTTAAGTCCAGTTGCAAATGACTCTGGGGTTGCGGCGCTCATCTCACTTTACAGTCTGTGTTTGTCCGCAGACAGTTTTTCCAAGTCATGTGGCCAGCATGACTTAAGCCGCTTCTGGCGCAATGGAACACCAAAACCAGAGCAGCGCACAGAAATGCCATTTACCTTCCTGCTGGAGCGGTACCTATTTATCTACTTGCACATGTTTTGGCATGCTTTCGAACTGCTAGGTTGGCAGGAGCTGGGACCGAGCAATGGAAGCTCACCCCATCACAGGGATTTGAACCACCAACCTTCTGATCGGCAAGCCCAAGAGGCTCAGTGGTTTAGACCACAGCTCCACCCGCGTCCCAGTATATGGGTAGACAATTCTAAAAATCCCAGAGCACAAATTTTCACAGCCCTCTAGCAGCTATAGTGCCTCGTTTACAAGAAGTAATGTGTTAAGTGTAAACTCGTGATTCTGACCAAAGTTAAACCTCAAATCTGACCAAAATAAGTCCCCTAGAGCACAATAAACAACCAATGAGAGGGTTGTCACCCTCATGCCCTGCTCATGTGATTCTCAGAAGCATATGGCTTGTCACAGCTGGAAACAAAATACTTGACCAAGACAGTAGGAGAAGCCTTCCTTTCCTATCGTAAGTTCTTATTCAGATATGGCCAAGTATCTGCAACGACCCCACAAAGACAGCTCTAAAACACAGCTGCCAATGCTGGCAGGACAAAACCCTCATTGAGATTGAAAATATTGCTTCTGATGTAAACATAGCCCCATATTGCTAGCCAAGGGAGTAACTCAATTGAAATCAACCTTGAGTGTCTGCCAAGGCAATGCACTAGTCAGTTCACTGGGGCTGTCCACAACGGCCGATGCTGACTAATGATGTATTCCACACACACACACACACACACACACACCCAACACAATGAGATGAAAGAGTCTCCTCTCTGTCTGGCACAAATTTGGCTTTCGCAAGACCACATTCTTTTACCTGTGATGCATTGGGTTCTTTAACAATGAGATTGCATACCCTTTCTGAGCATTATCGTATTGCAAATGGGAATGGTTCAAACAATGTGCTCCCTCCCTTAATTTTTAACCTGAGCACAATGCGGTGTGTGTGTGTATGTGTGTGTGCATGCGTGCATGTGTGTGTGTGTGCGAGAGAGAGAGAGAGAGGAGAGAGAGAGAGAGAGAGAGAGAGAGAGATTAACTCTACCGAGAGTAACTGTTGCACTTCTAATGCCCTTGGACATCCATAGATGAATATAATGTCTGAGTAGTAGTAGTAGTAGTAGTAGTAATAGTAATAATAATAATAATAATAATAATAATAATAATAATAATAATAATAATAATAATAATAATAATAATGCCATGCATTTGATTGGGTTGCCCCAGCCATTCTGGGTGGCTTCCAACAAATTAATCACAGTAAAACATCAAGCACTAAGAACTTCCCTATACAGGACTCCTTTCCGGTGTCTTCTAAAAGTCAGATAGTTGTTTCTTTCCTTGACTGAGAAAGCTCCCTGCCTGGTTTCCTGTAGCGTCATGTCTTGCAGTGAGAGAACCACCAGTAGACCCTCAGAGCTGGATCTCAGTGTCTGCACTGAATGATGCAGGTGGAGACTCTCCTTTAGGTATATAGGGCCAAGGCCATTTAGGGCTTTAAAGGTCAACACCAACCCATTGAATTGTGCTTGGAAACATTTTGTTGTTGTTCAGTCGTTCAGTCGTGTCCGACTCTTCGTGACCCCATGGACCAGAGTACGCCAGGCACGCCTATCCTTCACTGCCTCTCGCAGTTTGGCCAAACTCATGTTAGTAGCTTCAAGAACACTGTCCAACCATCTCATCCTCTGTCGTCCCCTTCTCCTTGTGCCCTCCATCTTTCCCAACATCAGGGTCTTTTCTAGGGAGTCTTCTCTTCTCATGAGGTGGCCAAAGTACTGGAGCCTCAACTTCAGGATCTGTCCTTCTAGTGAGTACTCAGGGCTGATTTCTTTGAGAATGGATAGGTTTGATCTTCTTGCAGTCCACGGGACTCTCAAGAGTCTCCTCCAGCACCATAATTCAAAAGCATCAATTCTACGGCGATCAGCCTTCTTGATGGTCCAGCTCTCACTTCCGTACATTACTACTGGGAAAACCATAGCTTTAACTATACGGACCTTTGTCGGCAAGGTGATGTCTTTGCTTTTTAAGATGCTGTCTAGGTTTGTCATTGCTTTTCTCCCAAGAAGCAGGCGTCTTCTGATTTCGTGACTGCTGTCACCATCTGCAGTGATCATGGAACCCAAGAAAGTGAAATCTCTCACTGCCTCCATTTCTTCCCCTTCTATTTGCCAGGAGGTGATGGGACCAGTGGCCATGATCTTAGTTTTTTTGATGTTGAGCTTCAGACCATATTTTGCGCTCTCCTCTTTCACCCTCATTAAAAGGCTCTTTAATTCTTCCTCACTTTCTGCCATCAAGGTTGTATCATCAGCATATCTGAGGTTGTTGATATTTTTTCCGGCAATCTTAATTCCGGTTGGGGATTCATCCAGTCCAGCCTTTCGCATGATGTATTCTGCATATAAGTTAAATAAGCAGGGAGACAATATACAGCCTTGTCGTACTCCTTTCCCAATTTTGAACCAATCAGTTGTTCCATATCCAGTTCTAACTGTAGCTTCTTGTCCCACATAGAGATTTCTCAGGAGGCAAATGAGGTGATCCGGCACTCCCATTTCTTTAAGAACTTGCCATAGTTTGCTGTGGTCGACACAGTCAAATGCTTTTGCATAATCAATGAAGCAGAAGTAGATGTTTTTCTGGAACTCTCTGGCTTTCTCCATAATCCAGCGCATGTTTGCAATTTGGTCTCTGGTTCCTCTGCCCCTTCGAAATCCAGCTTACACTTCTGGGAGTTCTCGGTCCACATACTGCTTAAGCCTGCCTTGTAGAATTTTAAGCATAACCTTGCTAGCGTGTGAAATGAGTGCAATTGTGCGGTAGTTGGAGCATTCTTTGGCACTGCCCTTCTTTGGGATTGGGATGTAGACTGATCTTCTCCAATCCTCTGGCCACTGCTGAGTTTTCCAAACTTGCTGGCATATTGAGTGCAGCACCTTAACAGCATCCTCTTTTAAAATTTTAAATAGTTCAGCTGGAATATCATCACTTCCACTGGCCTTGTTGTTAGCAAGGCTTTCTAAGGCCCATTTGACTTCACTCTCCAGGATGTCTGGCTCAAGGTCAGCAACCACATTTCCTGGGGTGTATGAGACCTCCATATCTTTCTGGTATAATTCCTCTGTGTATTCTTGCCACCTCTTCTTGATGTCTTCTGCTTCTGTTAGGTCCTTTCCACTTTTGTCCTTAATTGTGTTAATCTTTGTACGAAATGTTCCTTTCATATCTCCAATTTTCTTGAATAAATCTCTGGTTTTTCCCATTCTGTTATTTTCCTCTATTTCTTTGCATTGCTCGTTTAGAAAGGCCCTCTTGTCTCTCCTTGCTATTCTTTGGAAATCTGCATTCAATTTCCTGTATCTTTCACGATCTCCTTCGCATTTTGCTTGTCTTCTCTCCCCCGCTATTTGTAAGGCCTCATTGGTCAGCCACTTTGCTTTCTTGCATTTCTTTTTCATTGGGATGGTTTTCGTTGCTGTCTCCTGTATAATGTTACGAGCCTCCATCCACAGTTCTTCAGGTACTCTATCCATCAAATCTAAATCCTTGAACCTGTTCTTCACTTCAACTGTGTATTCATAAGGAATTTGATTTAGATTGAATCTTACTGGCCCAGTGGTTTTTCCTACTTTCTTCAGTTTAAGCTGGAATTTTGCTATAAGCTTGGAAACATACTGGGAGCCAAAGCAGGTCTTTCAAGACCAGTCTTATATGATCCTGGCGGCCACTCCCAGTCACTAGTCTAGCTGCCGCATTTTGGATTAGTTGAAGTCTCCGAGTCACTTTCAAAAACAGGCCCACGTAGGGTGCATTGTCACTTAGACAGCATAGCAATCAATGGGATGCAAGTCAGGGGGTTATCCAAATGTTTGCATTTAATTCCATGGGGATTCAGTGCAACTAACTCAGGCTGGAATCCTATGTACACTCACCTGAAAGGAAGTCCCCCTGAACTTCACGGAATATGACTTTTGCAGGACTGGAATGTAGCCCAATGTACAGGGGTCTGAGCCACATGTATGTCACCACCCGTTTTAGTCTCTGGCCATGTTCACCAATTGTCCTGTGGCTCCCAGAAGGTTGCCCACAAGGAAATGCATCCATTGGACTGAGAAAGGTTCCCAACTCTTGGTAAACCCAGACCTTCTGGTTCTGACACAGCCTGCATTAATCCTGACCCCAAGGTCCCCACAATGGCTTGCAAATGATAATTTAAAATAATATCTACAGAGTGGTGGAAATGCCAGTACCTAAGTATTTACATTAAAAAGCATTAAGCAAACGAAAAAGGCAAAAGCCAGCATAAATAAAAAAAAACAGTGGAGCCAGCATAAGAAGTACATAACTCAGTTAAAATCAAATGCCATTAAATGTCTTGGCAAAGCAACACATTTTGCCTGGCTCCTAATAAATATCAATAAAACTGGGCCTTCTTGCTCTTAATAGCAACTGAAGTCACATGACATGGAATGGCCAAATGCAAAGTGATCTGAGCTCCTGCACCCTTGGAATACTGAGCTGATTTGGCCCCCAGGTTATGGGTGCCCAGTATATATGATGTCATGATATCACGTTGCAATGTGATGTCATGACGTCACATGTGCCCCCCCCCCCGGACCTCAGAACCTGACTTCTGATGGCACCTCGGAGGTCTTGTGAGGCCTTGGACATGATTTCCAGTGCTTCTCAAGGCACCAGAAGTTGTGTTGGGGGGGCCCTGTGGTGTGGGTCCTCAGGCACCCAGAGCCCCCTACAGTTGGCACCCCTGGATCTGAGAATTAGCTAAATGGTAGAGCATTAGCCTTGCATGCAGAATATCCCAAGTTCAATACCCAGAATCTCCAGGAAGGACTGAGAACATCCCATGTCTGAAGAGAGTCACTCCCAGTCCGCATAAATAATACTGATCTAGATGAGCCAATGGGTCTCATCCAGTATAAGGCAGCTTTCTATGTCCTCATCTTCAGTTGCTATAGCCTGCCACCCCTTGTATCAAGGGATGTAACCATCCCCATTTCAAACTTCAAAAGATGGGTGTGTTTCAGTTTGCACATTATTTCTGAAAGTGCAAATTAGGAAGGCTTGCCTTTCAAAAGAACTGAAGAAGAGTCTATTGCAGTGTTTGCCAGACTTGGGTCTCCAGCTGTTTTTGGACTACAGTTCCCATCATCACTGACCACTGGTCCTGCTAGTTAGGGTTGATGGGAATTGTAGTCCAAAAACAACTGGAGACCCAAGCTTGGGAAACACTGCTCTGCTCTACTGCATCAATCCAATGGCCCACCTAGTTCAGCGTCTCGTTCTCACAGTGGCCAATCATGATGGTATAATATGACCTGAATCAAATTTATCCCCTATTCATGGTACCTTTTTTCATATGTGGTGGTCGTGTCCAGGGGTAAAAGCCTTCTGGGATAAGATTTATAATGAGCTTAAAAAGGTAATGAAAATTACCTTTAGTAAGAAACCAGAGGCATTTCTCTTGAGCATGACCAATGAAGAGATACCCAGTCAGGAAAGAGTATTTTTTATGTATGCCACAACAGCGGCTAGAATTTTATTGGCAAGAACTTGGAAAGGTGAAGAGATTCCAACAGTAGAAGAATGGCAGATGAAGTTAATGGAATACATGGAACTCGCAGAACTGACCGCCAGAATCCGAGACCAGAGGGAGGAGAAGGTGTCGCAAGATTGGGAAAAATTTAAGGACTATTTAGTTAAATCTGAAAAACTAAATATTTGAGCAGAAGTAAATAAAAGATCGGCTTTAGCAGGTTAATGTTAGACAAAATTATTCAGAAGAAATCTTTTTTGTTTTTATGTATGATCTAATTGATGAAGAATTTTTTAAGAAATTGTGTTTAAGTTATGATGTATATTCGATTAAGTAAATTTAAAAGTAATAAGAAATATGGTAAATGTTAATGGAAAGAGATATAAAGCTACCTATAACGTATATATGATTTTGAAGGCAGGGGGGGGGAACAGGGGAAGTCCCCCAATAGAGAAGTTAAAAACAAGAAAAAGTATAAAGATAGGTGTGTGTTAAGGTTTGTATATGTTTTTTTTTCCTTTTTATGTTGATATTGTTATTGTTTTTATTGTGTTCATGTATTGTGTTTTTATTGTTAATGTTTATATTGTCTTTCTTTTTTGTTCTATTGGAAAATAATAAAAGACCTTTAAAAAAAATATATATCCCCTATTCATATCCTAGACCACAGAGGAAGCCAACCAATGCATGCAACTAACTAACCAACCAACCAACCAACCAACCAACCACCCATCCCTAAAAGAGCATAATTTCACTTAAAAATAATTAAATAAATGTGGTCAGCAGATTGTGATGGGCACAGTTATCCAAACAGTTACTATGGACTATCTTCCAAAGTTACCACTTAATTTCCTTTGTATCCCCTACAGGCCAACAAAGCGAAAGAGGAGAGTTCACCCAGATGGATGTGTCCCTTGTACTGTCCATTCCACTTCAGGCTTTGCACCATGGCTTGTCTTTATGGGGGTGTGTATTTGTTTAAGTGATTGGTGACTAAGTGTGGTGTAGTGGTTAAGAGCGGTAGGCTCATAATCTGGTGAACTGGGTTCGCGTCTCCGCTCCTCCACATGCAGCTGCTGGGTGACCTTGGGCTAGTCACACTTCTTTGAAGTCTCTCAGCCCCACTCACCTCGCAGAGTGTTTGTTGTGGGACAGGAAGGGAAAGGAGAACGTTAGCTGCTTTGAGACTCCTTCGGTTAGTGATAAAGCGGGATATCAAATCCAAACTCCTCCTCCTCCTCCTCCTCCTCCTCCTCCTCCTCCTCCTCCTCCTCCTCCTCCTCCTCTTCTAAATTAAATTCTGTTTGCAGGGCTATGTTATCCCTTTCATCAGTTCGACCTACACATGCTGTGCTGATGAGCTGGATAAGGTTGCCGCTGTCTTCACTTCATTTATTAGAGAGATAGCACCAACAGGGTGTAAGGAGGACAAGGAGAGAGAAAGAGGTCTACTTACGTTTTCTTCCAAGCTGTTTAGCCTATCTTATGCCCAAAGCTGTTGGGTCAACAATCGCAGGCCTTTCAAAATGTGAAACATTGCAAAATCCACACAGGGTTCTTTGTGTGGGGCTTTTTTGTAGTTGACAGGCAGGTTAAGCATTTCTTTTTTAAATAGTAATAATATTTTTATTAATTTCCTGTTTAAACATATATAATTACATCATTATTATCCACTTTACTTCTTTGGCTCTTTAGAGCCTATCAACTTCCTTCCCTCCCACCTCTTGGCTTTCAAAAGTAACCTTTATATCACAGCATTTTATATATTTTCCAAATCTAATATAACTCATTACAAAATACCTCAAAATTTAAATAAATGTAGAAAGGTAAAAAAAAATCATTACAAGTCTTCAGATAACGCTACTACAGTGGCACCTCTGGTTACGTACTTTATTCGTTCTGGAGGTCCGTTCTTAACCTGAAACTGTTCTTAACCTGAAGCACCACTTTAGCTAATAGGGCCTCCCGCTGCCGCTGCACCGCCAGAGCACGATTTCTGTTCTTATCCTGAAGCAAAGTTCTTAACCTGAAGTGTTATTTCTGGGTTAGCGGAGTCTGTAACCTGAAGCGTATGTAACCCAAGGTACCACTGTAGTGTTGTAAATTGCTTACGATGATCTTTCAAATATTGTATAAATTTACTCCAATCTTTTTGGAATACTTGATCGTGCTGGTTTCAGATTTTTCCTGTCAGCTTCGCCAGTTTCACAAAGTCCATCATTTTCATCTGCCACACTTCTTTCGTTGGTAGGCCTACTTCTTGTTGTTTGAGTCAGGTTAAGCATTTCAGTAGTAATGTACGGAAGTGAGAGCTGGACCATCAAGAAGGCTGATCGCCGAAGAATTGATGCTTTTGAATTATGGTGCTGGAGGAGACTCTTGAGAGTCCCATGGACTGCAAGAAGATCAAACCTATCCATTCTCAAGGAAATCGGCCCTGAGTGCTCACTAGAAGGACAGATCCTGAAGTTGAGGCTCCAGTACTTTGGCCACCTCATGAGAAGAGAAGACTCCCTGGAAAAGACCCTGATGTTGGGAAAGATGGAGGGCACAAGGAGAAGGGGACGACAAAGGATGAGATGGTTGGACAGTATTCTCGAAGCTACTAACATGAGTTTGGCCAAACTGCGGGAGGCAGTGAATGATAGGCGTGCCTGGCGTGCTCTGGTCCATGGGGTCACGAAGAGTCGGACACGACTGAACGACTGAACAACAACAACAAGCATTTCAAAGGGTCTGTGTTCCTTTGGAGAATTGAGACACGGCAGAGACTGTCATAGCTTTTACACTTTCAGTCTACACGGAGGGCAACCAGGTTAAGTTTACAGCATGGTCATTTGAAGAGGGGCTTGTCTCCCACAGCAGTGCAGTCAACCTTCAGCCAGCCTGCCCAAGATGGATCCCAGTCTTCCTTCTCCCTTCTTCTTCCCAGAACACCCTGCTAAAAAACTCTCTTTTCCTGTCATCTCACACCCAGTTACCCTGGCAACCTTCCAGATCCCCAATCTCTGCACCTTCCTTCACATCCTATGTAATCAAAATCCTTTGTTGTTCAGTCGTTCAGTCGTGTCCGACTCTTCATGACCCCATAGACCAGATCACGCCAAGCACGCCTATCCTTCACTGCCTCCCGCAGTTTGGCCAAACTCATGCCAGTCACTTCGAGAACACTGTCCAACCATCTAGTCCTCTGTCGTCCCCTTCTCCTTCTGCCCTCCATCTTTCCCAACATCAGGGTCTTTTCCAGGGAGTCTTCTCTTCTCATGAGGTGGCCAAAGTACTGGAGCCTCAACTTCAGGATCTGTCCTTCCAGTGAACACTCAGGGCTGATTTCCTTCAGAAAGGATAAGTTTGATCTTTTTGCAGTCCATGGGACTCTCAGGAGTCTCCTCCAGCACCATAATTCAAAAGCATCAATTCTTCGGTGATCAGTCTTCTTTATGGTCCAGCTCTCAAAATCCTACCATTTATTAATTTATAAGGTTCAGCCCACCACCCCAAATTCTATAACAATATTAACTAACAGACATGGGAGGGTGCTTACCGCTTATCAGGACTATAGCACATAGGATGCAAAGGCTTAACCCTTCCCTCCACAGGCGCAATCTCTGTCAAATTTGACGCCCTCCATAAGTATAAGGAAGTTCTGGTCTTGACCTTCCAATTCCTCATATTAACCTCATATTCATAGTGTCAGAGGCTACCAACGGCTACTAGCCATAATGGCTGAGCTCAGCCTCCACAGTTGGAGGCAGCAATGCTTCTGAATACCAATTGCTGGAGACCACAGGAGGGGAGAGGGTTCTTGTGTTTGGATCCTGGTTCTGAGATTATTTATTTATTTATTGAATTCACATATCGCCCGATACCCAATATATAAAATAAAAATAACCCTATTAACAACCCCCCTTCATGGATCACTGCCTTGTCGTGGCGAAGGGGCTTGAATTACTCAGGCAAGCTATGGACAGGTCAAGATGGACAGGTCATAGCGGAGAGTTTGGACCAAACGTGATCCACCTGGAGAAGGAACTGGCAAGCCGCTCCAGTATCCCTGCCAAGAAAACTCCATGGACAAAGACAACAGGCATATAAAAGATATGACGCTGGAAGATGAGCCCCTCAGGTCGGAAGGCGTCCAACTTGCTACTGGGGAAGAGCGGAGGACAAGTACAAGTAGAGCCAGAGCTGATGAAGCGGCTGGGCCAAAGCCGAAAGGACGCTCAGTTGCGGATATGCCTGGAAGCGAAAGGAAAGTCCAATGCTGTAAAGAAAAGTATTGCATAGGAACCTGGAATGTAAGAACCATGAACCTTGGTAAGCTGGATGTGGTCAAAAATGAGATGGCAAGAATAAACATTGACATCCTAGGCATCAGTGAACTAAAATGGACAGGAATGGGCGAATTCAGTTCGGATGACTATCATATCTACTACTGTGGGCAGGAATCCCGTAAAAGAAATGGAGTGGCCCTCATAGTCAACAAAAGAGTGGCGAAAGCTGTACTGGGATGCAACTTCAAAAATGATAGAATGATCTCGATACGAATCCAAGGCAGTCCTTTTAACATCACAGTAATCCAAGTTTATGCACCAACTACCAGTGCTGAAGAAACCGAAATTGATCAATTCTATGAAGACTTACAACACCTTATAGAAATGACACCAAAGAAGGATGTTCTTCTCATTATAGGGGATTGGAATGCTAAAGTAGGAAGTCAAGAGATAAAAGGAACAACTGGCAAGTTTGGCCTTGGAGATCAAAATGAAGCAGGGCAAAGGCTAATAGAGTTCTGTCAAGAGAACAAGCTGGTCATCACAAACACTCTTTTCCAACAACACAAGAGACGACTCTACACATGGACATCACCAGATGGGCAACATCGAAATCAGATTGATTATATTCTCTGCAGCCAAAGATGGAGAAGCTCTATACACTCAGCAAAAACAAGACCTGGAGCTGACTGTGGCTCAGATCATCAGCTTCTTATAGCAAAATTCCAGCTTAAACTGAAGAAAGTAGGAAAAACCACTGGGCCAGTAAGATTCAATCTAAATCAAATTCCTTATGAATACACAGTTGAAGTGAAGAACAGGTTCAAGGATTTAGATTTGGTGGATAGAGTACCTGAAGAACTGTGGATGGAGGCTCGTAACATTATACAGGAGACAGCAACGAAAACCATCCCAATGAAAAAGAAATGCAAGAAAGCAAAGTGGCTGACCAATGAGGCCTTACAAATAGCGGGGGAGAGAAGACAAGCAAAATGCGAAGGAGATCGTGAAAGATACAGGAAATTGAATGCAGATTTCCAAAGAATAGCAAGGAGAGACAAGAGGGCCTTTCTAAACGAGCAATGCAAAGAAATAGAGGAAAATAACAGAATGGGAAAAACCAGAGATTTATTCAAGAAAATTGGAGATATGAAAGGAACATTTCGTACAAAGATTACCACAATTAAGGACAAAAGTGGAAAGGACCTAACAGAAGCAGAAGACATCAAGAAGAGGTGGCAAGAATACACAGAGGAATTATACCAGAAAGATATGGAGGTCTCATACACCCCAGGAAATGTGGTTGCTGACCTTGAGCCAGACATCCTGGAGAGTGAAGTCAAATGGGCCTTAGAAAGCCTTGCTAACAACAAGGCCAGTGGAAGTGATGATATTCCAGCTGAACTATTTAAAATTTTAAAAGAGGATGCTGTTAAGGTGCTGCACTCAATATGCCAGCAAGTTTGGAAAACTCAGCAGTGGCCAGAGGATTGGAGAAGATCAGTCTACATCCCAATCCCAAAGAAGGGCAGTGCCAAAGAATGCTCCAATTACCGCACAATTGCACTCATTTCACACGCTAGCAAGGTTATGCTTAAAATTCTACAAGGCAGGCTTAAGCAGTATGTGGACCGAGAACTCCCAGAAGTGCAAGCTGGATTTCGAAGGGGCAGAGGAACCAGAGACCAAATTGCAAACATGCGCTGGATTATGGAGAAAGCCAGAGAGTTCCAGAAAAACATCTACTTCTGCTTCATTGATTATGCAAAAGCATTTGACTGTGTCGACCACAGCAAACTATGGCAAGTTCTTAAAGAAATGGGAGTGCCGGATCACCTCATTTGCCTCCTGAGAAATCTCTATGTGGGACAAGAAGCTACAGTTAGAACTGGATATGGAACAACTGATTGGTTCAAAATTGGGAAAGGAGTACGACAAGGCTGTATATTGTCTCCCTGCTTATTTAACTTATATGCAGAATACATCATGCGAAAGGCTGGACTGGATGAATCCCCAACCGGAATTAAGATTGCCGGAAAAAATATCAACAACCTCAGATATGCTGATGATACTACCTTGATGGCAGAAAGTGAGGAAGAATTGAAGAACCTTTTAATGAGGGTGAAAGAAGAGAGCGCAAAATATGGTCTGAAGCTCAACATCAAAAAAACTAAGATCATGGCCACTGGTCCCATCACCTCCTGGCAAATAGAAGGGGAAGAAATGGAGGCAGTGAGAGATTTCACTTTCTTGGGTTCCATGATCACTGCAGATGGTGACAGCAGTCACGAAATCAGAAGACGCCTGCTTCTTGGGAGAAAAGCAATGACAAACCTAGACAGCATCTTAAAAAGCAAAGACATCACCTTGCCGACAAAAGTCCGTATAGTTAAAGCTATGGTTTTCCCAGTAGTAATGTACGGAAGTGAGAGCTGGACCATCAAGAAGGCTGATCGCCGTAGAATTGATGCTTTTGAATTATGGTGCTGGAGGAGACTCTTGAGAGTCCCGTGGACTGCAAGAAGATCAAACCTATCCATTCTCAAAGAAATCAGCCCTGAGTACTCACTAGAAGGACAGATCCTGAAGTTGAGGCTCCAGTACTTTGGCCACCTCATGAGAAGAGAAGAATCCCTAGAAAAGACCCTGATGTTGGGAAAGATGGAGGGCACAAGGAGAAGGGGACGACAGAGGATGAGATGGTTGGACAGTGTTCTTGAAGCTACTAACATGAGTTTGGCCAAACTGCGAGAGGCAGTGAAGGATAGGCGTGCCTGGCGTACTCTGGTCCATGGGGTCACGAAGAGTCGGACACGACTGAACGACTGAACAACAACAACATTAACAACCGCCCCCCAAAAAGTCACATTTTAAAAGGGTATAGGGCAAGCTTCCTCAACCTCAGCCCTCCAGATGTTTTGAGACTACAGTTCCCAACATCCCTGACCACTGGTCCTGCTAGCTAGGGATCATGGGAGTTGTAGGCCAAAAACATCTGGAGGGTCAAGGTTGAGGAAGCCTGGTATAGGATGTCAATCAGGGCAACCAAAGGCCTGGTTGAAAAGGAACGTTATTGCCTGGTGCCTAAAGGTGTATAATGAAGGTGCCAGGCGAACTTCCCTGCATTCCACAGACAGGGAGCCACTGCAGAGAAGGCCCGTTCTTGTGTTGCCACCCTCCGGACCTCTCGAGGAGGGGGCACACAAATGAGGGCCTCAGAAGATGATTTCAGGGTCTGGGTAGGTTCATATAGAGAGAGGGGGTCCTTGAGGTATTGTGGTCCTATTATATAAATTCTGTAACTGGGTCCATCTCCAGAAGGGAGTCCGTAACCCCGGGAAGAGTGCTATAATTTAAGAGCCCCTTCCCGACAACGCAGCACAAAGACAAAGACAATACCGAGTCTCCCAAAGCAAGGCCTTGTTTATTAGAAACTGTTGCAGCAGGGTGTTTTGCAAGGAAAAGACATTGAACAATGGCGTGCAAGCTCCTACGGTATATAGACTTTTGAAATCGCCCCCCTCCAGCTCAAGACCACCCCTCCATTTAAGGCTTTATAGGTCAAAACCAGCACTTTGAATTGGGTCCAGAAACTAATTGGTAGCCAGTGCAGTCAGACCAGGATCAGTGTAATATGCTCAAACGTCTTGCTCCGGTGAGCAACCTGACTGCTGAATTCTGCACTAGCTGAAGTTTCCAAACCACCTTCAGAGGCAGCCCTACGTATAACGCTGGCATCTGGTTGGCCACCATGAGGGCAGGATGCTGCACTGGATGAGCCATTGTCCAAATCCAGTAGGCTCTTCTGAACTTATTAATTTGACTAAAACCTGTGATTGTCATCTTGAGATGTTTCTCTGCATGCCACCTCAGAGGCAGGTCCAGAGGGTGTATGCAAGAGAACAGGCCTACCTTGCCCAAGACAGACAGTGAAAACATTTTTTGGTTTCCCCAGGGATTTAGGCAGCCCAGGGATATTGTATTATATTGTTAGATCTGTCTTTAAAGTGTCTTTATTATTGTGCTCTTTGCTTGTAAATCACTTTGGAGCTTTGCTTTGTTTTACTTAAACCTAACGTAGAGCATTCTGCAGATAGACAGATAGATAGAAAGCTATGCATTAGATAGAAAGCTAAGCTATTTATATATATATATAAATTGTATGTATGAAAAGGTTGAGGATTACAGACTGGCAATTATGGTGGATAGATGGATGGATATATAAAGCTATATATTGTTTAGTTTTTCAGCAAGTAATAACGTCAACATAATTTCAAACGGAACGAGCGAACACATATAGCACGAGCTGTTAATTGCTTGGCACAGTTAGTTACTGTTGCTAGACCAGTTACACTTGCTCCTGTAGCTCCGAGAGTCTGCGGTTGCTGGCTTCTGCTGCTGACATTCAGTCTTCCTCAGTGGAAGGTGATTTTTCTCTCCGCCTCTGCCTCCCTCCCTCTCCACACTCAACTTTGCTTCTCCATTGCATCCACTCACCTTTCTGCTTAGCTGCTTGCCTCCATGCCTTGTCCTTCATTGCTGCTCTCGCCTCGGCCTGCTGTCCCCAGCTAGATCCCACCCCCACCCCACGCTAACATAATGGAACATCTCTCCCCTCCCTTTTTATTATTAAGGGTTTTCTTGATTTACAAAGGTAGTGCAATGTCTCTCTCATATTTTTTCTATGTAACATTTTTACAAGTCAATTTCGTTTGTTGAGACATTAGGAAGAAAAAGGGGGAAAGAGGTGGGCAGGGTGGGGCGATGGGTGGGGTGGGGTGAAGATGTTTCTATTTTGCTTAATATATGTAAGGTTTGGTGTCAGCGTTGTTTGTGCAGGTTCTCTGTTGTTCACTTGTGTTCCTTTGGTGGTGAGAGAGGTCGGGGTTGGCGTAGGGTGTGATTGTTCATTAGTGGTTGGCTGTGGTGATCTTTGGTTTCCTGTGTGAGTGGGGTGGATGAGTGTTTTTGGTCAGGTTAGCCATATTGATTTGTATGCTGTCGAGAGATTTTTGTCACTGTCTTGTTGGGCTGTGTGTGTGATGAAGGGGAACCATACCGGGGTGAAGGTGTCTTCTTCTGTTTGTCCCCATGTCAGTTTCAGGTTACTGGTTAGTTTTTCTAGTAGGGCTGTTTCCCATACTACTTGGTACCATTGGTCCATGTTTACTCCTGACAGGTCTCTCAAGTGTCTGGTTATGATGTTTCTGGCTGCTGAGAGTACAGGTGAAACTCGAAAAATTAGAATATCGTGGAAAGGTTCATTTCTTTCAGTAATTCAACTTAAAAGGTGAAACTAATATATGAGATAGACTCATGACATGCAAAGCGAGATATGTCAAGCCTTTATTTTTATAATTGTGATGATTATGGCGTACAGCTAATGAAAACCCCAAATTACCAATTTCAACTTTGGGGTTTTCATCAGCTGTACCCTATAATCATCACAATTATAACAAATAAAAGCTTGACATATCTCGCTTTGCATGTCATGAGTCTATCTCATATATTAAACTCCAGTAGCTAATGAAAACAATTGCTTACATAAATGGACTTTTCCACAATATTCTAATTTTTCGAGTTTCACCTGTAGATGCCCACTTACAACACAAATAACTCATAACCCATTTCTCCTCTTTTGTAGGAAAAGGCTTTTACACCGGAACAGAGAAAAACACAGCAGGGTCCTTTATCCCCTTTGACTCCTCTCCCTTGAAAAAGTTGCAGCAATTTATTTTTTTATTTTTTATTGGCTCGATCAGAATAATTACTTTGCAGCGCCTCTGTGTTAAATAAGCTTCCGGTTGTTGCTATTTTCCTCATCTGTCAAGGAAACAGTGGTGCGCTGGTTAAGAGTGTTGGACTAGGACCTGGGAGACCAGGGTTCAAATCCTCATGAACCTTGGGCCAAACTCTCACCCTAACCTACCTCACAGGGTTATTGTGAGTAAAAGGTATTGGGGGGGGGAGGAACCATGCCCACCACCTAGAACTCCTTGGAGCAGTGGCGGAGCTTCATGCTCCAGAACCAGGGGTGGGAAGCAGGCAGGGGTGGGCCACCAGCAGGTGCTAAAGTCACAGCCAAAACCCCCTCTTGGCGCTGGTCCTTCTTTCGGGCAGAATCCCTTCAGTGGATCGTGCAAACTGCTGTGATACCACTTCAGGTTCTCCCTCTGCTCCAGTTACACTGGGGGTGGGGGTGGTGCACGTTCTTGGGGCATGGCATGCTGCCCGCAGGGGTGTGGCGCGCAGTATAGGGGCATGGCATGGGGAGGGGCAGCCAAGCTGGAACCCTACTGGGATCGTGCTGCCCTTCCTACACCCCGCCCTTCCTACGCCAGTGCCTTGGAGGAAAGGTTGAATATAAATGAAATGATAATAACCACAACAAATGTTGATGATACCTCATGATTACACCTTTTTAACTCAGAGTCTATACAAGCTAGAATCCAGTATACAACGTAATCATCACCAGCACAATGGAAACATACTGGGAGCCAAAGTAGGTCTTTCAAGACCAGTCTTATATGGTCCCGGTGGCCACTCCCAGTCACCAGTCTAGGTGCTGCATTTTGGATTAGTTGTAGTATCCAAGTCACCTTCAAAAGTTATACAGGGCCGAGGCCATTTAGGGCTTTAAAGGTCAACACCATGGGTAGGCAAACTAAGGCCCGGGGGCTTAGCCCAATCACCTTCTTAATCTGGCCCGCGGACAGTCCGGGAACCAGCGTGTTTTTACATTAGAATGTGTGCTTTTATTTAAAATGCATCTCTGGGTTATTTGTGGGACATAGGAATTTGTTCATTCCCCTCCCCATTCATCCAGCCCCTCCCCACAAGGTCTGAGGGACAGTGGACCAGCCCTGTGATGGCCTGGGAGTCAGACTCTGATGCTGAACCTGAGGGATCCCAGCCTGCACAGGATTCCCCGCCTCCAGAAGCAGCTGAGCCAGGGCCAGGGCTTGAGCCTGAAGGATCCCCACCTGTGCTGGATCCCCAGGTGCAGGCATCAGCAGAGTCTGCTCTGGCTCCTGATGGGAGGGAGGACCCATTGCCTGTTTGGTGTAGTGGTTAAGAGCGGTAGACTCGTTATCTGGGGAACCGGGTTCGTGTCCCTGCTCCTCCACATGCAGCTGCTGGGTGACCTTGGGCTAGTCACACTTCTCTGAAGTCTCTCAGCCCCACTCACCTCACAGAGTGTTTGTTGTGGGGGAGGAAGGGAAAGGAGAATGTTAGCCGCTTTGAGACTCCTTCGGGTAGTGAAAAGCGGGATATCAAATCCAAACTCTTCTTCTTCTTCTTCTTCCTGCAGGTGCTCCACTCCCAGCCTCTTCAGAGGAAGCTGAGGCAGCCCCTGGGTCCAGTAACCCACCAGCCTCTCCTGAGCTGCAGAGGCTCAGGACCGAGAGGCGAAGAGAGCTAAGTGCTTTCAGGAGGACTGCTCGCCTCCAGGCCCGGAGGAGAGGCGAGTCTCCGGAGGATCGGGGCTGCCCTAAGCATAGGGCCAGATAAAAGCCAGCCAGACCCAGCCCAAGTTGTGTGAGCAACTTAGTTGCAAGCGTATGCTCAACCTGGAACCTCGTGCCTGAACCTGCCTCGCTCCCCGCCGGACTGACCTCCTTTGGACCCCTAGACCCAGGACTGGACTTGGACCTCGCTTCACGGACAAACCCCTGGGGCCAGCACAGGCCCCCTGCTGGAAAAGTTTGCTGGCTCCTGATTAAAGGCTAATGACCAAGACTGCCAATAGGCTTTTCAGAGTCCAGTTCATTGTATGTTTACCGATCCCTCTGCCCTACTCACAAATGAGGATATACATTTGCATAAATTTGTGTAATATGCAAATTTCCAACCTCTTTTTACAGTGCTGGGGTGAGAAGAGAATCTGCAGCAGAAATTAACTATTCCCAGCTCTCGGAGAATCAAAGGAAATCTCCACTCATCCTTCCGGAGGAGCAATTATTATATAATTGCTAAATGGTACCATAATTTAGCAGCTAGGGAGAACTGTGGTCCCTGGAGACACCGTTCCAACAACGTTTTCTGTTGGCATCACATCCAGATCACATGTTTCATTCAAACACTTTCTCCTTTGCAGTATCTCTCTCTCTGTCTTGTTTTCAGTTTATGCTACTTTTGAAAGAGATAAATTGTGGTATTCTTTTTTTCAATCCCATGTCTGAACAATGATGCCAAGCCGGCCTGCATTATGCATGTTCAGTCTTTACCATTTCCTGAGGAAGAAATAAAAATACTATGTATATATCCCCAGTTTGGGAGAAACTACATCCCTCATGTGGAAAGACCAGAAACTATGCCCCCCCCCCTTTGCCAATTGGTGTTTGACACTGCACATCTTTTAAAGATTATGTTCTGCTTATAGATACAAGAATGTGCTATGAGGATAGGTAGGTAGATGACTATTATATGTGTGGAAATGAAGGATAACCACCATATTCAGAGACGCTAGCTGCATTTGAACACTATTCTACTTTCCTGATGTTTGCTTATTGGATAAATTTTGCATTTTATTTTATACTTTGCATGATGTAAATGTGGGGATAACCAACTTCTGGGATAACCAGTATAATCCTGGAGAGCCTGCTCCCACTGGTTATGATGGGTCCGCTGGTTATGAGGTTTTACTGAAGGTCATGAGAAGTTGTCTGGAGTTCTGAAGATTCCGAAGAGGAAAGGATAGGCAGCGAAAAGAATAGCAAAAGGTATGGCCAAAAGTAGGAAAGAGGCCAAAATAATAAATAATAAATAAAGAAACAAAATAGAAAATTCTTTCCAGTAGCACCTTAGAGACCAACTGAGTTTGTTCTTGGTATGAGCTTTCGTGTGCATGCACACTTCTTCAGAAATAAAGAGACTGCAGTCAGTGGTTGGACTTTGCTCTCCCAACTGCTCTCTGTGTGTTGGTTTCTCTTTCGTTTCTCTCTGTGCTTGTCTCGCGTTCTCTCTCTTGTGTTTCCGAGCGCACTCTCCACACCGCTAACAGAGAGCAGGAGCCATTTATTAACAAACTGAACAGTGTCACAGCATAGGCATAAGCCAATCATAACATTGCATTTATCAGTGTTTCCGGGCAGGAAACAAGCTTTTGGCCGTTACCGAGAAGCTTCCTGGCGCGCTCTCTAGCAAGTGCGGAGGGATCCAGGCAGCAGTCACTAGCTGGATCTCTTTTCTTCCGTGCATTAGCGCGGAAGGTTTTTGTGAAGCGGCAAAGCACGGGAAGTCCCAAAAACGTATTCCCACATGTAAATGCCACTTTTAGAAACCTAGCAAAATCTAGTGGAAGTTTAGTGCTAATTTCTGTGTTTGTTTGTTGTTTTGCTTCGAGAAAAAATCCATTCGCTACTCCATCAACCCAGAAAGTCATTGGATGCAGTATGCTGGCATAAAGAGCCCCTGTGGTGCTTTGCTTCGTTCCTTCCCGCTTGGGCTGCGAGCGGAGGGAGGGGCAGGCGGGCTTCTCTTGGGCCGCTGATGCCCCTCCCTGGTTCGCCTCCGCCTGCAGCCCAAGCAGCAAAGCGCGCACTGGCGGCTAACCTGCTTGGCGCGCGCTTTGCTATTTCTAGCTCGGGCGGAGGCAAGGGGTGGGTCCTCCCCTCTCCTCTGCCTGAGCCGGAAATAGCAAAGCACGCGGCGAGCAGGTTTCTGAGCCCCGCCGCCGAGCGTGGCTTTTTACCGGGCGGCTGGCTTGGGTGTCACGCCAGGGGGAGGGGCGCCCAGAGTGTCACCCCCTCCAGGGTGGAACCCGGGGCGCACTGCCCCCTTCGCCCCCCCTTCCTATGCCACTGATTGCAGCCATTGTTCCTTACTATGCGATGGGTATGTAGATCCAAGGTGTTGAGAAATTAAGGATGCAAATTGCTTCCGGAAGCTTTGCCTGGAAACTTCCACGGGTGGGAAGAACAATATAATTATGCGGCGCCAACTGGTACTTTTGCATTGTCAACTCTAAAAGCAGTTAAAAACCACCAGGGGAAACAAACCCTTAAACAAACAGCCCCATCTGTCTGCTTAGCCAATTTATATGTATATTTCCTACTGCTTCGCAAATAAATAATAATTTAGAAAGGCATCAGATCATGTTTCCCTGCAGGGCTATAAGTCAGAAGGCTAAAGAATGCTTTTAAGTGCCCATTGTAGTCAAAAGACATAAAGGAATCAGTAATGTGAAACACACACACACACACACACAAAACTAGGTTGCTGGTTCAGACCAAAGACCTGTCTGTGCAGCTGATGACCCAACCCACAGCAGCCAAACAATTTACTCTGTAAAGCTCAGAAGTTGGGCAAGAGTGAAATAGCCCTCCTCTCCTGTAGTTTCCATCAGTTTCAGCTTGTCTCATTTTCTCGTTTCCACTCCACCCCCCCCCCCCCCGGGTTAAGCTCAGTCTTCAGCTCTTTAAAAAAGTTGCATTTTTAAAAAATATGCTCCTGAATATGCACGTTTTGAAATAAATTTTCCCCGAATATAATGCATTTTTCTATGTTATTTTTAGTAACGTGTATTTTTTTTTTGTACATGGCTAGCGAACTGCACTGCAAAATTAGGAGAAGTGCAAACTTCTTTTTTAAGTGTATTATTTTTATTGAAAGATTTCTTGGTTTACAAAAGTATGTGCGACGTCTCTTTTTTTCAAGTTACATTTTTTCTACAGGTCAGTTTCATTTGTAGAAACATTAGTGTTACATTAGGAAGAGGGGGAGGGGGAATGGTGAGTGGGGGTGGGGTGGGGTGGGGTGGGGTCAGGTAGCGATGTTTCTATTTTATTTAGTGTATGTTTTATGTCCGCGCCGCTTGTGCAGGTTCTCTTTGCTATTTGCTTGTGTTCCTTTGGTGGTGAGAGAAGTTGGGGTTGGTCTAGGGCAGGGGTCCCCAAACTAAGGCCCAGGGGCCAGATGCGGCCCAATCGCCTTCGAAATCTGGCCCGCGGATGGTCCGGGAATCAGCGTGTTTTTACATAAGTAGAATGTGTCCTTTTATTTAAAATGCATCTCTGGGTTATTTGTGGGACCTGCCTGGTGTTTTTACATGAGTAGAATGTGTGCTTTTATTTAAAATGCATCTCTGGGTTATTTGTGGGACCTGCCTGTTGTTTTTACATGAGTAGAATGTGTGCTTTTATTTAAAATGCATCTCTGGGTCATTTGTGGGACCTGCCTGTTGTTTTTACATGAGTAGAATGTGTCTTTTTATTCAAAATGCATCTCTGGGTTATTTGTGGGACCTGCATGTTGTTTTTACATGCGTAGAATGTGTCTTTTTATTCAAAATGCATCTCTGGATTCTTTGTGGGACCTGCCTGGTGTTTTTACATGAGTAGAATGTGTGCTTTTATTTAAAATGCATCTCTGGGTTATTTGTGGGGCATAGGAATTCGTTCATATTCCCCCCCCCCCAATATATATATATATATATATATATATATAGTCCGCCCCCCCCACAAGGTCTGAGGGACGGTGGGCCAGCCCCCTGCTGAAAAAGTTTGCTGACTCCTGGCCTAGGGTGTAGATGCTTGTTTGTGATCGGCTGTGGTGAACTTTGTTTTCATGTGTGAGTGGGGTGGGTGTTTGTGAATCAGGATATCCATATTGATTTGTATGCTGTTGGTGGATTATTGTCGCTGTTTTGTTGGGCTGTGTATGTGATAAATTGGAGCCATACCTGGGTGAAGGCATCGAGAAATGCAATCTTCGAAGGGTGGTCATGCTTATGTTCATGTTTTAGAGAGTGCAGTTTAGGAAAGCTCACTTTTAAATGCAAACTGAACTTTCTCCCGCATCCATATTTCTAAGCGACCGTTTTTTAGGAGAAAACTATCTCTGTCTTTGCGGGAAGATTGCAGCCATCATAAGCAGCAGTTATTTCACCAATCCCTTTCTGGATTTAGCTCTGCAAAATTAAATCTGATTCCACTGAACCCTTGCTTTCCTGTCTAAAACTTTTGTAGCTTCATGTACAAGTAGCACTGTGATATTCCATGCTAATCCAAAATCTGCCTCATTTTTAAAATTTCAGCAGAAAGCCTGTGTTGGAAAAAAAGAAGATATGGTTTCGTTGTAGCCTAATCATCTCAGTTATTTTTCCTGTGCAGGTGTTAGACTCCAATGTGCTTTTTGAATGGCACATTTTTTATTTTATTTTTAAAAAAAGTACGTTTCTATAGGCAAAGATTTGTGGAATGGGACAGAATTTACCTTGGGAAAGCTATCAAGTTCTTATTTTTGGGGACCAGTTCAGCAACAACTGTCTATACCAAACTTCTTTTTTTCACTATGGTCATCACAATGTTCTATGAAATCCAGCCAAAGTACTTTCCTGCTGAGATAAATGGTTAGAAAAGTAATAAAGGAGTAAAGCTTTTGCACTTTGTGAATAATAATATCCCACAATTATGGGCTCTTTGGCAGATCTTCAGGTTCATATTTGGCCTGTTGAGACCTACAGTTCTTCCACTCTTATCCCCTTAATTAGTTTCCAGAATGAATTATCAGGAGAACCTGTGGACACTCCATCATAGGAGAATATAAGAAACTGTCCGCTATGACACCAAATCAAATTAAGAGGGTTTTTTGTTTTGTCCAAACAGCTCTTGCCCACTGTAACTGGCAGCAGCTAATCAGTCTCACGCAGAAACATTTCCCAACTTATTTCATTATTTTTAATTGAAAAGCTCAGGTGCCAAACCCAGACACTTCCTACAGACAAAACACTGGTTGTCCATTGAGCCATGACTGTTTCAAACTAGGAGGAAAAAACGAACAATTCAAGAGATACGTTAGAGTTTTCTTAGGTGGCGGACCAGTTTTCACATGCATTTGCATTGTCATTACTGGAAGACTGCCTGCAGCAATGAATTGCATGGACTGGCTAGATGCAGAGGAGTGGTGGATGGCACCAACTGGGAAACCCCCAAGGAATGAAGGCCCAGAACCCGGAGATTGGTGGTAGGGTGAAAATCAGTGGTTAGAGGGAGAAGTGGGAGAAGATTGGGAGGAGGAGATGTTGGAAGCTGAAGAGGTAACAGCTTTTAGTGAGCAGGGGGAGTCTGTGACAGAGAGAAGTCCAGAACCAGAAGTGGAAGCTGAAGCAGGAGAGGATGGAGGCCAAGAAGCACAGATGAGTCAGGTTGGTGAAGAAACCAGGGTTTCTCCCACCCCTGCTGTGACCAGCTCCCTTTCCCACTCCTCCAGTCTCCCAGAACCAGAAAAGAAGAGGGAAGAATAGAGACAGGCTTGCTGGTGGAGGCTCAGATTGCTTGGGAAACACCCAGGAGAGGAGGAGGCTTAGGCAGCTGTGGGAAGGTGGGGACTGATTCAGAAATGTAGAGAATGGATCTTAAGATTTGAGAAAGGAGAAACTGAGAGAAACCTAAATTGACAGCGCTGTGGGTTCAACCACAGAGCCTAGGGCTTGCTGATCAGAAGGTCGGTGGTTCGAATCCCCACAATGGAGTGAGCTCCTGTTGCTCGCTCCCTGCTCCTGCCAACCTAGCAGTTCGAAAGCATGTCAAAGTGCAAGTAGATAAATAGGTACCACTCCGGCAGGAAGGTAAACGGCGTTTCCGTGGTGCTGCTCTGGTTCTCCAGAAGCAGCTTAGTCATGCTGGCCACATGACCTGGAAGCTGTACGCCGGCTCCCTCAGCCAATAGAGCGAGATGAGCGCCAAAACCCCATAGTCGTCCATGACTTGACCTAATGGTCAGGGGTCCCTTTACCTTTACCTTTTATCCACCCCTAGACAACATAATCTGGAACATTTGTATTGCACTGCAATGTGTTTGAGTGGAGTTGGTTCACACATTCAGCTGCCAATCAAGGGTACAATAGTAAACTGTAGATAAACCGAGTGATGTGCATGTATGCATTGAATGGCCCAGAGTCTGCATCCTCTAAAATCTGGAAGTACAACACTAGTGTGAGTTTGAAGAAGACTCAAGGGCTGCTACTACTGATACCACTTCTGACACCAGGAAGATTAAAAAAAGCAAAGCCTGTGGCAATGCATGCTTAGATGTTAAAATGGCCCTCCAATTTTGCATGACCTTAGATTTAAGTGGGATCCCTTTACCTTTATATTTAAGTGATGTCTTTTACTCATAACTAAATAAAGGCATTTCCATAAGACAAAAAGTGGGTGTGCTTTTTTAAAGTCTTGAAGGCCATAGCTCAGTGGTAGAGTATCTGCTTTGCATGCAGAAAGTCTCAGATTCAACCCCAAGTATCTACAGGTAGGCCAGGGACAGTCCTTTGTCTGAAACCCTAGATAATCACTCCCAGTCAGTGCAAACAATACTGAGTTGGTTATCTGGTCTGATTCAGTATATCAGAAGCCTTTTTCTATGTTCAGTTGAATACAGAAGATCTCAGATTCAATCCCTAGAATCTCCAGGCAGGACTGAGAGAGACCCTTGTCTGAAACCCTGGAGAGCTGCAGCCACTGAATGTAGACAGTACTGAGATAGATGGACCAAAGGTCTGATTCAATGTATAGGAAGCTGCCTTGGAGTCATTCCTGTGCATTAGTATTTTTGCATGGCTTATTAAGGCGGCCCATGCTGGCAGAAGCAGAAAAGTCATGGGGAGAAAACAGTGGGGAGGTCATGTCTAATGACAAAGGGGTGAGCTCAAGGTTTGCTGGCCTGATTGAAAGTGTGAGGCTGAAGCTGTGGGAAATCTGCAGCAAGCTGTCCTGACTGCTTTTATTTTCTTTTAAGGTAACCACCGGGGGAGGGGGGAGTATTTATTTTGACCGTGGTGCCAGATGAGATTTAGATGTTGTGTCCTACTTGATTAACAATGTGTGCATATGCTCTAGCACTGAGCTGTGACCTTTCTATCCCACCCCCCAACTGCCAGCAATACAGCCCTAATTCAAACACCACCTGCTCACCTGGGCCCCATAGCTCCTTAAGTGCTTTTAGTTGAACAATAAGGTTGAGTTACTCATTCTTCACACCTTATAATTACCAGATCCATGTCTCCACCTACCCCACCACGTCACTGTTGCCACTACCATAGCCCTCCTGTCTGGGGCTGAATGTCTGCAACAGGAAGTCTGCTGTACTCATCCTCCCTGCACAATTTATAGCAGGGATGTGGAACCTCTGTCCCTCCAGATGTTGATCGCCATAGCTCCCATCATCCCTGCGCATTGGCCATGCTGGCTGACAATGCCTTGGTAAGGCCGCACCTAGAAAACTGTGGCCAGCTTTGGGCATCACAATTTAGGAAACATATTGACAAGTATGGAGTGTGTGCAGAGGAGGGCAACCAAGATGATGTAATGCCTGGAAAACAAGCCTTATGAGGAATGGTCGAGGGATTTAGGAAGGGCACTGTGGGTTAAACCACAGAGTCTAGGGCTTGATGATCAGAAGGTCGGAGGTTCGAATCCCTGCCACGGGGTGAGCTCCCGTTGCTCGGTCCCAGCTCCTGCCCACCTAGCAGTTCGAAAGCACATCAAAGTGCAAGTAGATAAATAGGGACCGCTCCAGCGGGAAGGTAAACGGCGTTTCTGTGCGCTGCTCTGGTTCGCCAGAAGCGGCTTTGTCATGCTGGCCACATGACCCGGAAGCTGTCTGCGGACAAACGCCGGCTCCCTTGGCCTATAGAGCGAGATGAGCGCTGCAACCCCAGAGTCGGACACGACTGGACCTGATGGTCAGGGGTCCCTTTACATTTACCTAGTGTGGAGAAGAGAAGACTGACAGGTGTTATGACAGGAATCTTCAAATATGTAATGGGCTGCCACACAGAAGATGGAACAAACTTGTTTTCTGCTGTTCCAGAGGACAGGACTTGAACCAATGGATTCAACAAGAAAGGAGATTCCAACGAAACACTAGGAAGACCTGCATGACAGTACGAGGTGTTTAACAATGGAACAGACTCCTTCCAAAGGTGGTAAGCACTCCTTCATTGGATGCTTTTAAGCAGAGTTTGGATGGTCATCTGCCAGGGCTGCTTTAGTTGTGATTGTTCATTGCAGGGGGCTGGACCAGAAGACCCTTATGGCCCCTTTCAACTCTACAATGCTATGATTCTATGATGGGAGTTGGACTCCGAAGATCATCTGGAGGTCCACAGGTTCTACATCCCTGATTGAGAACATTTGAAGACAAACTTTTCTTCAGTTATGATGTGGTGTTTAGGTCCCATGGTAGCATGAGAAACATTCTGAGCTCTTCACTCTGTGCCATGCCTAGGCTTAAATCTCCTGCATCATCCAACTGCTGTTAGCTAGGACTGAAGGTGATGGGGGAAGAAACAAGCACTATATAGGTTGCTGCTGCTGTTGTTGTTGTTATTTTATTTGTACCCCACCCATCTGGGTCTCCCCAGCCACTCTGGGCAGCTTCCATCAAATATTAAAATACATTTAAAATATCACAGATTAAAAACTTCCCTAAACAGGGCTGCCTTCAGGTATTTTATGAATGTCAGGTAGTTGTTTATTCCCTTGACATCTGATGGGAGGGCGTTCCACAGGACGGGTGCCACTACCAAGAAGGCCCTCTGCCTGGTTCCCTGTAGCTTTGCTTCTCGCAGTGAGGGAACCGCCAGAAGGCCCTCGGCATTGGATCTCAGAGTCTGGGCTGAATGATGAGGGTGGAGGTTACTGATGTTCTCTCCTCACGTGGCTAATAGCAGCTTCAGGGTACAGTTTAAATTGTTTTTTTAAAAAAAATGACACATGGAAGACGATTAAATCCCAGTGTCATGTCCTCTAATCCCTGGACCCCACAGCTACTTTTAAGTAGTAATGTGTAAATCAGCATGCAATGCAATGTACATATTTGACAACAATGGGAGCTGCCAATCACTGCCCTATCCTGGCTGCTTTGGTCCTGTGGAGTACATTGTGCCACTTTCTTCTTCTTCTTCTTCTTCTTCTTCTTCTTCTTCTTCTTCTTCTTCTTCTTCTTCTTCTTCTTCTCCTCCTCCTCCTCCTCCTCCTCCTCCTCCTCCTCCTCCTCCTCCTTTGAATTATTTAATACACCCCTTTTCCTCCAAGGAGCTCAAGGTTGTCCCCCTACTTTATCCTCACAACAACCCTGTGAGGTGGGTTAGAGTGAGAGCCAAGAGCTTCATGGCTGAGTAGGTAGCTGAACCGTGGTTTCCCAGGTCCTAGCCCAACATCTTACCCCATACTGGTTCTTCTCTTCACCATGACTTTCTGTTGGTTTTCGGCCTCAGCTGAGCATGACCCATATAAAATACCCTGCAGAATGATCTCTGCTCCTGTCCTGGGTCTCTAGGGACAAGAGTGAGCTGTAACGTGGGCTTGTTCCTTCAAGACCTTTCCCCCTGAGGCTCTTTCTGTTCCAAACTGTGATGTTCTTTCTGCTGCCACGTTTTTTTTTACCCCTTTTGTTTTGTTTCCAGCATCTTGCTGAGATATAAGATCCTAACAGCAGCTCAGACACTGGTTACATGTCATCAAGTTTGTGGATGAGTGTTTGTCAAAATGAAGAATATGCCTTCTCTTTACCTTGCGGCTTGTGCTACAAGCCAATCTTGGGTCCTGCCTGTGAAAGAACCAGGAGTTCTAGCAGCTGTTGCACTGTGTAGTGCTGCTGAGTTCCATCGCCATAGCAACAGCATCAGCACCATCCGCGGCCATCCTCCTCCCCCTCTCCACTCATACTCCTCCTCCTCCGTAACATCATCAGTACCAGGAACAGCAGCAGCAGCCTGGGCAGAAGCCAGTGCCTGGTAGCACACTGACTGCAATTTAACCAGCTGGCTTGGGAGACCTGCTCAGCCACCAGGATCGGTGATGAGCTGCAGCAACCGCTACTCTGTCATTTTCTGGAAGATGGACAGATAGAAAAGAAGGGAGGGAAAGAGAGTTGAGGACAGTGCACTGCAGAGGAGCCAGAGAAGACCTAGGTAAGGGACATCTCCCCCCCAACTCCCTGTTTCTGCCAACTCTCTGCCCTTGATTGTCTCAATTGCATTTCCACGTCTTTCTGATTTCCTAACCATTTTGAACGTATCCAAATTATTCCTCTCCCCACCCCCCACAAACCAATGCCTGCTTTAAAAAAGAGATTCCCCTCCTCCTCTTCTTACTACCATCACTTTAATCTTAAAAAAAACAATAAATATATTCAGGAGGGGAGGGAGGGGGAGAGAGAGACTGGATTTGATTGTTGTTGATGGGGGAACATAATCAAGAGACGCAATGTGTTGGATCCAAAGGGGGAAAGGGGTTGTTGCTGTGTGTTTCAGAATGAAAAGTGGACAGCAGCTTGGAGAAGGGGCTGGCATAGCAATCAATCATTCTTTTTTCAGAAAAGAAAAGAAAAGAAAACCCATCCACGTCTGTGTCCAATCTGTTTATTAAATTGCTCTGAAAAATATGGATTATTTAAGACAGCGAGGGGTGTGTGTGATTAGTAAAGTCTTTCTCAAAAGCTTGAATTATATAGTGGAAAAAGTAGTGTGTGTGTGTGTGTGTGAGAGAGAGAGAGAGAGAGATTAGGGATGGTGAGTTCATATGCCCCTTGTTATTTACAGCTTTGGTTTGCGCTGTTTGATATGAAACACATTCTGTATACTGGGTCTGAATATTGGATACTCTTGGCACAACAGATAGATTAACAGCATTTCCCCAATGTCTGATGTGGAGGTGATTTCCAGCCTTCCTACCTCGGGTTCTTTGACAAGATATAACAAGGACTGAACTTGAGATGTTCTGCATGCAAAGCATGCACTCTGCCACTGAGCGCTGGGCACACCGAGTCTGATGTGATAGGCGGAGAGTCCTGCACTGAGCAATGTTTTTTTTGCTATGGAACTGAGTCTTCTTCTTAGATACTTCTTAGGGACCTTTTGACTCCTTCTCTGAACCCTAAAATTCTAAGGTTGTAGTCCTGTACACATTGACCTGGAAGTAAGTCCCACTCAACACTGTGGGACTTATTTCTGAGTAGACGTGCATAGGATCGTGTTCCAGATATACCGTGTCTTGCTATGTAGACTCATGGCGACGTTGTTGACCGGTGCAAATGGCAGTTACTCGCCTGTAAGCAAACATTAGATTGTCTCAATGTTGTGGATGTGCTTAAGCCATCCTTATGAGATTGTGTCATATCAATAAATTTACTGTGTGCATCTTTCCCCACCTTGAAACTGTTCTGTGCCTCTGTTGCTATGACTCACCAACCAGTTGAGCTACAGTTCCTGTGTTTCCTTTGATTTGCTTCCTGGGTTGAATTCAGTTTCGTCGCATGACTGGTAATGTTATTCAGTTAGAGCAATCATTCCAACAGCAGTTTTCATTTGACAGTGTGCTTGATCATTTGTGTATCGCCTGTCTTGAACAAACCTCTGAGTTAAGTCACCCTGAATCCTCATTTGCACATGGGGAACCTAGGCTGAATCACTGTGATTTACTCAAGGCCATTGAAGAAACTTGGATCTTGTGTTTCTATATCCAGAGACGCATGCCAAGACCACAATACAGTTTTTTTTAAAAAATATATAAAAAAATAATAATTCAAATGCCCCTTCTAGTCACCATCAGTTGCTTTTGCGTATCGAGGACCTCAATCCACCCCCCATTGACTTGACACAGGAGACAGATTTTTGGTTTGGGTTTTTGGCAAATAATTTAGGGCCACAACTTTATTTAAATACAAATTCGGTGAGTGGTTGCGTAGGCATTGGTTCAGACTACTGTCACACCGGGACAGAGGCTGGCCTAGAACCAGCGATTGGGAGAATGCGACTGAGGAGAGTTAAGGACGGGGGGGCAGCAACGCGTCCCTCTTCCTCAATGGTCCCGGGGACTCGGCTTATGGCCCTAACCCCTACCGGGGGCATCGGACAAAGCATAAGAGTCGCCGGATTCCTTTACCGGAATTCCCAGCATCAACATGATTCTGGATGGGCAGCGCCCAATCCAGCAATCCACACAGGAACCAATGCCTAACCGCCAACCTTACAAGTTGTGACAAGTTGCTACTGCAGTAGGCAAAACCAAAAGGCACAGCCAATCGGCCAGATGGACAAATTCCTACTGGGCCCCTGCTACAAAGCAGACGACCCCATGACAGGCAGAGCAAAGTCAACGCAGAGGCCTAAGAAAAAAGGGGGGGCGGGACGGGTGATCAGCAGCCGAAGCCAAGAGAAGGAACGCCCTACGTGCTGAGGCTTAAATAGGACGCTAAGCTGTCCATCACAAGTTGCAACATTAACTTTTGCCCAGCAACTCCTAACTGACCATTAGCTACTAAAGCCGGCTACCGGCCCCACCCCCACAGGAAGGGAATGTGTCTTGCCAGGTCCCGATCGCAACACGTGCTCTTACTCATGGTAGAACCCGATTTAACAGTTTTTGTTAACTGTTTTCACTGATAATTGTACTGCTTTATTCTTTCTGTAAACTGCTTGAAGGTTGTTGCAGTGCTTTTTTATAATCAAGCAATATATACAGTAATCTGTATGAAATAAAACAGATAATAATATTTAACCAAAAGCAAGTTCTTGGGCAAAACTGATACAGCAAACTCAGCATCTGAAGGCATAACAAATTCTATCAAGATTAGCAAAAAAACAAACAACAACAACAACAACAACAACAACAACAACACTCAAACATGAAGTTTTGTACATCTCCTGATTCCCTCCTCTCCTCTCCATAAACCTGAATTTGAAGTGAATTCTAATGGGTCGGCTCAGGCCAAAGATTTATTGGTATTCAGAGAAGAGCTAGAGAACAGAGAGATGTGTGTACTTTTGAGCAAAACACTGCAATGTTCCACAGAGAGTCCCAGGCAAAAGATGGGGTTGCCTGGTTGTTGTTCCTTAGTACTGGTAAGCATAGGTTTTGCAATGGATGTTTGTGGCACTGTGGTCCAAACCACTAAGCCTCTTGGGCTTGCCAATCAGAAGGTTGGTGGTTCGAATCCACACAATGGGGTGAGCTCCCGTTGCCCTATCCTACTGGTCATTTATAAGAGGAATGCTTTTCATACATTATAATATTTCAGTGTCTGTTAGCATGCTAATACCTGATAACTGCTATATCGTGTGTTCAGTAAATTTAGGATTGTTTCTGGTGTATATTTATGATTTGTTTACTGTTCTTGCGAGCTGCTTTAACTATGATTTGGGAAAGTAATGTATTTGTTTTCTCTGGCTTATAGAAGCAGCAAATGCAATACCTGAGTTACTACTGCAGTCTTTATCTTTTTACTTTGGGATTTTCCAATATTTTGGTATGTTGGCCCTTTATATACTGTACGGTACATAGTTACGTATGTGCCTGAAGTCCAACCGTAAGAGCACAGTTCAGTAAAAGGGAATTTTGAGTACTTCTCATTAAAAGCAATGGAGTGGGACTCACGAGACAACCTGAATTTGTTGGACTTATTTATTTGGAAATTGCCCCTCAGGGGCAAAGTTGTGGCTTAGTGGTAGAGCACACACCTTTGTGCAAAAGCTCTCAGGTTCGATCCCATATGTCTCTGGGGAAGGCCAGGAGAGCCTGAAACCTTGAAGAGCCACTGCCCAACAATATTGGCAGTACTGAGGACCAACGGTTTGACTTGGTTCAAGGCAGCTTATTATGTTAGATGTTTTTATATTTAGATGTTTTCCTGCTAAAATGAAATGAAGGAATGAAATATGTACAAGGCTGCAACAGTGCCCATGTTCAAGTCACCGTTCATTATAACTGGGGTTGTTCAGGAGAACAGCAGATTGTGAACAGTCACAGCAGACGGTGTCCTTTAAGAATAGCTTTAAAGTTTCATATTTAAATGTTAAGCTTCCCGCTTAATCTTCATCTTAACATTATTGATACTGCTGAATGCCAGTTGCCGAGCAGCAGAGATGCTCATGAAGTTCTTCTGGGCCGGGCATGGAAGCTAGGCCTAGAGGAGAAGCAAGCTTCTCAAAATCCCCTCCAAATTCTCTGTCTCAGACAAAAATCTAAGCTGCAGAAGAATTCATGGCTTCTCCCTGCCTGTCCCCGTGTGTGTGTGTGTGTGTGTGTGTGGTGGAACATCAGTGCAAATTTCGTCAAGACTTACAGTGGGTGATTGAGTTAATTACCAATATTTGGCTTCTTAATTTAATTTAATTATTTTATTACTATCATATTTTCTGGGTGCTGAAGCTTTTAAATTGTCTTCTGGCTACTTGCTGACTTCGATGTATCTTGGTCCAGTCTAGCAAAATGGTTGTATGTGCATATTTGTCCATCAAGGCTGTCTTCACTATTACACATTACATATTACATTACAATGAACATAGGAAAATCCCTAGTTCAGCAACTAGATGCTTATGAGAAATCCACAAGCAGGGCATTAAGGCGATAAGGTCTCCGTCCTGTCTGGTCACTTCCAGACATCCCGTTTGTTGGCAGAAAGCATTTAGAGAGGGCCCTGGGAAGCTTTCAAGCAGGTCTGAAGGTCCTCACCCCTGTGTTTCATGGCCAGCATCTGAGACACAGAGGCATGCTGCCTGTCAACAGTAGTTTACGCACTGCATGCAGCAATCTGTGCTGAAGAAAAGGCACTCTGAGCATGCTTAGAGGCACTCAGTTTCCCCAAGTTCCCACCCAGGCCTTTCGTCCTTGGATATGCAGTGCACTTGCATGTAATAACGAGATGATGATGGTGAGTCCACCATGCATAGGAAACCTCAGATTAAGAAGACCATCCCTGGCCCATGATACTGCCTATCAGTCGGAGTACAGATTGGCCATGGTGAATTTTATGTTGTGTGAATATGGCATTCCTTAATAACTTAGGGCATGAGTGGGAAGCCTTTTTCAGCTCAAGAACCCTTTCCTGGGACCACATGCTGGCAGTGAGTGTGTCTAAAGGCAAAAGTGGGTGGAAGAACAAAGGTAAATTTTGCATTTGCACAGTTCAATGGATTCTACACAAAAGCAAAAAAATATGAGACTTCACAGACACATTCTAGTCAAGTAAAAAACAACACTCCAGGTGGATGCAAATCAGGGTTAATGGAAGGCGTGGCCTGGAGAGAGGGTTTATGAACTTCCATGCTGAGTTCTACAATGGTGACACTGAGACTAAGGTGGAGCAAGCTTCCAAGCAGGGCTAACCCGTGGACAAGTAGTAGACTACCTGACAGAAGACTGAAGTTGGTGGGGCAGTGCTTAATTTCTGCTACAGACCCTCTGGGGTGCTTAGATCAGCAGAGGGGGGCCCTCTTGGTTGTTCCCCTGCCCTCGGGGAGGGCATTCCCTGTGGCAGCTCCTAAGCTGTGGAACCCCCTCCCCACAGAGGTGTGTCTGTCACCTTCATTATACAACTTATGGAGAATGCTGAAGACACCCTTGCTTTTGACCCATGAGTTTTAGGACCCACCTTATTTTTAGGATTGTAAGCTGTTTCAAACTGTTTTTAATACTGTTGTAACCCGCCCAGGGACCTTGGGGTGAAGTAGGGTAATCAAGAACAACAATGGATCAGCAGTATGGCTGTGCTGGCCCCGGGGGTTTGTCTGTGAAGTGAGGTCCAAGTCCAGTCCTGGGTCTAGGGGTCCAAAGGAGGTCAGTCCAGCAGGGAGCGAGGCAGGGAGCAGGTCAAGGTCCAAGGCAGGTGCAGGCACGAGGTTGATTTCTGTTGGAAGCTGCCCAGAGTGGCTGGGAAAATCCAGCCAGATGGGCGGGGTACAAATAATAAATATTATTATTATTATTATTATTAACATACATTCACAGCTCACGCAACTTGGGCTGGGGCTGGCTGGCTTTTATCTGGCCCTATGCTTAGGGCGGCCCCGATCCTCCGGAAACTCGCCTCTCCTCCAGGCCTGGAGGCAAGCACTCCTCCTGTAAGCACTTAGCTCCCTTCGCCTCTCTGCCCTGAGCCTCTGCAGCTCAGGAGAGGCTGGTGGGTTACTGGACCCAGGGGCTGCCTCAGCTTCCTCTGATGGAAACATCTTGCAGTGGCTGCAATGAGCTTGTGCAATCCACTTTCAGCCTGTGGTGGGTTACTTCCCCATAACTTGAAGACTGAAATACATTTATTTTTATTATTGTTTTGGTAAATCTCCCTCTTGTTTCCCCAGTGAAATATATCCAAAGCGATGGAGAAATGCCACGAGAACGGTTCATTCCTGACCACGATAAATCAAAGGCAGTATTTTTTTAATCCACTTTCTGCCCATTGCCAAGAGAGCCGTACCACATAATAAAGAGGGTGCACGTGGCTGTGTGATGATGGATGGAGGCCTGCGAGCATTTCATCAGCCTAAACTAACAATGAAAGGCCACCAGCGGCCTACAGATTACTTTGGGCTCCCTAAATATTATTCCAAATCATCACTTTGCTGTTGACTAAAAGCATGCAGCAGCAATGCAGAGATAGAGTCTCTTGATTACGATGGGGCTCCGAAAACTCATTTTAAAATGATGTCAAAACCCCAGGGATATATAAATCTTTATATCTAGAATGTTTGTGTGCTTATATATTTATAGCAAGACCAGGTTCATGCCATCAGTGAAATATGCCATTTTAAAGCAGGTTATTGATGTTGTGCATTTGCAACTCCATATAAATAGAACTGGCAAGGCTATGCTGCATTCATGGAACAAAACCAGCTAGCTGGGCTTCTTCTACATTAGACTACAGCTGATTCCTCCATTAGTTTTACCACCTTTTCTCCATCTGCCACTTATCAGACAGCTTGTTGTCTGAGCAAATATTGTAATTTTATGTATTTAATGTATTGGTCTCATTTCATGCTTGACAGTCGCTACTATAGCTGCGTTTCTGATCTCGCTGAAGTTGCCCTCCGATGCCTCTATAAGGGAACAAAGTAATTTTATAGTTGGAGTCTCCATTTAATTATCAGTTTTTTGAGGAGCTGGTGCCACTTTTTGCATCCCAGTCCTATTTACACTGTGTTGGCAAACAGCAGAAATGAGCAATCCTTAGCCCCAAATGATGTATCCGTTGTTGGGTTGTGCCGTTTTCTGGCCATATACAGGTGAAACTCAAAAAATTAGAACATCGTGGAAAGGTTCATTTCTTTCAGTAATTCAACTTAAAAGGTGAAACTAATATATGAGATAGACTCATGATATGCAAAGCGAGAAATGTCAAGCCCTTATTTGTTATAATTGTGATGATTAATGGTGTACAGCTGATGAGAACCCCAAATTAACAATCTCAACTTTGGGGTTTACATCAGCTGTACACCATAATCATCACAATTATAACAAATAAAGGCTGGACATATCTCGCTTTGCATGTCATAAGACTATCTTATATATTAAACTCCAGTAGCTAATGAAAACAGTTGCTTACATAAATTGACTTTTCCACAATATTCTAATTTTTCGAGTTTCACCTGTAGACAGGGAGACATAATCAAAAGCTCTCCATTCATGGACAAAAGTAGGAAGTGAAGGAGAAAGATAGGAGAAAAGTGCTCCTGCCATGCTTTTGTTATGTGAACATTATGTATCTCCTTAAAAAAGAAGAAGAAGAAAGAGTTCCCCCCCCACACACCCTCTGGTAGCACTAGAAATTTGACTTATTCAATGAATTTGAATGGAAGTGAATTTAGAACTGAGAAAATAAAATCTGTTTCCCCCCACAAAGCAAAATTTGTGGAATTTGTTGTCACTGTATGGGTTCTAAAGAGGGATTGTGTACAGTCATGGTGGGTAAAGCCAAGGTCCAAGCCATTTCTAGCATATTCAGAGGGCCTTGAATGAGTTGTGAACACGCAGCCATGGATCACTGCAAGTTGGGTTGGGTTGGCCCAGAGTGGTCCGCAGCTGGCAGGAGGCAGGACATCATGCTGGAAGGAGAGGCAGGCAGTATGGAAAGAAGGCCAAGATCTACCTGACTGGTGACTGCGTCTACCTGGAATCAGGTAGGCCCAATGCCTTCTTCCTGCCTGATGCCTGTAGGACCAACAACTGTTGAGTGGAAGCATCGGTCCTCTGGGTTGCAGGTGCTAATTCTCAAGCAGCTTTCCTGCTTCTGAAGGAACAATACACAGGATTGAATCCTCCTACTACAACAGCTGTCCGATCCTGCGTGGGGCTGGCCAATACTTATCTTACCCTGCATGGTGCTGGCGGCTGATCCCTGCACACAATGTAAGTTGCTGGGAAGGACCAGCATTGGCACTGCACAGCAGGAGAATGCGATACTGCGGGGTGTCAGTTACCCCCTGATCTTCTTAACACCCTTCTTTTAAAGGGTGTGGGAATACGCTTTATCATTTTTCCTGCGCGATAGCCGCTGCACTGATCCTTCCGCGCTGCCGTGCAGAAGGAAAAGAAGATCCGGCCGGAGTTGGAGTCGGGATCCCTCCGCTATCCCAAAAGCGCGCCAGGAAGCCTCTTGTTAACGGCTGTAGAGGCTGTTTCCCGCCCGGAAGGGCCTGTTAATGCTAAGTTGTAATTGGTTGATGTTGAGTTGATGACGCTGTACAATTTCTCAATAAATAGCCCCTGCCTCAGTTTGAGGTGACGGAGAGCTCGCTCGCGTTCAGTGAGTGTACTATAAGCTCTGACTGCAGTCTACTTTATTTTGGCCTCCTTCTGCTACTTCGGCCGCCTTTTGCTTTTCTTGCTACCTATCGCTATCTTCTTCAGCCCTTCTGCAACTCCTAAAACTCCTCACGACCTTCAACAACCTTCATAACCAGCCGGAGCAGGTTCTCCCAACAACTGGTTATCCCAACAAAAGGGTTTATAAACCCTTAATAAAAACATATTTAGGCCCTGCCTCTGAATTGTTTCAGAGACACATCCAGAACGAGGTGGTTGTGTTCCTTCCACCCAAGGTGGCATAGGGTATATTGCCCTGCACAGCCCTAAAATATGCTACTTCTAGGATCAGAGGTACAGTATCACATATAGTGGTACCTCGGGTTAAGAACTTAATTCGTTCTGGAGGTCCGTTCTTAACCTGAAACTGTTCTTAACCTGAGGTACCAATTTAGCTAATGGGGTCTCCCGCTGCCATGATTTCTGTTCTCATCCTGGAGCGAAGTTCTTAACCCGAGGTACTACTTCTGGGTTAGCGGAGTCTGTAACCTGAAGCGTGTGTAACCTGAAGTATCTGTAACCCAAAGTACCACTGTAGTATCATTTTGTGGGTTGACCAGGAGGGACAAAGCTATTGCTTATGGGTTTCTGGGGAGGCATAAGTTTGTTCCCTGCACTAGGCAAGCTGCCTGGCTGGGTGGGCTGTTTAGTTTGACTCAGCAGAGCTCCTCTTGCATTCTAATGAACCAATTACTACAAGATTAGCCACTTGATAGTTACTTTGCCCTGAGCACCCATCCCATCTTATTTCATCCACGTCTGATCAAAAGGCGTTGGCTTTTCTGATGTGCACAGGCCGTGCGTTGTTTATTTTTTAATTGCCGTCTGCAATGCTCAGGAGCAAACAATTGGCAATAAGTTACCAGGGAGGACCCACCTGAAACACTGGGCTGTCTCCCGATCCAAGCAACAGAAAAGCAGGCAGAGCTTGAACAGTGTGTAGCATAACTATTAACCAGCAATCATTCATTGGTGTGTAAATAAGGACCACCTGCAATTACATTAAAGGCCTGAATGGAAATGATTGGGGTTTTTTTAGGTGCAGATGATTACATACACACACACACACACACACACACAGAGAGAGAGAGAGAGAGAGAGAGAGAGAGCTGTCTTATGTAAGTCATGCTGTTTGCCCATCCAGTTCAGTATTATTTGCACTCAATGGGAGTCACTCTCCAGAATTTCAGACTGGGGTCTCTTCCAGCTCTACCTAGAGATGCTGGTGATTGAACCTGGAACATGAAGGAGTTTCTCCACCCCCATCGTTCAGCCCAGACACTGAGGTCCAGCTCTGAGGACCTTCTGGCAGTTCCCTCCCTGCCAGAAGTGAGTTACAGGGAACCAGGCAGAGGGCCTTCTCGGTAGTGGCGTCCGCCCTGTGGAACGCCCTCCCATCTGATGTTTTATCACATTAATTATTTCATTAATGGTGAGCATAAATGTGTTTCTGCATCCATCTCATTGTGTGTTGTTTTCAAAGCATTGACTTGTTTAGAATTCTCATCCATTACATCCAGGTGCCAATCCTCTGGGCTCTCTAGATGTTTAGGTGTTTGCATGCCCCCCCATATATTATATCCACAATAGAGTAGATCAGGGGTCCCCAAACTAAGGCCCGGGGGCTGGATGCGGCCCAATCGCCTTCTAAATGCAGCTTGCGGACGGTCCGGGAATCAGCATGTTTTTACATGAGTAGAATGTGTCCTTATATTTAAAATGCATCTCTGGGTTATTTGTGGGGCTTGCCTGGTGTTTTTACATGAGTAGAATGTGTGCTTTTATTTAAAATGCATCTCTGGGTTATTTGTGGGGCATAGGAATTTGTTCACTTTTTTTTTTTTCCAAAATATAGTCCACACCCACCCACAAGGTCTGAGGGACAGTGGACCGGCCTCCTGCTGAAAAGGTTTGCTGACCCCTGGAGTAGATCAACTTAACCTGAAGTGGAGTGTAATTGTGTTACAATATGTGTGAGTCTTGCAACATGGTGGCAATTCTGGTGATAAGCGCACTTTTAAAGAGTGTTACATTGGTGAGCTCTCTATTGATTTTTGACTTATAGAGCATTGGAATAATTCATAAAGCAGGCCAATATTGTGAGATTTAGGAAGGGGGGGGGAGGATCTGCTCCAAGGACTGTTTGTGTTTTTGTTTTCCTGTGAAATGCAGATGAACTCAAATGCCTCATTTCTCTATTGACACGACTGATCAGTAAGAGGGCTCAGTTTTCTCTTAATGTCTTTATATCTCTTTTTACAGTTCTCAAAACAAATCTAAAAATCATGGCAATAACATATTTATTTATTTATTTAACAACATGTATAAGCAATTTAAGCCAAACAGTATAAAATATCAAAATGCTGATAACATTGACAAACTTCTTTTAAAATGGTCAGTTCAATAAAAAATGGTCAAAATATAGTAAAATCAACAATGCAAAAACAAATATGCATAATAAAATTACATGCCTGGGTTGGCTTACCTAAAACTGGGACAGTGCAATGAAGGCGTCTGTCTAGTATTAATACAATGGTTCTTCAGAGCGTGGCTGCTGCCATCAGCTTTTCATATGCAGTGGCATAGCATGGGGGAATAGGGGTGGTTTTCCCTAAGTGCAAAATTGTTAGGGGTGCAAAATTTCAATACCTGGTGCTACCTCACTACATCTGTGTGCTTCTGTCACTGGGCTCTGTTGAAAATGGCTTCTCCATGTGAACCAGGAAGTGACCTCTACTCAAAATAGACTCTTCTTTTTTTTTTATCTCTGCGGCTGCAATCTGCTGGGTGATGTGGATGCCATTAGGCAGTTGAATGTGCACACGTGCTCTATCCGTTTCCCTCGCCACGGCTCCAGGCACTGGTAACCCCTGCTACACTACTGCTCATATATAATATATTCAGTAGTAATGGCCACAATGTATAAAGTAATATGCAATTTGCTATAATGATGGGAATCCAAAAGGCCTTGGGGCCCTTTCAGATGTTTGAGCAGCTGGGGAGGCTGCAGATTGTGGGAGGCGGAGAGGAACAGATGCTTCCTGGGCTTTCTCACAACCAAAAAGGTAAAGGTAAAGGACCCCTGACAGTTAAGACCAGTCACGAACGACTCGGGTTGTGGCGCTCATCTCACTTTACTGACCGAGGGAGCCGATGTTTGTCCATAGACAGCTTCTGGGTCATGTGGCCAGCATGACTAAGCCGCTTCTGGAGAACCAGAGCAGTGCACAGAAATGCCATTTACCTTCCCGCAGGAGAGGTACCTATTTATTTACTTGCATTTTGACGTGCTTTCAAACTGCTATGTGGGCAGGAGCTGGGACAGAACAATAGGAGCTCACCCCGTCGCAGGGATTTGAACTGTCGACCTTCCAATCACCAAGCCCTAGGCTCAGTGGTTTAGACCACAGCGCCACCCGCGTCCCTTTCATAACCAAAAGGTACTTTCAAATCCTTGAGACTGAAGCAGATGAATGGAAGCCTCTTTTATTTATTTATCATTTATGTTTGAACATTTATAATCTGCTCTTTCATAAAATATAACACAGAGGCTTGCCGCAAATAAAATGCAATAACATCAATCTATGAATACCTAGAAAACTTAAGTAAAAACATCCTGGAGCCAGTTTTGCTTCTGGAAATTTAGCAGCGAAGATTGAGACAAAAAGAAAAGCAGGGCTTTTTTTGTAATATCAGCTTAAATAAATTTCAGTGTTCGATTTGGTAGCTATGTTATTAATGTGAGCAACCAACAGTGCTCCATTTCCCCTTAAACTAGGAGCTGCATTATTTAGCACTTGCTACGACAAATAATGTGCAAGACAGGAAGGGGTTGGCATTTATAGCAATGGATATACAAGTGGGATGTCTTGTAGGTTATGTAGCACAATTTAGTCAAATAAGCTAAACAATTTAAGGTGTGAGTCATGACCTTTAAAGCCATTAAAGGCTTGGAAATAGGTTTCGTGAAGCACGGAATACATCTGTGCCCATGCAAGCCTGCCACAGATTTGAAATTGGTGACAGAGGCTGCACTCCAGGGAGAGTCAGCATGGCTGTTTCCAGACATAGTTGAACACCAACTCCCAGCAGCCTGAAGAAGCATGGCCAATGGTTTGGGAATATGGGGATTGTAGTCTCAATTGATGCTTTTGAATTATGGTGCTGGAGGAGACTCTTGAGGGTCCCATGGACTGCAAAAAGATCAAACTTATCCATCCTTAAAGAAATCAGCCCTGACTGCTCATTGGAAGGACAAATCCTGAAGTTGAGGCTCCAGTACTTTGGCCACCTCATGAGAAGAGAAGACTCCCTGGAAAAGACCCTGATGTTGGGAAAGATGGAGGGCACAAGGAGAAGGGGACGACAGAGGATGAGATGGTTGGACAATGTTCTCGAAGCGACTAGCATGAGTTTGGCCAAACTACAGGAGGCAGTGAAGGATAGGCGTGCCTGGCGTGCTCTGGTCCATGGGGACACGAAGAGTCGGACACGACTGAACAACTGAACAACAACAACAAGTCTCAACAGTATCTGGACAGCTGCACATTAGCAAATCCTGCTGCCTTCATATGCCCTCTAAGGAGAAAAGTTAGTCTGGTGGGTGTGAACAGGGTCTTTTTGGTAGAGGTCCCATGGTGTGGAGATTTGATCAGCTTCCTCCTTGCTATCATTTAGGTGGGCTCCAAAATTGTTTTAGCAAAGTGCAGAGGTAGCGCATCTGTTTCAAATGCGGGTGTTTCCTGAACATCTAAGACCTTCTTGCAATGGTGATGCACCAGAGAGAAAAGAGCTACTTTTCCAAGGCTGCCAGAAGTGAATTCATGGGCCAAATCAAGTGGCTTCAAGGGACATGGGCTCACCACCTTTCATCTAACTCTTCCACCAGCTTCTGCCTCTATGTGAGACTCTCTCTGCATCAGACCTGTATGCAATTGCAATCTGTTTGAGGAGTGTTGGGCTCCAGATTGCTTGGGTGAACTTGTTGGGGCCAACCAAGTCTATGAGGGCAGGATTTTCAAAACCCGCTGGAGAGAATTTAGAAAGAAATTGGTTGAATGAGCTGGCTAGGTTCCTTTTGAAGTGATTAAGGACTGACTGCTGCATATGTAAACCATTTAGAGATACGGAGGGAGAGAATATTTTTTCATAAATACAACATTGCCATTTAATAATTAATTATTAGCTTTGTAAGCTTTACAGAAAATCTAGAGGAACCATCTTCTTCAATTTTCCAAGTGGAATTTCCAAGGGAGTAATTAATGTTGCATTCATTTATGTAGCTGTTGAGAAAAAGCAATGTTTGCTCAAGGAACAGCTATGCCAAATGCAGCATATTTCAGGGTCATTTCTTCCTGTGTAATATGACATTTGAGATGAACGAAGCTAAGTTCACTAGACATGATGAACTAAGTCAGGTGTCAGGGACTGTCAGGGTCTGAAAGAAAACAGAAAATTCTTTCCAGTAGCACCTTAGAGACCAACTGAGTTTGATCTTGGTATGAGCTTTCGTGTGCATGCACACTTCTTCAGATACCTGAAAGGTCACTGATGAGTGAGTGTGCACCTGCGGAAGGGGGGCTGGAATCTGGCTCAGGACGGGGGGGGCAGTGATTTGTGGGGACCGGCATCAGTCAGGAGGCAAGAGTCACAGGCAGGAGAAGCTTCAGAGCTGGAGGGTGGAGCACAGAATGGATGGGAAAAAGAGGGGGAGTAGGTCAGGCAACTGAAGGGCCAGGTACTTCCCTGTCCTCTCCTGCACCACTGTTTCCCAGAACCAGGAGGGAACTGAAGAGGAATGAGCAAGGGAAGTTTCCATGCAGGTGTAGTCTCTGTCTGCATGCATGCAACCCATGCAACGTTTCCGAGCACATTCCAAAGTGTTGGTGCTGACCTTTAAAGCCCTAAATGGCCTCGGTCCAGTATACCTGAAGGAGCGTCTCCACCCCCATCGTTCTGCCCGGACACTGAGGTCCAGTGCCGAGGGCCTTCTGGTGGTTCCCTCACTGCGAAAAGCTAAGTTACAGGGAACCAGACAGAGGGTCTTCTCGGTAGTGGCACCCGCCCTGTGGAACACCCTCCCACCAGATGTCAAAGAGAAAACCAACTACCAGACTTTTAGGAGACATCTGAAAGCAGCCCTGTTTAGGAAAGCTTTTAATGTTTAATATATTATTGTATTTTGACATTCTGTTTGAGGCCACCCAGAGTGGCTGGGGAAACTTAGCCAGATGGGCGGGGTATAAATAATAAATTATTATTATTATTATTATTATTATTATTATTATTAGGGGGAGGTACGTAATATGGTGGAGGGGGAGTGGCCCCCATTTGCAGCAACTGCTGCATAGAGCAGAGACCTGGGAATAGCTGCCTAGATGAAAGACTGGTGTGCATGGTTATTCGGAGCTGTAGAATAACTGTAAGTGCTAGCTTTTCCAATAAAGAGTTAACTATCTACTGTGTGCATTCCTTGGCTGGAGACTGCCCTTGACAGCAGGAGTGGGGGACCTCAGGTCCAAGGGCCTTTCTGTCTCAGAACTCTCCCCAGGGAATTTCTCCTTCCTAGACATCGCCTCTCTCCCCAGATCACACACCCTATTGGACTTGCTTTGCATCTTCCTTGAGGGTTCTTGCATGGCTGGAATGTGTCTTTCAACTCTGATAATAACTTTTGCTGGATGCAGGACACAGTGCTGTGTGTCTGCCTATGTAAACCGGTTTATTGCACAAAGGCAAATTTTACATTCCTTGTGCTGCCCATTTTCGTCTTGGACTCAGCCCACCATTGCTATGTGGCCTACAGAAGTTTGCATAGAAAAGAATGTGTTGCTCAGGCTTGGGGGGGGGTGTTTCTCACTGTCTGAACCAGAGAATTAGAAAGCTTCTTCCATGGAAATTGGAGGTGATCATTTGCAGCACCTTGGACCTCAACCAATGCACCAACCAACTCTGATTGAGGCTGTAGCAGTGGAAGAGTTTAGCGTTTAGTTTAGTTTGCACTGTATGTAGTTTGGATTTTGGATTTGATATCCCGCTTTTCACTACCCGAAGGAGTCTTAAAGCGGCTAACATTCTCCTTTCCCTTCCTCCCCCCACAACAAACACTCTGTGAGGTGAGTGGGGCTGAGAGACTTCAGAGAAGTGTGACTAGCCCAAGGTCACCCAGCAGCTGCATGTGGAGGAGTGGAGACACGAACCCGGTTCCCCAGATTACGAGTCTACCGCTCTTAACCACTACACCACACTGGCTCTCACTACACCACACTGGCTCTCACTACACCACACTGGCTGTAGTTGTTTTTTGTGTGCCGGGTGGTGGTATATAAATTAAAGTTTAATATGGAGAAAGTGGTACAGAGGGAAAGGGTAATAACCTCCTCCTTTGGTGTCACAAAGCCTCACTCCAAACTGGGCCTTCCCTGTGACTGCTGGCAACTTCTAAAAATCTCAGCATTCCTGTGTCGAGTCTGATTTGGCCCCACAAGTCTCTTTAAGTGAGGGGCAAGCTGTTTGAAAGCTCCCTCCAAGTGCAGCTGTGAAAGTGAAAACTGTAGAACAGATTTCAAAGTGTTTCTTTTAGGCATAATTTTCAGAACAATCACCAGCAGCGCTAGCAGGAACGATGTACGTCCCTTAAGAGGGAGAGATCTTCCGCTGATTAACTCGGCCCTCCCCAGCAGGTGTTCTCTGCATGGAAAGAAGCAGAGCTGAATAGTACTTTGGTATCTGAAATTTGCAAGCAGGGCTTCACAGCAGATGGACTGAAAAAGTCCCAGCCTACTGTCTGCCCCCTCCTTGTCCTTTTTATTGTTCATTGATGGTGAATTGTGTTCATGGTGCTATTGGGGCAGTTAAACACAATCCCACTTTTAATACTGCTTGTGCTTGAGCGAGTTTCAGGGTGGTCATACTGCTTCGTTTCCAACCAGCACATTTCCCGTAACTTCCTGCTGAAATCCTGTAGCTCAGAGGTAGCCAACATGGCGCCCTCCATATTATGGTGGACTACACCTCCCATCATCCCTGAACATTGACCTTGCTGGCTAGGACTGACAGAAATTGTAGTTCAACAATATCTGGAGGGCACCACATTGTCTGTCCTTGATGTAACTTTTTTATACCACAAATGTTCCAGGGGTGGTGGTGTGTTTTTTTGTCCCACTTTTGTTGTGCTGTAGAGCAAGAGGGCTCTTCCGGGTGGCAGTAATGGAGTAACACCGGGGATGCATCACAGAACAACTAAGAAAACTCTCTCCAGGCATTACACTTTGTGTTAAGGAGCGGGAGCGGGAACATGCAAAGTTAGCACCCTCACTCTGCCATTGTTGTTGTTTAGTTGTTTAGTCATGTCCGACTCTTCGTGACCCCAAAGACCAGAGCATGCCAGGCACTCCTGTCTTCCACTACCTCCCGCAGTTTGGTCAGACTCATGTTGGTAGCTTCGAGAACACTGTCCAACCATCTCGTCCTCTGTCGTCCCTTTCTCCTTGTGCCCTCAACCTTTCCCAACATCAGGGTCTTTTCCAGGGAATCTTCTCTTCTCATGAGGTGGCCATTAGTGGACACTGAACAGATGACTGGAGGATGGCCTTCTCATGTAAGGATTTCCATGCAATCTGGAATCTAGAAAATGTGATCTGGAACCTGGTAACTGTGGCCTGGTACCTAGAACATGTACATGCAAAAAAAAACCTACTTCAGAAGTCTGTGGTGCACATGCGGAAGACAGGGGAGGTTTCTTGCTGCAGCCCCACCCGCAAGCTCTCCTTTAAGTATGATGCCTGAAGAGGACTAGAATTAGATCAGAAGAATGAAAGAAGTAGCAGTCAGGCAACTGTAGGAGAGGCTGTGTAGGCAGCCGATGATGCTTGAGTATAATATGTAAAGCTATTTGTAAGGCATGATCTATCCAAAGTGTTAAACCCTCTCTATTGATTTCAGTAAGAAAGCATTTAACATGTTCTGAAGTCGTCCATATAAAAAATATGGGACTTAAATGTACTTCTTTGAATGGAAGCCATCAAGGGAAGGGGAGGGTTGTAACTCAATGGTAACTTTGTATGAAGAAGGTCCCAGGTTCAATCCCGACAGCATCTCCAGGCAGGGCTAAGAGGGACCCTGCTGGAAACCAAGCAGAGCCATTGCCAATCACTGTAGAGAGTACTGAGCTAGAAAAACCAGTGGTTTGACTCAGTAAAAAGCAGGTTCCTTCGTTCCCATAAGGACGATGCTACGAAAAGCTCTGCTCAATCGCCTAGCACACTGCAGGAATTATACAAATATCACTAGACTGGATGGTTTTGAATTGGACAAATTCAGGTTAGGCATGGCAGATAAATGGTGTCTCTATGCTCAGAGGTCATGTATACTAATAGACACCATTTATCTGCCATGCCTAAAACCTCCACTGCTCCCTGAATTTGTCCAATTCAAAACCATCCAATAGGAGATACCCCCCTAAATCACATAGGTGATTCAGGGGGAGCATCTCCTATGTTCCTGCACCAGAAGTAAAGCTAGGACAACGTATTATATGTTACATGGGGCTGGTGCCAAAACTAAGATCTCCATGCTGAGTTCTCCCATGTAATACATTAAGTCACTTGCTCCATGCGTGACATCTTCACACTATGGATTGCTGTGCCGGCCTTGGTATAATGCCTAGGTTGCCTTACTGGGAAGGCACAGGCTCAAATCTTTGCTTAGTCATGGAGTTTGCTGGACGACTTTCGACTACTCTCTTCTGCTGCCTAACCTTCCTCGCAGGGTTGTTGTGGAGGGAGGGGAACCATGCATGCTGTCCTGAGTTTCCTGGAATAAGGATGTAAAATATCAGTAATGATAACTGATTTCTGGGAGAGTAGCAGCCACATATGAATAACTTATTTGAGAATCTAGAAGACAAATACAATCTGCTAGGTTTCCTTCCTTCCTTCCTTCCTTCCTTCCTTCCTTCCTTCCTTCCTTCCCTCTGTGTCTGATATGAGGCATTCCCCCTAAAATATCCCTATCTCTTTTTCCCATTGTTTATTCGCCTTAAAGGTTTAGGCATGTGCAGATAAATGCAGCCAAAAGGATTTACCAGATTAATATTTCTAGATGACGCCATTGAGAGAGAGAGAGAACATCAGGGTGTTAAGATCGCAGGATGCGCTTTGAGTGACTTTGAGCTACCTTTTGACCCCTCTCAGAGGCTCCAGATTAAGGATAATGCACTTACAACACTGTATGCTGGTTATTTGCTCCCCCTGCACAGCTCATACAATGTGTGCATGCATTACACTTTGTGCCTGGGAACATAATTGGTGCAAGATCTGTAATAGAGTGAGCACAGCAACACTAGTACCAGAACACGGTTTCGTGTCACACTTCCTGCTCAAAAGAAGTCCCCAGGCAGCTAATAATCACAAGAAGCTATTACAACCTGCAACATGGTACACATAAAATCACTGGGAAACATGGGATGCTGTTTATGCAAAGTTAAGTGCCTTAAAGAGTACAATCCTGTGGTTGGTTGGCATCCGTCTATCTCGGGACACAATGGAAGAGGGGAGACACCTTCAAGGGGAAGTCAAACCATTGGAGAGTTGCAGCACCGACTGTGGCCATAGAGAGACAATCGTATTTGTGTCTTTGTAGAAGTAGGTCCCATTGGGGCTTACACTTAGGGAAGTGTGCATGGTGTTATGCACACCCCAAGATATGTCGGGGGTGAGATATTTCAGGGGTGCCGGCAGATACCTTTGAATTTGTTTTCCTTGAGATGAAGGTTTCTGGAGTCTATGGTGTCTTTGTGATGTATAGCTTCAGTCACACACGTTTAGCATAAGATGGAAGCATAAACACCCCAGGAAATCTTGTTCCCTGTTGGGTTTCTAGGCGGGTCCCCAAAGTCATGGCCTTTGTTTCAGAACAGACGGGGCTAGTTCTGGCCTGTTGCTCTTAGTGGGGGCTGGTTCCCACGGTGACTGGTAGGGTAGAAGATGGGGATCTCAAATAGTTGTTGGAGCCAAAGCCAATAACAGGCAGAGCCAAGTAATTCTAGTTTTGCCTCCATCATTTTCCCTCTTGAGTTCTACAAGGTGCAACACTGAGACTGAAGGGGAGGAGGAATCTTGCAGGTAGTTCTTGAGCCCTGGAGTGGGGATGGGAATTGATTTCTTCTAGTTTCTCATTTCCCCCACCTTTTACATTCAGTTCTCCACATGTCCACATTAGTTTGGGTTGTTTTTTTTAGTGCTCATTAAAATTTGTCTTCCTTTTAGTGCAAATTTCTCCCGATATTCACATTTTGATGCATATTATGGGTGCATTATTGCAAATCAGTTTTCCCTAATATAATGTTTTTTATATGCTATTTTCACCAATACACCCATCGTTATGCAAACTTTGCCTTAGTATTTGCAATTTTTGCCCCTTTTGTGGCTGGGAAACTGCTGTGCAAAATTCAGAGAAATGTGAATTTCGCAGGATGGCAGCGTTTTGGTTTCAGTATTGTTCTGGGATGTTTGAAGTAGGTAGACTTGCCTTTAAATGTCAGCTGAATCAGATTCCTTGCCCATCTCCACCTGTTATTGAAGTCCATTAAATATAATCCCATCCTCTGAGGCACCAGAGAACAAGACTTTACCCTCTTGTATGAGACAGCCCTTCTGATATTATGTAACTGAAAGATAATGATAATGAATGCTTTGATTGGGGAAAAAAGCCTGTATGTGGAGAAGGTTCTTTTATTAGACAGCCAGACACCTTGGTTTTTATCAAGAATGAAGAATGGGCTCTGTGAATAATGTTCAGGAAGGCAATTCCTCCTTCCTGCTTTAATTACGAGCAAAAATTATTTAAATAAACAATGCAATATAATAATAGTTATTAAAGCAATGGGAGGTAGGGAATGTTTTCCTCTCAGTTTTGTACTATTAAGCCTGTTTTCAAGATGGTAGGTGAAAAGCCACTTAAAATCTTGCTGAGAAGTTTAGCAAAACCAGCAGACTGGACAGGGGCACAAGCCAAGAACCCTGTGAGGGTAGGCTCAAGTTGAGAGATTATGTTTGGTTCATGTTCACTCTGTAAGCTTTATGTCTAAGGTAAGATTTGAACCCTGGCCTACTTTGCCTAATGGTCTGAACATGACACTGGCATTTATAACCCGTCAAGGATGATGCAATCATGGGACAATTGCTGCTAACATGATGTTGCTGAAGAGGGTGTGTGTGCGCGTGCATGTCTGTGTTTTTGTCTATAGCACCAAACTGCATGGACCAGCTGTGCCTTTGGTAGGAAGCCTTCACGGCCATCACTATAGGGAATCCAATGTGGAACTGGAAATTGAGCCTACTTAGATTCATAAAGCTCTAACCAAAGTAATACATGGGGGACATTAAAGCTTCTAACACATTCCCTATCAACAGAGTGATCATTTTGAGCTAAAATTAGACCCGAGATTGTGCACTTTGTATCTTAATTAATACAAAGCCCTCTTTATCAATTAGCTCTGACAAGTATGTGCAGACGTCTGCTTGCCAACATAATCCCTTACTCCCGTTTTGATTAGTAAATGGAATTGCATTAAAATTGATTCTCCTCCCGTGGTCCATTTGTACTCTCTCCCTCTCTTCAATTAGATTGCTGGCCCACAGCCATTCCCTGGTTCCCCTGTTAGGGTGGCAAAATTACTTATGCAACGATGCTCTTTCTGTGACTTACGACATATCAGTAATTTATCACAGAGGCTCAACACAGAGATGAAATGCTATCTTAAGATGCACAGCCTTCATGCACCATTCCTCATGGATTCTTTGCTTTACCTTGACATTCAGAGTCAAATGAGGAAATAACCTTTCCTCGTGTGGAGCTAAAGATGCTTCCTTTGGTTCAAAGATGGGTAGCTGGACTCAGATACAGTCCTGTATTCTCCAGGTCATGGTCCATGAGGGTCGCTTGGTGAAGATGCTGTTCTGCCGATTGAGGTAATAGTGTTTGATTGTACATTGACCTCAACTCACAAGAACCCAATAAAAATTCTGCAGGATCAGGCCAAAGGCCCAGTCCAGCATCTAGACTTCACAATGACCAAGCAGATATGCATGGGAACCCATGAACGATCTGAACGCAGCAACACTCCCCCAAACTTGTCATTCTCGTCAACTCATATTCAAGGAAATACTGTATCTGACAATGGCTCAAATTGCTGTAAGAATGAAACTCATGAATGAACATATATGAATACAGGGGGAATGGATTCCAGCTATTTCCATTCCACATCAGTTTCACACATGTTCATCTATAAGTTTAATTCTGACCTATTTTTTGCATCAATCTGCAGACTTCCCTTAAAAAAGAGAAATGCATTGAAATTTGCTTTTTTTATTGTGCCCCCAAACACACAAAATGCAGGGTTTTGGTTTTTTTTGCATGAATTTGATCACAGAGCACATTTTGGTACATATTTTTTGATCCACCATGTTGGCTACCTTTGAGGTTAGGCTGAGAGGTAGGGAAGAGTCCAAGTTCACTCTGTAAGTTATATGACTTTAAACCTAGGTCTGCCCAGGGCTGTTTTGACATTCCCACGGCACTTTGTTGGTGTTCATAGTTTTGGCTGAACATGTAGTTGAGGGTGCCAGGGTCAACACATGCCAACCTGCTCTCCTTATCCACATGTCTGAATGGGTCTATAATGAAAGGTTAACAAGCCTGCTCTAATTAGGGCTGCAGAATGGAAAATATTCTTTCTATTCTTCATTTGTTTAAAAGCACATTATTTTTGGTTTGCCTTCATTTCGATTGGCTTCATTTTCTCTCCACCCCCTCACTGATTTCAGCTGAGATTCACACTCTCCTCTGTTACTAGCTTCTTCTAAACCCAACGTCATCATGAAAATATCATTTTGAGCAGGAAAATCTCATTTTTAAAATGACGCCCATACACATTTGTGTATTAGCTGTCCCAAAGAGGAGACTTATTGAGAATTAACAACCAGATGTGGTGTTATGTCTTTAGTAGGAAATGGCACATGCCCCATTTAATAATGCAACCAATTATCTGGGGCAGTAGGGTGGGTGTGGGTGTGGGTGTGAAAGAGAGAGAGAGAGAGAGAGAGAGAGAGAGAGAGAGAGAGAGAGAGAGAGATGCAATTTGTTTATAGAAGGCACGAGATTATGCAAAAAGCTCTGCATTTCCTCAAGACAGTAAGCAGGGCAAGGCCACACCAAAAATGGGTAACCGGGCAGCAGAACACAGTAAGCATCAAGTGAAAAAAACACACTCATTATTTTCTATCACTGATCCTAATTAGAGCATGATAACATTTTGTGTGTCTTGGTGGCCCAACCTTCCTTGTCTAGCTATGATGGGTACACCAACTCGTATTCAGAAACACGCTGCCTCTGGAAGCATTTGCTCTACACTGTCTAATGGTAGGGCCAGCCCTGGTTTAGGATGGGGCATCGGCGGAAGAAGCCTCTGTGCTGCCTGGGGCAGCGGCACGGAGCAGCCCCCGGGGCAGGGTGTCGCAACATCACAACGCATGTGTCGTGATGGGCTGCGCATGCGTGGAAATGCAGCGCATGCGCAGTCCATCCGGCCTGGCACCGCTACTCCTGCGGTGACCGGGTGACCCGCCGAGCGGGCAGTGGGGCGTGGCGCTGCCCCATCCATTAGACAGTGTAGAGCAAATGCTTCCAGAGGCAGCGTGTTTCTGAATACGAGTTGGTGATCAGTGATAGAAAATAACGAGTGTGGTTTTTTCACTTGATACTATGTTCTGCTGCCCGGTTTCCGGGCGGGAGCTGATCACGGTGTGGATTTGCCAAGCGTGCCTCTTAGCACGTTTCTCCCTTGCGCCCTGAGTTCGAGTGTCTTCAAAACCCATGGCACCTTTGGTAAAGGCTGTTCTCCAATTGGAGCGCTCGCAGGCCAGTGTTCCCCAGTTGTCGGTGTTTATACTACATTTTTAAAGATTTGACTCGAGAGAGTCTTTAAACCTCTTTTGTTGACCACCAGCATTATGCTTTCCATTTTTAAGTTCGGAATAGAGTAGTTGCTTTGGAAGACGATCATCAGCACAACATGATCATTATGATGAGTATGAATTTTATTTTATTTTTTTAATAAAAAGACCAGCCTCTTAAAGCTACAGACTACATAATTTAGGGCAACAGAACTTTCTTGAGTTCATATCTATTCAGATACTTAGTGCTAGAGGACCTGAGGGGAGGGGTTGAAGAAGAATTACCTCAAGACCCCCTGATGGGCAGCACATTGTTCTATTCTGACATGCAGCAGATATCTTGGGTTTCAAGCAAGAGTTGCTCAGGGCTTTGCCTGGAGATGCCAGGGATTGAACCTGGGAGCTTCTTCTTACAAGGCATGAAGGCTCCACCACTTAGCTATGCTCCTTCCCTGAAGAAAAGGAGGACCAGGTGGAGGAAGAAAGCTATATTTATGCTCTAATGAGGCTTCCTCCCCCACTCCACATCCGTTGTTTTTGTGCCAGCCTAAAAGAAGGGGGGAAATGTCACTTTTCCTGTTTAAAGTCTGGCATTCAAAGTGTGAAATTTACAGCTTCAAATAGAAAAAAATGTGTTAATTGCATTACTATCTAGCTCAAGCTATGAATGCCGCTGCCATAAGACAACAGGGGCCGGCACCCACCATCAGTTTAATAAATCATTTATTTTTATTTTTATTTTTTCCCCTGCGGGCATCTGGAATGTGGAAGCCAGATTTTGACTGAAATTTGTTGCCTTGCTGAAATAGGTGTCTGCTGCAGGCTGTGAAGGCAGCTCCAGGTTTGGTTGGAAAGGTTGGTAGGCATTGCACCCTGTCGCCTACAAAGCGTGAATAATCGTTTGGTGTCTGTGTTTTTGTTCAGAGGAAAAAGACAGAGAGACAGGCAAGGAAGACAAAGGAGAGTGTTTGCAATGTGGTTTTATAAATACTGTGTGGCATTGTTCTTTATTTCTCATTCTCTCTCTCTCTCTCTCTCTCTCTCTCTCTCTCTCTCTCTCTCTCACACACACACACACACACACACACACCTACTTAGGGCATTTAGTTTACCATTCTTGTAGGAATGTTCAGGGTGGCAGGAGAGGATATATTGTATATTAATATCCATCCTACCTTGCGCTAGCAAGTTCCTTTACTTAGCAGAGTTTACATTCCCCTTTTTTCATGCACAGCAGATAGCTGGTTGCAGGCTTGTGTAAGCCTCTCACTATTATACAATTCAGTCTGTCTCAGGTTGAATTGTATAGTTCCTAGTAAAGGTAAAGGTAAAGGGACCCCTGACCATTAGGTCTAGTCGCGGATGACTCTGGGGTTGCAGCGCTCATCTCGCGTTACTGGCCGAGGGAGCCAGCGTACAGCTTCCAGGTCATGTGGCCAGCATGACTGAGCCACTTCTGGTGAACCAGAGCAGCACACGGAAACGCCGTTTACCTTCCTGCCAGAGCGGTACCTATTTATCTATTTGCACGTTGACGTGCTTTCGAACTGCTAGGTTGGCAGGAGCAGGGACCGAGCAACGGGAGCTCACCCCGTCGCGGGGATTCGAACCGCTGACCTTCTGATCAGCAAGCCCTAGGCTCTGTGGTTTAACCCACAGTGCCTCCTGGTAAGTTCCCTTTCATCCCTCTTAAAAGAATAAAGACACAACAATCTTATTTAAAGTCAATAAAAGAAGTTTACTCACATCAGTTCACAGTTGGATCCCTGAAGGTAGACTTAGTTACAAATATGTACATGTGGATCTATCCCATATGGGGGAATAATCCAGGGCTAAGACTAGCTGGAAGCTAGCATAGCAGTAGCAGTTCCTAGAATAAAAAGAAAGCTGGCCCAATGAAGAAGGAAGTCAAAAAGAGAGAGTGCTGTGTAACTTGTCCTTTTTGTTACCTGGAGAGGTAAGGTCACACCCACCTCTAGTCACATGCAAAAGGAAGGATGCTCCAGCCCGGGAGGAAACAGGAAGTTTCAACTTGCTGGACAAACATCCCCTTGCATGTCCACTCTAGGAAAACAAGGAATGCTGTATTTGACTGCTCCTAGTGGATTAAATCCAACAGTTCTAACCTTGGGTCCCTTAAAATATCCCTACAGCAGTATAGCTCTCGGTGCCATAAACACATGAGAACACAAGAAGAGCCCCAATGGCCCTCTTAGTCTGGAATCCTGTTCTTATGGTGGTCAACTAGATGTCCATGGGAACTCTGCAAGCAGGACATAAGTGTAACACTTGCCCACTTGCTCCCTTGCTCACTTGGGAATTCCAGAAACTGGTATTCAGAGGCATATTCCTTATGATAGTGGAGGAAGAATCTTAGCCATTTTTGCTAGTAGCCAAAGATGGGTGGTTCTTCTTCTTCTTCTTCTTCTTCTTCTTCTTCTTCTTCTTCTTCTTCTTCAGAGCCAGTGTGGTGTAGTGGTTAAGAGTGGTAGACTTGTAATCTGGGGAATGGGGTTCACGTCTCCGCTCCTCCACATGCAGCTGCTGGGTGACCTTGGGCTAGTCACACTTCTTTGAAGTCTCTCAGCCCCACTCACCACACAGAGTGTTTGTATGGGGGAAGAAGGGAAAGGAGAATGTTAGCCGCTTTGAGAGTCCTTTGGGTAGTGATAAAGCAGGATGTCAAATCCAAACTTCTCCTCCTCCTCCTCCTCCTCCTCCTCTTCTCAATATTAATATTTTATTGAAAATGACAAAGAGAAGAAAAAGGGGGGAGCGAGGAGAAGAAAGAATAAAGTGTGTGTGGGGGGGGGGGAGAGGTACAGCTGCTAATGTCTCAGAAGACAGAATTCAAAATGACCTTAACCTAACAAAATGAATTTCAATAGGGACAAATGTAAGTTTCTGCACATAGGCAGGAAGAAGCAGATGCATAGATATAGGATGGCTTACTAATGATACATGTGAAAAGGATCTTGGGGTCTTGGTGGACCACAACAGTGTGATGCGGCAGCAAAACAAGCTAATGCTGTTCTAGGCTGCATCAACAGAAGTATAGTACAGTGGACGCTCGGGTTGCAAACATGATCTGTGCGGGAAGCGCATTCGCAATCAGCAGCATTCGCAAAATGCAGTGCCGTGCCTGCACACACGAGAGACGCAATTCGGCGCACGATTTAGTGCTTCTGCACATGCGCGAGTGCCGAAACCAGGAAGTAACCCGTTCTGGTACTTCCGGGTTCGGTGCGTCCGTAACCCGAAAACGCGTAACCCGCAGCGATCGCAACCCGAGGTATGACTGTATCCAGCTCAAGGGAAGTAATAGTAGCACTCTATTCTGCCTTAGTCAGACCACACTTGGAATACTGTGTCCATTTCTGGACACCACAATTTAAGAAGGATGTTGACAAGCTAGAACATATGCAGAGGCGGGCAACCAAGATGATCAAGGGTCTGGAAACAAAGGAATGGTTGAGAGAGCTGGGTATATTTAGCGTGGAAAAGAGGACACTGAGAGGAGATATGATAACCATCTTCAAATATCTTAAGGGCTGTCACATGGAGGAGGAGAGGAGAGAGCATGCTTGTTTTCTCCTTCTCTGGAGGGTAGGACTCAACCAATGGCTTCATGTTGCAAGAAGGGAGATTCCAACTAAACATTCAGAAAACTTTCTGACAGTAAGAGATGTTCAGCAGTGACACCCTTGAGAGGTTGTGGACTCTCCTTCCTTGGAGGTTTTTAAATAGAGTTTGGATGGCCCTCTGTCATGGATGCTGTAGCTGAGATTCCTGCATTGCGGGGGGTTGGACTGGATGACCCTTGGGGTCCCTTCCAACTCTAAGATTCTATGATTCTATGAAATGTAATGTAATATACTGCCATTCATTCTTATATGAATTGGTATAGTGTTGTTATCCTAATACATAAGTAGATATTAATATTCTACGTTCTGTATAAACTCATTCCAAATGTTGTCATATTTATTCAAACAAAGCCTACATCTCTAAGTAGTCCATTGCCAAGTTGCGAGTGTTGTCCTATGGGTGGTCTTTATCCTCCATGAATTGTCTAATCCACTTTTAATGCCATCCAAGTCGGCAGCCATTAGTACATCTTCTGGAAGCAACTTCCACAGTTTAATTGTGCGCTCTTTGAAGCAATACTTTATTTTGTCTGTCTTGACATTTCCATAATTCAACTTCATTGAATGGTCCCAAGTTCGATTGTTACCCCCTGGTATTGTGTTGAGTATTTGCACACTGATCCCATTCACATGCACCTGGTTTCCAAATTTTACCCTGGCAGTGTATGAAGAAAGTCATGGAGAAGAGGTGATTGCAATATCAGTTGAAAGCTTTCCTTATGTAGCTATTTTCATAAAATCATAGAATTGTAGAGTTGGAAGGGACCACAAGGATAATCTAGTCCAGCCCCCTGCAATGCAGGAATCTTTCACCCAACATGGGTCTCAAACCCACAACCCTGAGTCTAAGAGTCTCATGCTCTACTGACCGAGCTATCACCTTTCATTGTGTATATCATTATGCATGGGGGGGGGGAGACCTCCTGAAAAAGTTCTGGGTCTTAACCCCACACCCCACTTTTTCTCTCTCCTTCCTTCCACGTTTCTTGGCTGCTTCTCTCTACTGGGACCCAATAAAAAAATGGAAACTTTGCTTTAGGCAGTGATTCTGCACTTAACCACATTTGCTGCTCTTGGGATGCATAAGTTCTTGGTGTCAGAGTCTGGCAGTGCATGCATAAATTATAACCGTGTGTCTCCAACTGAGACACCAGCTGCTAAATTTCCCTGCTCTGGAGAATGCTGGTGGGTGAGAAATTCTTAACAAGATCCCTTTGCCCTGCAGTCAACATGGGCTGGCTATTGAGCTAAGATCTCATTTGCCAGCTAAGGCTAAAGCTGGCTCACGAGCAATAGAAATCCCAAAGCCATTTAAGGACCAAACTACAAACTATGCAGGGGGTCAGTGATTGAACGGATTTTAAACTCGAATGCACAGTGGGGAGAGGGCCTGTCAGTTTGATTGAACTGGAGGGTGGGATATTTAACCTTTTCCTCTGGTGCCACTTCCCCAATTAAAATCACCTCCACAAAGGTGATGTTTGCATAATAGGTACTGTATATGCAGCTCCCTCTGTGCAACAGTGGTGGCTGGTGGCCATTTGCACCGATAGGGTGGAGTGCAGGGAGACTAACAGTGGGTGGCGCCAGAGCACATGACAGGCAGAGCCAACTAACTCAACTTTTGTCACCATCCTCTACTTTGGTCACCATCCTCGTGCTTGCTGAGTTCTAAGGCAGGGAAGGAGTGCAGGACAGTGGCCACCAACCGAGTAGGTGGTGTTGTGGCTCCATCTCCAATACTTCATCAGTTGCTGCCCCTATATAATAATAGAGTAATGATGTTGGCAGAGGCCTTGTACACTATGTAGCCTAACTCCCTGCTTGATGCAGGACAAGCATAGCGCAAGTATTCCCAACGGATGGCTGTCCAGCCTCTGCTTGAAGACTGGCAAAGAGAGAGAGAGAGCTCACCCCCCCAACTGGGAATTTCTCTTAATGTTCCATCAAAATCTGTTGTTGTTGTTGTTCAGTCTTTAAGTCGTGTCCGACTCTTCATGACCCCATGGACCAGAGCATGCCAGGCACCCCTATCCTTCTGGTTCCCTGTAACTTGGCTTCTCGCAGTGAGGGAACCGCCAGAAGGCCCTCGGCATTGGACCTCAGTGTCGGGGCAGAACGAAGGGGGTGGAGACGCTCCTTCAGGTATACTGAACCGAGGCCGTTTAGGGCTTTAAAGTTCAGCACCAACACCAATCTACCCACCTGTAATGTATTTCTTCTGGCAATCTTAATTCTGGCTTGGGATTCATCCAGTCCAGCCTTTCACATAAAGAATTCTGCATATAAGTTAAATAAGCAGGGAGACAATATACAGCCTTGTCGTACTCCTTTCCCAATTTTGAACCAATCAGTTGTTCCATATCCAGTTCTAACTGTAGCTTCTTGTCCCACATAGAGATTTCTCAGGAGACAGATGAGGTGATCCGGCACTCCCATTTCTTTAAGAACTTGCCATAGTTTGCTATGGTCGACAAGTCAAATGCTTTTGCGTAGTCAATGAAGCAGAAGTAGATGTTTTTCTGGAACTCTCTAGCTTTCTCCATGATCCAGTGCATGTTTGCAATTTGGTCTCTGGTTCCTCTGCCCCTTCGAAATCCAGCTTGCACTTCTGGGAGTTCTCGGTCCACATACTGCTTAAGCCTGCCTTGTAGAATTTTAAGCATAACCTTGCTAGTGTGTGAAATGAGTGCAGTTGTGCGGTAGTTGGAGCATTCTTTGGCACTGCTCTTCTTTGGGATTGGGATGTAGACTGATCTTCTCCAGTCCTAGAATGTATTCCTGGGTCTCTGGGGAAGCTTTTCACCAATTTCTGGCACTCCTGATTGGAGGCTGCTTTTTTTTTACAGTGGGTGAAAATGCATATGAAAAAGCAAGCCCACCTGGACTTAGACCGACTGACTTATTCTTATAAAGTGGTTTCATACCAACAGCATAACTGTTTTGTGTCTCTGTTTCTGCTCTCTTCAGAAATGGCCCATAGCCTTCAGTAGCGGTCCATCGTTCTGCATAACAGGATCGCATTGGTTGATGTTTCTTTTTTTCTTTTTTTTAAGAAAAATACACATTCGCTCCCGGTTCAGAATAAAAGGAAATACTGTGCCAAAACTGATTATGCTGAGAATCTGGTTCTTGCATGAGTCATTCTTAAATGAAGGGGGAAATGCGGCATCTCAGGGAATTAAGGCTTTGGATGCAAATTTATATTCCCTTTCCGGTGGGATTGGTAGGATCTTGAAGCCTGCCTGCTAAATTCTAGCGATGGTCAGACCAGCTTTACCCTGAATTAAAACTGGAAGCATCTTTTGTTCTGACACTGCTCAAAGTGCGCTTTAGATTGTATAAAGTCAGATCTAAGCACCTTCAAAGGAACCCACTCCAGTGTTTGAATGGAGGGCTGCCCGTCTTTGAGATTGCCCCCTTAGCTGCTCTTTTAGAAGGTTACAAGATTTGCACTCCCCCACTACAATATTCTACCACGCTTTTTCCCTCCAATGCGAAAAGAAAACTTTGTCTGTCTGTGTTAGGGCTGTACACACTTCCTCTACAGGTGAAACTCGAAAAATTAGAATATCGTGGAAAGGTTCATTTCTTTCAGTAATTCAACACAAAAGGTGAAACTAATATATGTGATAGACTCGTGACATGCAAACCGAGATATGTCAAGCCTTTATTTATTATAATTGTGATGATTATGGCGTACAGCTGATGAGAACCCCAAATTAACAATTTCAACTTTGGGGTTTTCATCAGCTGCACGCCATAATCATCTCAATTATAACCAGCAAAGGCTTGACATATCTCACTTTGCATGTCATGAGTCTATCTCATATATTAAACTCCAGTAACTAATGAAACCAATTGCTTACATAAATGGACTTTTCCACGATATTCTAATTTTTCGAGGTTCACCTATATACCGCCAACTGGAGGCCCAGATTGTCCCCAACCCTGGCCAACCCAAAGAACATCAGACTTGGGTCTCTCTGAATCGACTGGGGTGGTAGTTAGAACCCTGATTAAACATACAGTGGAGTGGGGGGGGGGAAGGAGCTGCTGAGTCCGAGAGCAGGAGTGTTTAATCCTGCTGGCCAAAACAAAATAAAATAAAAAATTCCTTCCAGTAGCACCTTAAAAACCAACTAAGTTTGTTCTTGGTATGAGCTTTCGTGTGCATCTGAAGAAGTGTGCATGCACACGAAAGCTCATACCAAGAACAAACTTAGTTGGTCTCTAAGGTGCTACTGGAAGGAATTTTTTATTTTATTTTGTTTTGACTATGGCAGACCAACACGGCTACCTACCTGTAACTAATCCTGCTGGATGCTGCTTCAGAAGTGCTTCTCCTGATCGTCTGTACATTCATTGTCCAATACACCCACTTGGATGTGATAAACCAGCTCTGAAACCCTGGAACGGATAATCATTAGTATCTGGAACAGACTTATTGCCATGTGCTTCCCTGCCCCCTTTGACGGAGTAGATATGGAGATCAGTTGTGCTGGTATGGAAAAGGAAATAAGTCTCCAGCAACAAGAGGTGTCTTCCCTGCAGCCTTGCTGCACTGACACCTGCCAATTCCAGATTACTCTGGACAGCCTAGACTGACCTGGCGCAACCTGGGGCTGTCTTGAACCATCACAGCCCAAGCCCAGATCCCACTGACTCTGTTGGATGTGGGCTTCAGCCAAATCCAGTGCACAGTCCTAGTATGTATGTAGTGTGTGTGTGTGTGTGTGTGTGTGTGTGTGTATGTATGTGTGTGTATCCCCCTGCTCTGAATGTCTCTTGGAACAGGGCATACCGAGGAGCTATCAGCTGATTGGAAGTGTAAGGAAATTCCAATATCCCTGATAGGTGGCCATCCAACTTCTGCTTAAAAACTTCCAATGTTAAGTTCGGGGATATGGAACCTGCAGTTGTTGGATTCCAGTTCCCTTCATCCTTGGCTATTGACCTTGCTGGCTGGGACTGATGAGAACTGGAGTCTGGGAAACCACAGATTCCCCATCTCTGGTTTAGTTCATCCTCAATATAGAGTGATCTGGACAGTCTGGTCATACCACCAAGTCCTACCATGTTCCCTGGGGGCTCCTCTCTGATAATTGCTCTTTAAACTTCACCATAGTCTTGGAGTCTTTCCATTTGTAGCCATATTCCAGTTTCTACATCTTGCCTACAACACGATGATTTAAAATTGTAAATGTTGATGCTGTTTAAACACATTTGACAGGTTTCTCCTTCTTCCCCCAGATAGTTTATCTCCTTTTTTTAGGCATGTGTTTTAGCACTGCCGAGAATTTCTGTAACAGTTAGAATGTTTGAGAATTCCCCTCATGGTGAGCCAAATTTGAGGCCAGCACCACCACCAACTCAGACACTGGGGAGTTACTACACCCTGAAAGTTTATAAATCTCGATTACCAATCCAGTTTGGTGGTTTACTACGGCTCAAAGCTTCACAAAACTGAGGCCTTTTTATTAACCAACCCCAAACTATGAGTCACTACAGCTTCAAGCTTTATAACTCTGAAACCATTTCCATAACCAATCCTGACTGGGAGGCTGTTGCAGCTCAAAACTTTGCAAATCTGAGGTCATTGTCATAATCATTCCAGGTAGGATAATTACTACAACTTGGATCTTTATCAGTGCTATTTTTCTAGAAAAGAGGTGCCAGAGCTCACCATGAACGTCTTGCTTGAGAGCCAGTGTAGTATAGTGGTTAAGAGCGGCAGACTCGTTATCTGGTGAACCGGGTTCACGTCTCCGCTCCTCCACATGCAGCTGCTGGGTGACCTTGGGCTAGTCACACTTCTCTGAAGTCTCTCAGCCCCACTCACCTCACAGAGTGTTTGTTGTGGGGGAGGTAGGGAAAGGAGAATGTTAGCCGCTTTGAGACTCCTTCGGGTAGTGAAAAGCGGGATATCAAATCCAAACTCTTCTTGCTTGTTCTCTTAGAATGGCAATGGCCCCCACTTGAGAAGTGAAAAAAAACCCTCTGATCTTTATAAATCTAAGACTGTTGCCATAATCAAGGTCAGGGGTGGGGGTGGGAATTACTACAGCCTGAAGTTTTGCAGGCTTCTGCCCACTTCCAGCTTCTCCTTCATTCAACAGCCTTCCCCCTGGTGTTCACTATAATGAGGAGTCTAAAAATGGCTATAACCTTCCCCCTTTTGGCCAAAGTGGATGAAATTTACTGGCACAGGAGCCCCTTCAGAGTAGATTAAGCCTTCCAAATTGCAGATAAATTAGCTACTACTGGTAGGTCTTTTTGCAGGAGGTAAGGAGCACTCAGATGAGCTTTATATGATTGAACTTCCCATATGCAAAGTATAGATCAAGGGTGAGGAACATTTAGCAGCCTGAAGGCCACATCTAGGCAGCTTTCCAGGGGCCAGTGGTGGGCAAGGCTGGAGGCAAAAATGGGCATGCAAATGTTGTCTCTGCAGAGTATGCAGGTTTGTACACACTCACGCAGCCCTTTTCTTTCATCTAGGCCTTGGCAGAGTTCAAGGACACATTCCAGCCAGACAAAACCAATCCAGGAGGGTGCAGAGCAGGGTCAGTGAAGGGTATGGCCTGGTATGAGTCATGAGAGCCAGACAGAGAAGCTTGGGGGGTTGAAATTTGGCTCACAGGCCTGAGGTTCCTAACTTGTGGCTTAATTTTTTACCCCCGCCCCCCAATATCGGGTTCCAGAGAGAATCCAAAAACAGCTCAAACACTGAAGCTATGGCAGCTTTCCCCACCCACCCACAATCCCTTTTTTATATATACATACACGTCAGAGGAGAATTGTTGACAGCGAGGATCAGAACATCCTCTTTGTATAAGCCTTCTGCTGGGCTTTGTTCCAGCCCTTCGGCGCTTTGCATGTTTTATATTCCTGCAGCAGACATTAATTCCGTTAATTACCACGGGCTAGAGGTCATCCGAGGTACCGGGAGACAAGTGTGCGCACGTGTGTTTTGCATAATGTGTGCTTCATTCTATCTGCCCTTTTTATCTCCCGTGCCGTTTGCACAGATCGAGGTAGGCAGGATGAAACGTTCGGAGAGAAAGCGATGCACCCTGAAATGTTAAGATGCTTCGCAATGTGAAGCTGACCTTGGGAGTTTGGTTGGAAGCATCAGCTGGCAAAAAGAATAAAATGATCAGAATAAAATAAAATAAAGTCCTGGGGGGAGGGCGTGGTGAGAGGATTGAGTCACAAGGAAGACATTATACTGGGATTATACTATAGAGTAGCAGCAGCATTCAGAGCACTGGTGTTAACAAGCTCAAAGTGGATTGGGGCCAACATGTATTTACAGTGGTACCGCCGGTTGCGGATGGGATCCATTGCGGAGGTCCAGCCAGATCCCTTGGTTTTTTGCAACCGGAGAGTCTGCTTCTGCGCTCAGCAAAAACCTGGAAAAATACTTCTGTGTTTGACGCTTACACATCCCAAAGTTTTCATAACCGGAGGGATACATAAGCGGAGGTTCCACTGGATTTGTTTGCTTATAAGAATTATTTTATTATTATTATTATTATTATTATTATTATTATTATTATTATTATTATTATTATTATTATTATTTTGACTGGCTCTTTGCCATAAGGTCCAAGGGCTGGGATACAGCAACAGAACATAGTATTATAAAAAAGATACAACAATTGGTCACACCTGGAGTCCTGGGTCCAGTTCTAGGTGCCACAATTTCAGAAATATATTGGCAAGCTGGATCGTGTGCAAAGGACCATGGTGAAAACCAAGCCTTATGAGGAACAGTTGAGGGAAATGGAAAAGAGACTGCAAGGAGATATGATAGCCATCTTCAAATATCACAAGGGGTATCACGTGGAAGATGGGGCAAGCTTGTTTTGTCCAGTTCTGGAGTGCAGGATTCAAACTAATAGCTACAAGTTATGAAAGAGAGAGAGAGGGAGGGAGGGAGGGAGGGATATTCTGACTAAACATCAGGAAGAACTTTCTGACATTAAGTGCTGTTCGACAGGGAATGGACTTCCTTGGGAGGTTGTGGGCTCTCTTTCATTGGAGGTTGTAAACAGAGGTTGGGTTGCCATCTGTCATGGATGTTTCAAATGAGATTCCTGCATTCCAGGAGTTTGGACTAGATGACCCTTAGGATCCCCTCCAACTCTACAGTTCTATGATTCTATGACTTATGCAGTTGCAGAACTTGTAAAAACCACACCACGTGGAATGGAACAGTATAAAGTCAGTTACAGAGATGGGGTCCCACCAAATGAAATACCAGTTAAGATGTGCTGACTGGGGAAATTGTTCGATGAACGAGAGGAGCGCCCTGTGGGGAAGGAGCATCACATTTTAGATGTTGCAACATTGAAAGGCAGCAAAAGCTGTCTTGAAGGACATGTGGTACTGGCCAGCCACTGGCCAACAAATTTCCTGCAGTCCTCCAGAAACTCTCAACATAGAGTGTCTTAAAAGGAAAAGGTAAAGGGACCCCTGACCATAAGGTCCAGTCGCGAACGACTCTAGGGTTGCGGCGCTCATCTCGCTTTAATGGCCGAGGGAGCCAGTGTACAACTTCCGGGTCATGTGGCCAGCATGACTAAGCCGCTTCTGGCGAACCAGAGCAGTGCACAGAAACACCGTTTACCTTCCCACCGGAGCAGTACCTATTTATCTACTTGCACTTTGAAGTGCTTTTGAACTGCTAGGTTGGCAGCAGCAGGGACCGAGCAACGGGAGCTCACCCCGTTGCAGGGATTCGAACTGCCGACCTTCTGATAGGCAAGCCCTAGGCTCTGTGGTTTAACCCACAGCACCACCCGCGTCCCTTAGTTCTTAGTTCCTAGGATTAACAGACTTCTGGAGAACCATAAGTTCCCTCTGGTCGAACTCTTCCTCACTGGCTGGGCTAACTTAGTTCCAGTGTATGATCTGTAGGAAGCACTTGAGGCCACCATCTTGCTGAAGCTAAGAAATCTGGGTCTGGTTAGTTTCTGGAGTGGTGACTGCTTAGGAATCCCATGTAAATGACACTGGGTTCCACGATAGAAGAAAGAACAGGTCGCCTTCAACCATTCTCTGCACTTCTGAGGGTGATGGAACTACCAAGAGGCACTCGTCTGCAGATATTTAAACCCAAGAAGGGCAATAGGGTTCAAGGTGGTCTTTCTCTCTTGAGATCTAGGGTGCTGTGAACTGTAGTCCTGTGAGAAGGGTGAACTACAATTCCCAGGGGACACACCATGTGCTTGAAATTGTGCTCGAAATGTACATTGCAGATGTGACCAACATATGACTCCATTTCAGCAATCTGAGGTTCTGCTCCAAAAAGGAAGTCTGCTTCATCCTGGCTGAGGAAATGCCACAAAAGAGATACCCTTGGTGCTTGTTTTGAGCATTGTGTGGTATTGAAAGAAGGCATATGCAAACATGCCAAAGCAGCTGTCAGATCTGAAAGGCAGAATCTGTCAAAACGGCTCCCATTATCCAGCTTCAAAGAGCCTACAGGATTACAGCCATATGAATTTGATGTGTAGGTCTAAGACTCTATGCTATTCAACGGCTCCTTCTATTAATTTATTTTTTTGCTTTCATCCATGCTACATTCTCGCCCCTAGTTTTTCCCATCCTCCTTTTCATACATATCAAGTACTTTTTCACTGTGGGTTAAACCACTGAGCTCCCGTTGCTCGGTCCCAGCTCCTGCCCACCTAGCAGTTCAAAAGCATGCCAGTGCAATTAGATAAATAGGTACCACTCCGGCGGGAAGGTAAATGGTGTTTCCGTGTGCTGCTCTGGTTCGCTGGCCACATGACCCGGAAGCTATATGCCGGCTCCCTCGGCCAGTAACACGAGAGGAGCGCCACAACCCCAAAGTCAGACACAACTGGACCTAATGGTAAGGGGTACCTTTACCTTTACCTTAAGGATGCACAAGTTTCCATTCCTCTTATAGTAAATGATGTTGGGGTAAGTGAGAAAGATCCATTCGTTTCTAGAAACCGTGAGAAGATTCTTGAAGCCTCTGGGTGCAAGATTGTTTGGTCTACATCAGCAATAAACAGCTGAGGAGCACATATCTGTGGACTTGCGCGATTCCTGCAGGGGAGAGACCACTGAGCTGAGTGCAGGCAGCATGTAGAACAGAAGCGTGCCTTGCTAATTGTGCGGTAGTAAAGTTGTAAAAGTTGTAAAGGGGGACGTGGGTGGCACTGTGGTTTAAACCACTGTGCTGCTTGGACTTGCCGATCAGAAGGTTGCCAGTTCGAATCCCCGTGACAGGGTGAGCTCCTGTTGTTTGGTCCCAGCTCCTGCCTACCTAGTAGTTCGAAAGCACACTGTGCAAGTAGATAAATAGGTACCGCTCCGGCGGGAAGGTAAACGGCATTTCTGTGTGCTGCTCTGGCTTTGCCAGAAGTGGCTTAGTCATGCTGGCCACATGACCTGGAAAAACTGTCTGTGGAAGTGGACAAACACTGGCTCCCTCAGTCTGTAAAGCAAGATGAGCGCCGCAACCCCAGAGTCGTTTGCGATTGGACTTAACTGTGAGGGGTCCCTTTACCTTTACCTTACAGTTGTTGTAAATAGTTTTCTACCATCAAGAATGATATTGCCTTTCAAGTAAACAATGCTTGATTCAGCTTTACTGCTTCAATGAGTGTTTTATTGCCATCAGCCGTGTGCAACTTGATCCTTTCAATTCATAGGCTGTGCAATCGTCACTCTGCTATGCAAGGGAGCTAGCATACATGCAAGGAAGTGTTGCTGGACCACCCTTGATATTTATGGTTGGAGATTGTAAAATCTTCTTCAAATGTTGCTGGGTATGCTTGCTTGCAGATCTCTCCTATAAATATTCATTTGTTATTTTGGGTCCCACCTCGCCTCCAAGCATATTGAGGCTGCATACATGTTTGAACACTGCAAATTGCTTCATAAATGCTAAGCTGTAAGCATCTACAGAGCTTCCCGTAGAGCTTCCCCCAGTGACTCAGAGCAAACAGCAGTGATCCAAATCTATCGCTGCTGCTTTTCTTCCGAGAAGGTACTGGACACTGAAGGTAAGGTAAAGGCAAATGATACCTTGACAGTGAAGTCCAGTCAAAGGCAACTATGGGGGTGGTGCTCATCTCGCATCAGGTCGAGGGAGCCAAACTTTGTCCACAGACAGCTTTCCGGGTCATGTGGCCAGCAGGAATAGACTGCTTTTGGCACAATGTAACACCGTGACGGAAATCAGAGTGCACGGAAATGACGTTTACCTTCCCGCCGCAGTGGTACCAGTTTATCTACTTCCACTGTCGTGCTTTTGGACTGCTAGGTTGGCAGGAGCTGGGACAGAGCAACGGGAGCTCACCCTGTCATGGGGATTTGAACCACCAACCTTCCGATCGGCAAGCCCAAGAGCCTCAGTGGTTTATACCACAGCGCCACCTGCGCTATAGTTCTGCAAGGCAACCCACGGTAATCTAGTCCAACCTCCTGCAATGCAGCGACCACAGTTACAGAATCTCTGGCAGATAGATTTAAAACCTCTGTTTAAAATTCTCCAGTGAGGTTCCAGAAGTTGCTTTGACACCACGCGAAAGCTCAAATATAATGTGGAATTTAATAGTTGGGGAAAAGTCATGAAAACAGACTAAACTAAAGTCAAACTTATGGGATACGTAGAAATGGCAAAACTCACGGGAAGACTCAGAGACGATGACAATAAAGACTTTTTAAAAGACTGGGAACCGTACATGCTGTATTTACAGAAATACTGGAAAGAAACGGACTCACTAGCCGGGTTCAAGTAAACACACAACTAAGTAAACAAGTGTAAAGGTTAAGAGGTAACAATATGGAAATCAATGAAATGTAAGATGTAATTTGAAGAAAATCTGGTTTAAGAATGATATGAATATAAGAGTATTTAGCTAAAAGACAAAAAAGTAAGATAGAAAAATTAAGCAGATGTAGCAAATTGTTAAAGAACCAGAAGGGGAAGTTGAGGGAAGTCATGGGGTGGGGGGAGTTTTGTTTTATTTTTTTAAAAAATATATATGATAAATGTGTTGAAGATTAAATTGTAAAATCAAATTAAAATTTGTATAAAGAAAACAAACTAAACTTATCCATGGATGCTAGGTGTTTTGGAGCTCTAACCAGAAGTGTGGAATTAGACAGAAGCTTTCCCCGATATAACGAATGGACAGGAAGGGAAGGAGAAGAGAACCCAAGTCATTTAGCAAAACAGGGGTGGCTCCAAACTTGAAGGTCAATTGACCGCTATGAAGAGCAGCACATTCCAACCTCCCAGCTGTAAGCACAAATGAAGTGTTTCCCATGTAAGCAATCAATTTGCTTCGTGCTCCACATCGGTAGACTGAAACAAACACGGACACCAGCAACCCTGGAAGGGATGAATTTCCGCAAGAATCTCTATTTTCAGCAAAGCACAGAAGCCATCACGAGAAACAGCATCTCTCTTGTGGTGCCAGAAGTGACTTGAGCTTCTAGAGATAACAGCGTTTTCTTATAAATGGGCAAGTCAGGTGCCCGCCCGCCCCGCATTGGACTAGATGACCCTTGGGTCCCTTCTATGATTCTATGAAAATATAAAGAATGGCAATTAGAATTTGTTTCTAATGCACTTTTGGAAAGAAGGGCCAGCGCCAAGGGTTGGCAACATTAAGCACCTGCTGAGGGCTGCATCCCACTGGAGGGCCCAGGACAAATCTTTGTGGAGCCTCCTTACTCTTCTCGCTCCTCTAACTTGTGACTGCTACCTGTGCAACCATCCTCTCCAAGTGAGCGGCCAGGCAGAAGAGTAAGGAGAAAGAGCAGGAACAGGCTCTGTGCACCCTGTCCCTCTATGGACATAAGAAGGACCATTCTGGATCAACGAGAAGTCCCAATTAGTCCAAAATACTGTTCTCGGAGTGCTCAGTCAGATGCCTCTGGGAATCCTGCTTTGAAGCAGGATTCTCAGCACCTAAATATAGAAGCCTGTTGCCTCCGGCAGTAAAACAGAGGTTTCATGGCTAGGAGCTGCTCATTTCGCTGAATGTCCGACTTCAGTGGGGCACTGCCTGCAGAACATTCGGGAGCCTCAGAGAAGGGGCACATTCAGTCAGCTCTCCTTCTCTGAATGTGCCTTCCCCCCTCTGCGATGCGAGAGATCTGGAGAATCCTGTGGTCCCTGGAACAACTTCCCAGGCAACGTAGGACCGCAGCCTTAGACTTGCACTATCAGAGGCAATGCATAAATCGAAACACGGCCATCTTTCAGAAACCCCACTTCTCCATATGTTGCAATGCACTTCTCCAGCCGAGAATTGTATACAAAAAAATGCATATCCCAGGCATTTAAAAAAATTGTACGTTCCTGAAAATAGCATATCACTTTGCAAAAGATTTGGGGCATATTTGGCAAATTGAATAAGAAATTAGGAGAAATCCACACTAGGATGCTGGTGAATTTTCTTTTAGGAAATCACAAAAATAAAAATAAAAATCACAAATGGGTGTGTACATGTGGAGAATATAATTTTGGACAGGACAAATGAGAGATTGAGAGAAACAGATATTGACAGGTTCACCCATCCTCACACAGGACGTCATAATTCAGAGGATTCTTTTCAGTAGCACCTTTAGAGACCAACTGTGTTTGTTCTTGGTATGAGCTTTCGTGTGCATGCACACGAAAGCTCATACCAAGAACAAACACAGTTGGTCTCTAAGGTGCTACTGAAAAGAATTTTCTATTTTGTTTCGACTATGGCAGACCAACACGGCTACCCACCTATAATTCAGAGGAAGATACAAGAGTATGGGAGGACACACCGAGGAAGAAAACTGGTTTCAGCCTCCCATGCCTCATGTCTGAACATCTTGTAGAGTAGGCGTGGGGAACCTGTGGCCCTCCAGCTATTTCCCATCAGCTCCAGCCAGTATGACCAATAATCTGGAATAGTGGGAGTCTTGCCAGTTGTGAACTGCCCTGTGATCTTCAGAAGATCTTCAGAGTGATCTTCAGAAGAAGGGCGGTCTGCAAATTTAATAAGCAACAACAACAATGAATGCAACAAATAAATACGTTTTCCCAACACACCACTGGGGGTGGTGGTGGTCCAGATAAGCAGCAGAGTGTGTGCTTGCATGCATAGGGTCAACCCACAACATCTCCGTTGTAATAGGATCTCAAGGAACAGGTCTGAGCTTGGACAAAGCTGTTGCTTGCCAATAGCAGCTAATGCCCTAGGGCAAAGTCACTTTCCAGATACCAGAATTACTGCAGCTTACCTGAATTAATTGATGCTTTTGAATTATGGTGCTGGAGGAGACTCTTGAGAGTCCCATGGACTGCAAGAAGATCAAACCTATCCATTCTGAAGGAAATCAGCCCTGAGTGCTCACTGGAAGGACAGATCCCGAAGCCGAGGCTCCAATACTTTGGCCACCTCATGAGAAGAGAAGACTCCCTGGAAAAGACCCTGATGTTGGGAAAGATGGAGGGCACAAGGAGAAGGGGACAACAGAGGACGAGATGGTTGGACAGTGTTCTTGAAGCTACTAACATGAGTTTGACCAAACTGCAGGAGGCAGTGGAGGACAGGAGTACTTGGAGTGCTCTGGTCCATGGGGTCACGAAGAGTCGGACATGACTGAACAACTAAACAACAACAACCTGAATGAAGCTGGGGGACGACGAAATGGTGGCTGTGGTGATGAAGCGGGGAACAGGAAAGTCAGGCCATTTCAACACTGGTCTTGGGCAGGTGGCTCTGCCACACCAGAATGGCCGCTGGAGCAGAGAACTCAGCATTGGGCTAAGCAGACCAGTGGGCTGATTTGGGTTGCCACTGAGCCTCTTGGGCTTACCGATCAGAAGGTCGGCAGTTCGAATCCACGCAACAGAGTGAGCTCCCATTGCTCTGTCCCAGCTCCTGAAAACCTAGCAGTTCGAAAGCACGCCAGTGCAAGTAGATAAATAGGTACCACTGCGGCAGGAAGGTAAACAGCATTTCTGTGCACTCTGATTTCCATCACGGTGTTCCATTGTGCCAAAAGCAGTCTAGTCCTGCTGGCCACATGACCTGGAAAGCTGTCTGGTGACAAGCGTCGGCTCCCTTGTCCTGAAGCGAGATGACTGCCACAACCCCATAGTTGCCTTTGACTGGACTTAACTGCACTGGTGGAGGTAGAGGAGTGTGTGGGGGGGAGCACACTGCCTCCAACAGCACAATCCTGGTAGGGTTCCATCGTGGCTGCCCCCGCCCGTGCTGGGCACCACACCCCTGCAGGTGGCAGGCCCCAGCCCCGGGACGCGCGCCAGCCCCACCCCCGCCTGCTCTCCCTCCCCCAGTGCTGGAGCATGAAGCTCAACCACTGCTTAACTGTCCAGGGGTCCTTTACTTTTTACCTTTATAGCAGAAGTTTAGCGCTCATTTCCATGTTGTTTGCTTCCAGCATACATATCTTTGCAAATAATACAGAAATGAGTGCTAAATATGCATTATGTTCCACTATAGTTTCGGAAGTGGTGTTTACGTTGTGTGAAAGCTCAAATATAATATGGAAATTAACAGTTAGGGGGATGCCAGTGTAATTGAATAAATGCCATGTGAATACAGCTCTAGAGAGCACATGGTAACTCACCTGCCCTATGCCTCCTGATCATTGCACCATGGAAATGAAGAGAGACACCTGGTGTATTTAACCACAGCACATCCCAGCTCTAGAGCAGTGTTTTTCAACCTATTTTGGGCAAGGGCACACTTGTTTTATGAAAAAAATCACGAGGCACACCACCATTAGAAAATGTTAAAAAAATTAACTCTGTGCCTATATTGACTATATATAAAGTAATTCTCTTGAATAGGAATCAAATAAACACAATTTTTCCCACGGCACACCAGGCAACATCTCGCGGCACACTAGTGTGCCGCGGAACAGTGGTTGAAAAACACTGCTCTAGAGCCTGGGACCTGTTCCAGCTAACACAATTTCATTTTCTCCATAGCCAAGTCCCCAGTGTGCTTTTACCTGAAACTATTCCTAACTGCTTCCCCCCACAAACAGATGGCGCAGCAGATAAAATGAAACATGCCGAAATAATGTTTTGCTACCTGTCTTGGTGAAGCAGGGGAAACTGCAAAATTTAATGAAGGGGAAAGGGAGGTTGACTGCTGTTGGGAGTGCAGCTATTATTACCAGCTCCAGGGATGGGGGAGAAGTCGATTCATTTTGCCCATAATGGCGAACCTACCCAATTTGCAATTTCCAAAACGGTATGAGAACAGGAACGCAGCCATCCTTCGAAATGAATTTTGCGATGCAGTTCTGCAGACAAATAATGCATACCAAGAAATGCATACATTAAAATTAAGTGTATACAGAAATGCATATACTCATGAAAATAACATTTTAAAATGCACTTTATTAGGGGAAATGGGATGGGATATAGAAAGAAACAGCTACTCACAGCTACTGTCAGTGGGTGAAAGTGTTCTGTCCTTGCTTCCTATGTGCCACCTGTAAAAGGACTCTGTAAATATCCCTCCGGAAATCTACAATGTGCAATTGACTGCTAGCTCTTCCTGCTCTGTTCTTGTTTGTTAGTTACAGCATTTGTACCTCAATCTTCAGCCATAAAGGCTGCCAGAGCAACTTGCAGATAATCAAAACAAGACAGTCCCCACCCACTCTTGGCGTAATGGTTGGAGCATTGGACCAGGACCTTGGAGAGCAGGGTTCAAATCCCCGCTCAGCCTTGAAGGGTTGCTGTGAGGATGAAATGGGGAGGGGGTAGAACCATGTACACCACCTTGAGCTCCTTGGGAAAATGAAAGGTGGTGTATAAATGTAGTAAATAAGTAAATAAGAGTGTGGACTGCATCCTCTTTAGAAGAAGTGTTAGATAAAGGTAAGGGGGCCCCTGACCATTAGGTCCATTTGTGGATGACTGTGGGGTTGTGGCGCTCATCTCGCTTTATTGGCCAAGGGAGCCGGCATACAGCTTCCGGGTCATGTGGCCAGCATGACTAAGCCACTTCTGGAGAACCAGAGCAGCGCACGGAAATGCCGTTTACCTTCCCACCGGAGCGGTACCTGTTTATCTACTTGCACTTTGACGTGCTTTCGAACTGCTAGGTGGGCAGGAGCAGGGACCGGGCAACGGGAGCTCATCCCATCAGGGGGATTTGAACCGCTGACCTTCTGATAAGCAAGCCCTAGGCTCTGTGGTTTAACCCACAGCGCCACCCGCGTCCCCGTAGAAGTGTTACTGTAATGAATAGATCGCCTTCAGCAATATCAGAGAAGGCTCTTACAAGCAGTTCCCTCTTGTGCTGATATAGAATCTTAGAGTTGGAAGGGACCCCGGGAGTCATCTAGTCCAACCCCCTGCAATGCAGGAATCACAACTAAAGCGCCTGTGACAGATGGCCATCCGACCTGCTTAAAAACCTCCAAGGAAGGAAAGTCTACCACCTCCCAAGGGAGACTGCTCCACTAATAGCTCTTACTGTCAGATGGTTTTTTTCATATGTTTAGTCGGAATCTCCTTTCTTGTAACTTAAAGCCATTGGTTCCAGTTCTACCCTCCAGAGTAGGGGGAAACAAGTACGTTCCCTCTTCCATGTGACAGCCCTTAAGATAGAATCATAGAATCCTAGAGTTGGAAGAGACCACAAGGGCCATTCAGTCCAACCCCCTGCCAAGTAGGAAACACCATCAAAGCATTCCTGACAGATGGCTGTCAAGCCTCTGCTTAAAGACCTCCAAAGAAGGAGACTCCACCACACTCCTTGGCAGCAAATTCCACTGCCGAACAGCTCTCACTGTCAGGAAGTTCTTCCTAATTTGAAGATGGCTGTCATATCACCTCTTCTTCTCCAGGCTATACATGCACAGGCCCTTCAAGCACACCTCTTAAGGCTTAGTTACCAGTCCCTTGATCATCTTGGTTGCCCTCCTCTGCACACATTCCAGCTTGTCAATATCATTCTTAAACTGAGGTTCCCAGAATTGGACACAGTATTCCAGATGTAGTCTCACCAAGGCAGAATAGAGTGGTACTATTACTTCCCTTGATCTAGACGCTATACTTCTGTTGATGCAGCCTAGAATAGCATTAGCTTGTTGTGCTGCTGCATCACACTCTTGGCTCATGTTAAGCTTGTGGCCCACCAAGATCCCTAGATCCTTTTCACACGTACTGCTAGTAAGCCAGGTGTTCCCCCACCCATCCTATATTTCTGCATCTGGTTCTTCCTGCCTGAGTACAGAACCTTACATTTGTCCCTGTTGAAATTCATTTTGTTAGGTTAAGGTCATTTTGAATTCTGATCTTGTCTTCTGTGGTTTAGCTACCCCTCCCAGCTTGGTGTCATGACAGAAGCACAGTATAGTTTTGGCTGGTCAGGAACTCTGCCGCTATCCACAAGAACCTAGGATCTCTTTGTTGTCACTTCACCATCTACACCCGCAACAGTTCCCAAACTGGGGGAAGAGGAATTGTCTAAAGCCCTTAGCATTTTTTAATCTCCCTATTCAAGATCTCTCAGCTGTGGCAAGCCTTGCAGTATTCTGGAACCCGGGGAAACATTAATCATAGTTGGGAGTTAAAGAAATTACTCATGTCATGCAGGCCTTGCCTTCATCCGATGGAGAACAGAAAATGAGCAGCTCAACAATAGGGTGAAATAAATGTTTGCTAACCTCGGTGATTGCTTGGGCTAAAAATAAGCCACCGGCACAGGGATCAGCCAGGTTCCACAGCATCTTATGAGCAATAAAAGTGGTAAATTGCTTACATCCAGCTGTGGCTTTGGGTTTATTTCCAGGAAAATTGGATTCTGGTCTTGGCAGGGTGAGACCCAAATCAGCGGCCAGTTAGCTTGCAAAAGGCAACATGTAAAGGCTCTTTATTGGATTTATTGCACACTGGACCAGCTCGACCATTATGCAGAATACAGTGACTTCATTGGGTGCAGATACCAGACCCTCCAGGTGTCCCCATTTCCCAGGGAGAGTCCTAGATTTACAGAAGCTGTTCCAGTTTCTGAATTGATCCTGGAATGTCTTGCTTTTCCTTAAAGGTAAAGGTAAAGGGACCCCTGGCAGTTAAGTCCAGTCGTGAATGACTCTGAGGTTGTGGCGCTCATCTCACTTTACAGCCAAGGAAGCCGGCGTTTACTGCTCCGCAGACAGTTTTTCCGGGTCATGTGGCCAGCATGACTAAGCCGCTTCTGGCGCAATGGAACACCGACACCAGAGCTTCCTGCTGGAGTGCTACCTAGCAGTTCGAAAGCACGTCAAAGTGCAAGTAGATAAATAGGTACTGCTCCGGCGGGAAGGTAAACGATGTTTCTGTGTGCTGCTCTGGTTTTGCCAGAAGTGGCTTAGTCATGCTGGCCACACGACCCGGAAAAACTGTCTGCGGACAAACGTTGGCTCCCTCGGCCAGTAAAGCGAGATGAGTGCCGCAACCCCAGAGTCATTTGCAAGTGGACTTAATTGTCAGGGGTCCCTTTACCTTTACCTATGAGCCACAAATAACTTCCAGAAAGGGAGAAGCCCAAGCTGCCGGGCTGTGGAAGTTCATGCTTGAGAAGTGTGTTTTTGTGTGTGTGTGTGTGTAAGAAATAAATAAATAACATGCCTTATCTCTCTGCTCAGCTCACTTTTTCAAACACTTTATTGTAAGCGAGCGTGTCTTTGCTCATGACTCACAGTTGCCCTTTATTTCTGAAGCAGCATATCATTATTTTGGTCCTCTCCGAATCTGACTTCATTGATTTTTGTGCTAGTGGGAGAGAGAGGGAGAAAGAGTGAGAAAGATTCCGTTCTGTGGGACAATATTTCATAAGCATAACGGAGAGGGGGACGGCTTTTCTTCTTTCCTTCTAAAGGTTCTGTTATTTTTTTTCCCCACTGGCAAACAAACCCCAGCTTCGTCGCTGGAAACCTAATGTAACACAGTGCCTGCCAAATACATTATGAAGCCCTGCATGTTTTCTAAGCAAGACAGCATATCTTTTTTCTCGGTCTCCTGTTTTTGAGCCATGGTCTCGTTCCATGGGGTGTTTTGTTTTGCTGCATTGCCCCTGATGAGGATGATTATTTGGGAAAGGATTTGGTAACAGAAGCAGACAAGTGTAACCAAAATAGTGAGGCTGGGTTGTTGTTTTTTTGGTTTTTTTGCTGAAGAATAACACTGGGAAGATTGATCGGCAGTCAGGTCGGTAAACAGGTTTGCTCTTTGTTGTTTGTAGTGTATGGTGGTGTTCTTAATGCAGATGATATTGTGTGCTTCTCGTTTTGTTCTCTGGTTCTTGTCATGTGTTGGTGGGATTTTCAAGGCAAACAAGCAGAATTTTAACAGGGAGAAATGTTAAGTACTACACTTGGGCAAAATAAAAATAAAAATGAAAGGCACAAATACAGGATGGGTGACACCTGGCTTGAGAACAGTACATGTGAAAAGGATCTAGGAGTCTTGGTAGACCATAAACTTGACATGAGTCAACAGTGTGATGCAGCAGCTAAAAAGCCAATGCAATTCTGGGCTGCATCAATAGGTGTATAACATCTAGATCAAGGGAAGTAATAGAACCACTGTATTCCACTCTGCTCAGACCTCACCTGGAATACTGTGTCCAGTTCTGGGCACCACAGTTCAATAAGGATACTGACAAGGTGGAACGTGTCCAGAAGAGGGCAACCGAAATGGTCCAAGGCCTGGAAATGATGCCTTATGAGGAACGGCTTAGGGAGCTGGGTATGTTTAGCCTGGAGAAGAGAAGGTTAAGGAGTGATACGATAGCCATGTTCAAATATATCAAAGGATGTCATATAGAGGAGGGAGAAAGGTTGTTTTCTGCTGCTCCAGAGAAGCGGACACGGAGCAATGGATTCAAACTACAAAAAAGAAGATTCCACCTAAACATTAGGAAGAACTTCTTGACAGTAAGAGCTGTTCGACAGTGGAATTTGTTACCAAGGTGTGTGGTGGATTCTCCTTCTTTGGAGGTCTTTAAGCAGAGGCTTGACAGCCATCTGTCAGGAATGCTTTGATGGTGTTTCCTGCTTGGCAGGGGGTTGGACTGGATGGCCCTTGTGGTCTCTTCCAACTCTATGATTCTATGATTCTATACACATACCATCATTTGATCTCACTAATGCTTGGTGACTGGGCCAGACCACACACACAGGGCATTTACCATTTATCTATCACTTTTGGTGTGGTTTTTAGGAGTTTAATACTCATCATTAGAGGCTTCCTGAGTTCAGGGATTCTTGAGCTGTGGTTCTTGCATGGCAGAGGGTTGGACTAGATGACTCTTGGGGTCCCTTCCAACTCTACGATTTTATGATTCTATTGGCATTTTAAAGCATGGGTCTTCAAGCATAGGTCAGACCCACAGGTGGTCACAAGGCCACACCAGGTGAGTCACAGATTCACCATGTTAGATTACAGCTTAGGTTGATCAGATCACCACTCAGGTGAACCTCTGCACAAGGCCTTTGCTCACTCTTGAGGTTACAGACTCCGCTAACCCAGAAATAGTAGGCCTACCTTGGTTTAAGAACTTTGCTTCAGGATGAGAACAGAAATCGTGCTCTGGCAGCACAGCAGCAGTGGGAGGTCCCATTAGCTAAAGTGGTGCTTCAGGTTAAGAACAGTTTCAGGTTAAGAACGGACCTCCAGAATGAATTAAGTTCTTAACCCGAGGTACCACTGTACATGAAATTCAAAGCTGCACAATATGTGATGGGGACACATTCAATATTGCTTGATCTGATCCATCTTCAGCAGGCTTTTCCCGGCTGTAAAGCCAATTTTTAGACAGAGTTTATCGGCTTTGGCGAATGAAGACCGTTACGTCTGCATTGATGGCTCATGATTGTTATTATTTTCACAGAACTTTGCATTTTTAAATACCTCTTTTCTAAGTAGCTAGGCCTTCTATGTGTTGGCACCGCAAAGGTGGAATGGCCTCCCTTTGGAAGAAGGCAGGCACCAACCCCTTTAACATTCTGGTATCAGGTGTTAGCTGTGATTCCTACATTGGAGGACATGGACCAGAGGACTCTTGCAATTGCTTCCAACTATATGATTAGGATCAAACCTGACTTTTTGCCCTCACTTTCACAGGACCCTGGTTTGCCTCCAGGCTGATTTTAATAGGTAACTTTAAATTAAATGAATTACTGCCACAGACTATATAACTGGATGCACAAATACAAGCGTACAACTAGCTGAAACAGTTATATCCTCAAGAAGGCAGGGAAAAATATATACCGATGTGTAATGAATTCAGATTTATTTATTTATTGCAACCCTCTCAGTAATAAGGGAAGGAATGGCCTTTAAGTAAAACAATACCGAATTTACAGATCCTCCTGGGAGAGTTTTTAATAGGGGGAGAATTAGCCTCTCTCTACACTCACTGTACAACTTAAATGCAGAATAACATGATAATAGAATCATAGATTTTAGAGTTGGAAGGGATCGCAAGGGTCATCTAGTCCGAGCCCCTGCAATGCAGGAAAACTTTGCCCAATGTGGGGCTCAAACCTACAACCCTGAGATTAAATATTTCATACTGTACCAACTGAGCTATCCCAGATACTATTGTTCTGCCTCTCCACAGATATAAATGCTCATTAACTGGAAACTCGTCAAATCATCCTAATTATAAATCTATCCTTTACTTGCTCTCAATATTATTATTTTAAATAATTAAAACAACAACATCAACAGCTCTGTAACCTGCCCTGAGACCTTTGGATGCAAGCTTGTCTAATTTAAAAAAAATAAAAAAATATTCCAGTAGCACCTTAGAGACCAATTAAGTTTGTTCTGGGTATAAGCTTTCATGTGCATGCATCCTTCTAAACAAAATGTTTCTTAACTCCCCCCCCCCCTTCTACATATGTACAAATTTTATTGTGCCTCCTATTTATAATGTCTGATTTATTGTAATTTTAATGAATATTTGATATCATTTTACATATGTAGTATGTATTTTCTCCCCCCCCCCCTAGTAAACAGTATATAAATTTTGCTAAATAAATAAATAAATGCCTGCAGTGTCATGGCTGTGAGCAGCACCTTACAGAGTTATGTAGGCAAAAAGAAGCAGGTCCCTGCCCCAAGGATCTTACAATCTAAAATAGGGAAGAAGCAGTAACGGGGTGGGGGGGGAATGTGAAAGGAGGTAGGCAGATGCCATTATGTGTGTATTTAAAGCTCTGCGACACCTGGAAATGAGGATTAGTGGGGGAAGCCAAAGGCTATACCAATGATGGAAGACCTTTCTTAGCACAGGGGGCCACATTCCATTCTGGAAAACCTTACAGAGTCTAAATACCGGTGCAGGGTGAGGCTAGAGGCCAAAGTTGAAGGGGGGCAATGAATGTAAAATTTTACCTTCATGAAGTAGGATAGGCTCAACACTTGTTTCTCTATCTTCCATCCAAGCAAGCAAGAAGCACCATCAGAGCTCAAGGACACATCCCAGAGAGGCAGAATCACTTAAGGAGGGATGTGAAGCTAAGCCAGGGGTTTGGCCTGAGGAACGAGAGAGTGGTTTGGGAGAGAGTCTTAAGGACCAGGTGGCAGAGGTGTAGGAAGGTCAGGTGGTACCCAGTGCGGAAAATTTCTTGTCCCCCCCCCATTGATTCCCCCCCCCCTGCAAAAATGGTTTTACGTTATTTCATATTTTCTTACAAAGGAATAATAACAAGTAATAATAATAATAATAAAACTTTTATTTATATCCCACCCTCCCCGGCCGAAGTTGGGCTCAGGGTGGCTAACATCAGATACAGGACATTGGTATAAAATCAAACAATAATTAAATTACCTCCTAAAAAATCTCAAAATCAAATTAAAGTCTAATTAGATGGCTTTCCACAGGGTTGGGGTTGGGAACAGTAAGTGCTCCACTGAACTGAAATTTCAGCCTTCACGACATAGGAAAACAGCCAAGTAAACAGCTATTTTGGTGGAGGAGGGTCAAGATATTAACCGATATGCATGAAATTTCATATATAGCTATATAATCCCTAGTATAGTAAGATAAGACCTTTGGAGCAGGCATTTTTTTAAAAAAATGTTTTTTTTTTTTTATAAACCGCCCTAGTAGGGCAGTAATTGTTCCTTGATAATTTGTCATCCCCCTCCATTATGGAACATGGGGTGGACCTCCCACTATGCCCCCTTGCTACGCCCCTGGGCACATTTGGCCCTCAGGCCTAAGGTTCCCCATCTCAAAGCTACACTGGAAAAGGTGGGCTTTGAGGAGGGACTTGAAGCAAGAGAGGCAAGAATAACTATTGTGTTAGGGGATTTCATGCATAGAAAATAGAAAAGGGGCTGGCATGGACCCGGCAAGGGTGGCTGTGTGCAAGGCACAGCGTGGAGGGTGCCAGGGAGGCTGTGGCCCTGGGCACACGACTTTTGAGGGGGCACAACCCAGGCGCCCCCAGCATGGCCTGGCCCAAATGCTCCTCTTTGCTTACCCCTTGGTCAGCTGGCTGGGCTCCCCCATGCATGGGCAAACAGGTGGCTCAGCACACACACACACACACACTTTGCTCCGGTGGGGGTGGGGTCACTCCCATGGTGAGGGCAGGGCTGGTACCCCCTGTGCCCTCCACGCACCCCCTGCCCCGGTTTGCACATGCCTGCCCTGGGCACCAGCAACCGATGCTACGCCACCGGCTGTGTGATTTTTCTGCTAATCAAATGTTTGAAGCTTGAGGCCCTGGGATGAGCAATAAGAGACACAGGATACCTTCAGGTTCTGCCGATGAGCTCCCAGAGGTGCTGTCTGGCTGCTGTCAGCAAATTGTATGTTGGATGAGACAGGGTTTCCCTGCCAGGGTCAAGCAAAGAAGTCTAACTTACAGTTTAGAGCAGTGTTTCCCAAACTTGGGCCTCCAGATGTTTTTTGACTACAATTCTTGACAACTGGTCCTGCTAGCTAGGGATGATGAGAGCTGTTGTTATTATTTATTTCATTTCTATACCGCTGTATATTTTAAAGAAAAATCTCAAAGCGGTTTGCAGTACATTAAAACATCAATAAAACAATCTGAAGAAAGTCAAATATAGAGTATACAGCCAAAGCAACACAATTAACAGAAAACTAAAATATTCTCTTAAAGATTTCAAAATAAAACATTACTAAGGAGGTCAGCTACAGAATACATATTTAGCACAAGCAAAGTAAACAAAAAAACCTTAAACATTTCAAAAGAAAAACACCATTGCTGAGTGAAGTCAAATATGAAATGCACATTTAAAACAGCACAATTAACAAGAGAATAAAATATCATCACAAGCACGACACGGCTGTTTGGCAGGCACAAAAAAATCGGGCAAAAGAATCCAATAGTTAGGGTTTTTTTGTTAGGCATAGTAATGTCCCTCTGGTCTCACCTGGAGCCTCTTCAGTAGGGCTGGTGAGTCTTGGCCCCACCCCCTAGTCCAGGTGGAAAGGGCTTTGCAGGGAGTGGCCTCCATGACTCACAAGCAGGCAATGTCCAGCAACAGCTGGAGACCCAAGTTTGGGAAACACTGGTTTAGAGGCTTTCCAGATCTAAACACCAGCACAATCACCCCTTGGACCATATAGGTTTTCGATAAGCTTCTGCATCTCCATCTCTCCCCATCTGCTCAACCAACTTCTCCCTTTCTCACCTGCTCTTTAGGTGATGACCTGAAAACATCATGTCGGAGGTCCAGGGAACTGTCGACTTTTCTGTGGAGCTGCACAAATTCCATAACGTGGATCTCTTCCAGAGAGGGTGAGTCAATAGATTTCTGTAAATGTATTCGTGCATCAGAAGGTCGCAGGTGCTTTGAAGTGAATCAGATGTCCACATTATGAGGGGAAGTCCCTCTTCTTACCAGTTGCTTCAGAGAAACAAGCCATGGGCGTCATGCTCATGCCTGAGTTGTGGACTTCTGGCTGACCATGGGAAAAGTTGAATTAGATCATCCTTTGCCAGCCTGGTGTCCTCCAGATATTTTGGACTACAACTCCCATCATCTCTGACCATTGACCATCCTGGCTGATGATGATGGGAATTGTAGCCCAGAACATCTGGAAGGCACCAGATGATGAGTGGACCTTTTCAGCAGTGGCACCTCACCTGTGGAATCCTCTTCCTAGGAGACTTGTCTGGATTTTGTGATGCTAAAGTAAAGGTAAAGGTACCCCTGACCGTTAGCTCCAGTCGCGGACAACTCTGGGGACAACTCATCTCGCTCTATAGGCTGAGGGATCATAGAATCATAGAGTTGGAAGAGAATCCAGGTGGAATCTTCTTTCTTGTAGTTTGGATACATTTCCCCCTGTCCGCTTCTCTGGAGCTGGTGTTTGTCCACAGACAGCTTCCGGGTCATGTGGCCATCATGACTAAGCCGCTTCTGGCCAACTAGAGCAGCACACGGATGCTAAAGTAACTGCACACAAATGCATATACTGGGATAAAGCATGCCTTTAAATGCATATAATAGTGAAAATAACACACAAAAGGCATTATATTATAGGAAATTGTTTTGCAAAAATGTGCCTATCAGAAAGAATTATATGCAAATAGATATGTGCAGTGCTTTTTTCCTTAAAAAAATGTTTAGGGGTACTCTCATTTTCCTACTCATATTCAGATATTGCCCCTCAATGAGGCTAAACTTAGATTCACAAAATGTTTAGGGGTATGTGTACCCCTGCAAACCCCCCCCCCCCCAGGGAAAAAAGCACTGGATATATGTATGTTAGGAAAATGCTTCTGAATGTTCATGAGGATTTGTTAAATGAAATAAAATCACAAGCTGAGGTGGAAATGTGGAGAACTGAATTTAAGGCTGGAAAAAAACGAGAAACTGGGGAAAAATTAAAATTGACAGATTTAAGCTTGTCCCTAGTGTATATATAGTATTGCAGCCTAATGCAATTACTGCAATATGATATTTCAAAGGTTGAAATAGGTTTCACCCCTTGTTTACAACCCTGTCCTGTTTGGAGGACATTCGGGGGGAAATGCATGAAATAATTTGCATACTCAATCGGTGTTTACAACAATCAAAAGCAGACACTGAAAAATTTGGAGTGGCATGTTCAAAATATATTGTCTTTTTAAAAAGAAAAAAGAAAAATGTGTGTGTGGGGGGGAAGGAGATATACTGAGACCTAAAGGTCAAGCATATATAATGCAATTTTTGAAAGAAATGCACATTTGAAGGTTTCTTCTCCTCATTGAAATTCACCCCGTCACCTATGATTTAATCAGTGGAGACAGCTGAGTCTCTACCAAAATTAGTTTAAAGTTTCTGACATTCTTTAATAAACTTGGAAACAGAGTTATCCAGATTCAACGGAGATCAATTAATTGATTTGCCTGCTTATGCCAGGACTTCATTCCCTCCAACTTGTTCTTATGCCACTCAAAATAATTGGCAAATTTGGTGTGTATATTCGTAAACATAAAAAGATGTAGTAGAGGCGGCTTAGTATGGGGGGGGGGGAGAGTAAAGCAGGGGCAACTGAGAGAACGAGTGGGAGATTCCAGGAATCATAGTATCATAGAACTGATTTAAATTTGTTTTGAATATTGTACTTCAGAGCATAATAATATAAGATGAGGCAGCTGGATCAGGCAAACGGCCCATCTCATAGTGGCTGATAAGATGCCCATTAGAAGACCATGGACGCAGGTGGCGCTGTGGGTTAAACCACAGAGCCTAGGGCTTGCCGATCAGAAGGCCGACAATCCCTGCAACGGGGGGAGCTCCCATTGTTCGGTCCCAGCGCCTGCCAACCTAGCAGTTTGAAAGCACGTCAAAGTGCAAGTAGATAAATACGGTAGGTACCGCTCCGGCAGTTTGCCAGAAGCGGCTTAGTCATGCTGGCCACATGACCCGGAAGCTGTATGCCGGCTCCCTCGACCCCAGAGTGGTCCGCGACTGGACCTAATGGTGAGGGGTCCCTTTACTTTTACCTTTAGAAGACCGCAAGCAGGACCAGAACTGGGTCCTCCAGAGCCCTAGGAGAGTGACCACATAAACTATCCATAGAATGCAGAAAACACAAAGGCCTGAGAGAATTGCCATTGCATTTACGAACCAAGGAAGCAGCATTATATCATGTTAGATCATTGGTCTGTCAAGCCCCAGCCTGGGGGAACTCTTCCAGCTTGAGGGACACCTCCCAGTGGCAGGTGGAACAATTAATCCAAATCTTACCTTTGCATGGTAGGATAGTTTCTACACAGATTCACACCCTCTCTATCCTTCATCTAGGCTAGTGAGAGTCATTGTCAGAGTTCAGAGATGGATTCTAACCAGGCAAAAATACTCAAAGAGGTTCTGAAGCAGGACCAGTGATGGGCTTTGCCTGAGGAGAGAGGTTGTGGCATGAGAAGAGTCCAGAAGGCCAGGTAAAGAGGTTTAAATTTGGCCCACAAGTCTGAGGCTCTCCATCCTTGATCTAGCCAACCCGTGCTCCCCAGATCTTTCAGACTACAACTGCCATCAGTCAAAGAGAGCCCGGACAATTGGCCATGGACAATAGGAATTGTAGTGCCAAACAACTGGAAAGCAACAGATTGAGAAAGGTTGTTTTGGACTTTGGTTGTCTATAGAGGCATTCCGATGTCCCAGTCCAGGATATCCTGAACCCTAAAGAGGATTTTGTAAATTTGAAGCAATGCAGGATTGGGTCTTGGACATTCTGAATGCAAGGCAATATGCTTATGGCTTTCCCCCCGTATATCATTTAAAGTGGATTTGAAGGTGCCTGTTTGGATCAAATATGAAAGAAATGCTGAAGTAAGGGAGAAAAAGATCATACTAGTAAAAAAAAAACCCTCAGAGATCCTTGACACTGAAGGTTTTATTGGGGGGGGGAAGTCTTTTTTAATGGTTTTTTGTTCTGGAGCTGAAATGTGTAACACGTTAGATGGGAAAACGGGGCACTTTAATTACTTAAAGAGCTCGCTGCTAAGGCACTAGGTGATTAAAGGCAAGTTTCAACCCTTTCATCAGTCTACATCCAATTTTGGTGTTCAATATATATCCATTAATCTGCGGGCAAGATGTATGTCTTTATTCCTTGGCAGCGCAATTGCATTCCACCCCCCACCTCTGATAGCAAAAGCTTGCAAAAATGAATCGTGTGTTATACTGTAGCATAATCATCTCTCTGTGCATAATGTATTTTATGATGATGTCCACAAACAAGCAAGATGTTGGCTTCTAATAGAATTGGAAATGTAACCATAGCAGGAGATAGTTGCTGTCAGGCAACAAGAACAATAGTAATAACGTTGGGGACAGGAAGTGTATACCCATGAGATTATCATGTTCTGAGAATTTTATTATTATTATTAAAGATTTTCTTGATTTACAAAAGTGTGTGCAATTTCTCTCTCGTATTTATTCCATGTTAAATTTTTACAAATCAGTTTTGGTTGTTGAGACATTAGGGAGAGAAGGGGGAAAGAGGTGGGTGGGGTGGATGGGTGAGGTGGGGTGGGGTGGGGATGTTTCTACATTACTTAATATATGTAGGGTTTGGTGTCAGCGTTGTTTGTGTAGCTTCTCTGTTGTTCTCTTGTGCTCCTTTGCCTGTGAGAGAGGTCGGGATTGGCGTAGGGTGTGATTGTTCATTTGTGGTTGGCTGTGGTGATCTTTGGTTTCCTGTGTGAGTGGGGTTGGTGGGTGTATTGGTTCAGGTTAGCCATATTGATTTGTATGCTGTCGGTAGATTTTTGTCATTGTCTTGTTGGGCTGTGTGTATGATGAAGGGGAACCATACCGGGGTGAAGGTGTCTTCTTCTGTTTGTCCCCATTTCAGTTTCAGGTTACTGGTTGGTATACTCTGAGCATTTTTGTTGTTTTGTTCAGTCCTTCAGTCGTGTCCGACTCTTCATGACCCCATGGACCAGAGCACGTCAGGCACCCTTATCCTCCACTGCCCCCCACATTTTGGCCAAACTCATGCCATTCGCTTTGAGAACACTGTCCAACCATCTCATCCTCTGTCCTCCCCTTCTCCTTGTGCCCTCCATCTTTCTCAACATCAGGGTCTTTTCTAGGGAGTCTTCTCTTCTCATGAGGTGGCCAAAGTACTGGAGCCTCAACTTCAGGATCTGTCCTTCCAGTGAGCACTCAGGGCTGATTTCTTTAAGGATGGATAAGTTTGATCTTTTTTGCAGTCCATGGGACTCCCAAGAGTCTCCTCCAGCACCATAATTCAAAAGCATCAATTCTTGGGCGATCAGTCTTCTTTATGGTCCAGTCAGCAAAAAATATTTGCATGCTATGATGCATGGTTTCTTTACCCCAAAATGAGTTGCTGTGAGAGACTTCCGGTAGAGCTGCGGACATCGCTGGATGCGCGGAAAACCCTCCTGGGCTTCCGAGCGTCCCGTGGGGGGGAAGGGGGAATCCGCAAAGGCTATGCGGTTCCCAGCGCTTCAAGGGGGGCTACCTTGAAGCTCAGATACCCAGCGGCGCCTCATAGGACCCTCAACTGGCAGGGGCTCCAGGAAAAAGAAGAAGAGGAGCCTCTCGGAAGGGAGAGTGTGTCTTGGGCGCTAAGGGAGAAATCGCACCCCGCGGAAACGCGAAGTCTCAGGCATCCGATGGGAAGCAGCCTACCTCCAGGGAAATAAATACGTTCCCCGAGAAAAGCGACCCCGAAAACATCTAAGGGGAAAGGGGATCGAAGAGAGTAAGCAAGGCGGACAAAGGAACCCCCTCCAGCTCTGGTGTGAAAATGGCGCTCAGCGGGTCGTTGCAAGACGAACGAAACGAAACGTTCCTGTAGAGTGTGAGTAAGACGCTAATTTTTACCCCCCCCCCATTCACATCTAGTCGGGGGAGGAGAGGCAAGTCTTGAAAATAAATTAAAACATCGGAGGGTAAAAAAGAGGACCCTATGCTCTCTTTGGGACTGGACTTGAAAAGAGGGAAAAAGCTGTATAAGAAAGATCTGGGGACAGAATAAGGCACAATATCGCCATTCTGTTACATTTCCTAAGAGACTGAGTTAACCGGGCGACATCCGAAGGAGATATACGTTTGGGGGCAGCTTATAATAAGGCTGTCCACTACGGATCTGTGTTTTGAGGATTCCTGAGCTGACTCTTTTATTCTCCCCCCTCGTTTTTCCTCTTCCTGATTGTTTCTTTTTTAAACAGGATTTGCCTGGTCTGGAGAGAAAGAGGAGAAGGAGCTGATTTTGCCTTGTCACGATCGGCGTGGTGGAGTTTGGGCTTGCGCTGAATTTTTGAACTTACTTTCTCTCAGTGAAACATCAAAGGAAACTTTGTAACTTTTTTGACAGATCTGAAACATCTGCTCCAGGGGGGAACTTGAAGCTTCCTCTCACCATAATTGAGAACTTTTTTTTTGCCTTTTTTGGGGTTCTTCTTTTTTTTTCATTTCCTTTCTCAATTTTTGGGGTAGGGGAGGGGGAGGGTTTCCCTTTGGCATTTTTCTTTCCCTTTGCAGGTACGAAGCTAACGTGGAGGACAGAGGAGATCGTCTGAATCCAACTGACGTGAGGAGAAAGAGAAATAAGGACTGGACTGGGAAGGATATAAAATAACCAGAAGGACTGAAGCTGAGAGGAGAACGAAGACAAAGACAAAGGAAACGAAAGTGAAAGTGGTGGAGTTAATGGACTGAGTATATCTTAGACTGTATTTAGTGTGTAAGAGAGTGACATCTAGAGGACATAGAAATAATTGTAATACTTGAAGTTTAGAATTTTGAAGTGTTATAGTAACAAACTGGGGCTTCAAGTAATAGACAAAGTATTAAATTATTTTAGGATAAATAAAATGAAAGGAGCAAAGGGGAATGTCACCCCAGCAGAAAGAAGATCCTCTAAACAGGAGGAAGGCAAAGAGTGGGAAGGGTTGCTCTCAGAAATAAAAAAAGAATTAAGGCAGAGTGAACAAAATATAGAAAACAAGATAGGGGATCTAAAGGAGGCAATTGATCAGAAAATAGAGAAAGTAGTAGGAGAATTATCAGGCCAAATAAAAGACCTCTCAGTGAAGTCAAAAACAATTGAAGATTCTGTCAAGAAAGCAAACAAAGAAATTAAACAAGCCAAGAAAGAAACAGAAAAAGTGAGAGATGAAGTAGCAGACCTAAACAAGATCCAAGAAGACATTCTAGACAAGATAGCACTTCTAGAACTAAGACAAAAACAATTAAACATAAAACTCAGAGGAATACCAGTGGAACCAAATGAAAACATTAGAGAAAGATTAATAAAAGAGCTGGCAAAATGGCTAGACAGGAAGGAGGAAGATATAGACTACTCCATCACGAACGCCTTCAGAATCAGTGTCAAATCAGCCAAAGCAAGAGCGAAGAAGCTCCCAGGAGATTGTTTAGTAATATTTAACTCGATGGATATAAGAAATGAAATACTGAGAGTTAGTCATACACAAAAATTGATAATCGGAGGAAGGGAAATTTTAGTGTATAAAGAAATCCCTACAAGATTTCTTCAAAAGAGAGATCCTTATCGCCAGCTAACAGGAATTCTAAACAGTAAAGGAATACAATTTCGTTGGGAGTTTCCGGAAGGAATATCATTTTATTTCAAAAACAAAAGATACAGAATTGGAAATGCTCAAGAATTAGAGAAATTTACCAGACGTTACCCAAAAGAACTGGGACTGGAAGGAAAGAAGAAAAAGGGAGAAACAGAAGAAGCATCAGGAGGAGAGATAGATAGAAGAGAAGAAGGAGAAGAAGAGGACGTAGAGGAGGGAGAAGAAGAAGAAGGAGAAGAAGAGGAAGAGGCAACACAGAAAGAAATTACAGAACGATAGGGAGAAAAGGAGAAGAAAAGGATACAGTAATTTGATCGAACCTGTTTTAAAATTGACCAGAACATGACCTTGAGAATACAATCATGGAACATAAATGGCTTAAACAATAAAAGGAAGAGAAATAAAGTACAACATGTTTTGATGAAACAAAAGTTAGATGTCATCTGTTTACAAGAGACACATGTCGCAAAAAACACAATTTTTTTTTGATAAATAAGAAATTGGGAGAAGAATTTATAGCTGCAGATGTTACAAAAAAACGAGGTGTGATAATTTATATCAAGAGTAAATTCGAACCAAAACTGATTTTTAAAGATGAAGAGGGAAGAGTAATAATCACACAGATGACATTTCAAGGCGAAAAATTGCTAATAGTGGGGATTTATGCCCCAAATGGTAAAAAGACAGAGTTTTTCAGAACATTAGAAGAAATACTATTCGAATATATGGATCAGAGGATAATCATAATGGGAGATCTGAATGGAGTGGTAAATCCAACGATAGACAGGTCGGCAAGGAAAGGGAACTCGGCACAAGGGAAATTACCTAAAACATTCTTCGCATTAAGAGATAACTTAGAACTTGTAGATATTTGGAGACATAAACACCCTATCATAAAACAATTTACACACTACTCAGAGCCAAATAGAAGCTCAGGGAGAATAGATTATATATGGACATCTCAAGAGATAGCTGATAGGGTGAACAAAGTTGAAATTCTTCCAAGAACACTATCTGACCACAACCCGATATATCTGGAAATTAAAGGAGAGAGAGTGCAAACAAGATGGAGGATGAATGAAAGTCTATTCAATGATCAGGAAATAGTGGAAAAAACAAGAAAATCATTAAAAGAATATTTTGAACTGAATTTGGATAAAGGAACAGATATAAACATAGTGTGGGATGCAAGTAAAGCAGTCCTTAGGGGCTTCTTGATCTTGCAAAATAACATAAAAAAGAAGGAAAGAGAAAAGAAAAAAGAGGAAATAGAGAAAATGTTATTAGAAAAAGAAAAACAGTTAAATAATAACCCTGAAGATAGAGAGCTAAAACAAAGCATCAAAATATTACAAACACAATATTCAATGTTAGTGACCCAAGAAATCGAATGGAAGATGAAATGGAATAAACAAAAAAACTTTGAATACGCTAACAAAACAGGCAAACTGCTAGCGTGGCAGTTAAAAAAGAGACAGAGACAAAATACAATAAATAAAATCAGGAAAGATGATAAAATAACAGAAAAAAGAAAAGATATAGAAGAAGCATTTTTAAATTACTATTCTGGCTTATATCAGAAAGGGCAAGAGGAGGAGGAAAAGATGAGTATATACATAAATAACCAGAATGTGAAGAAGATTACAAAGGAAGATCAAGAATTTCTGAATACACCAATTTCATCCTCAGAGTTACAGCAGGCAATCCAAGATTTAAAAATAGGGAAAGCCCCGGGTCCAGATGGACTGACGGCAAGGTATTATAAAGATTTGACAGCCCAGCTAAGCCCAACATTACTGGAAGTTATGAATAACATATTAAGGAAAGGACAAATTCCAAATTCTTGGAAAGAAGCGTATATTACATTGATCGCAAAACAAGATACGGACTTACTTGATGTTAAAAACTACCGCCCAATTTCTCTGTTAAATTTAGATTATAAGCTCTTTACAAACATCTTGGCTAATAGGTTAAAAACAGTGGTAAACAAAGTAATACATAAAGACCAAACAGGTTTCCTACCGGGGCGACAAATGAAAGAAAATATCAGAACCATAGTAGACATAATTGAGTATCTAGAAATGAAAATAAATAAAAAAGCTGCTTTAATCTTCATAGACGCCGAAAAGGCATTTGATAACGTGTCGTGGATATTCATGGAGAAGACCTTGGAGAAGATGGAAATCAGAGGGAACTTTCTGAGAGGAATTAGTGCAATATATAGTGAGCAAAAAGCAAAACTAATTATTAACAATGCACTATCAAAGACATTTAATATCACAAAGGGCACCAGGCAGGGGTGCCCACTCTCACCACTTCTGTTTATTATGGTTCTAGAAGTATTAGCAAACAAAATAAGAGATACCGACACAATTAAAGGTATCAAGGTGGGAAAGAAAGAATTTAAAATCAAAGCGTTTGCTGATGACCTGGTAATTACATTGGAGGAACCTCAAGAGAGCATTATAGAAATGTTGGAAAAAATAGAGGAATTTGGAGAATTGGCAGGATTTAAATTGAACAAAAGAAAAACAAAAATGCTGGTTAAAAATATGAATAGAACTGAAAGTGAGGAGCTAGAAAAAAAATTTGGGCTGTCAGTGGTTAAACAGATAAAATATCTTGGTATTAATCTAACAGCGAAAAACATAAATTTATTTAATGATAATTACTTACCAATCTGGAAAGAAATTAAAAAGATATAGAGGTGTGGGGAAGATTGAACTTGTCATTTTGGGGAAGAATCTCAGCTATCAAAATGAGTGTGTTACCTAGACTATTGTTTTTCTTTCAAATGATACCAGTAATTAAAGGCACAAAAATCTTCAAAGAATGGCAAAAAACACTATCCACATTTATATGGCAAGGAAAACGGCCTAGGATAAAACAAAAAATATTAGTAGACAGGAGAGAAAGAGGAGGCTTTGGATTACCAGACCTGAAAATATATTACGAAGCCTCATGCCTAATATGGGTGAGAGAATGGATCTTGCTGGAAAATACAGACATATTGGACCTGGAAGGGTTTAACAACAGGTTTGGGTGGCATGCGTATCTGTGGAGGGAAAAAGTTAAAGTTCATAAAGATTTCTTAACACATGTATTTAAAAAATCCTTGTACGAAGTTTGGGAAAGATATAAAAACTTATTAGAAAGGAAGACGCCAAAATGGTTATCCCCAACAGAGATCCTGACAGTAAAAAAAGTAAATATGGCAGGGATCTGGATTACATATGAAGACCTATTGGTAGATTCAGATAAAGGATGGAAGTTAAAACCTTATGAGGCCGTAATGGATAAAATGACTGGATGGATACAATATCATCAAGTGAATGAAATATTTAGGGAGGACAAAAGAAAAGGCGGCTTCGAAAAAAGCAAATCTAAATTTCAAATGGAGATTGTGGAAGGGAAAGGGAAATTGCTGACCAAAATGTATGACTACTTATTAGAGTGGTACACAAAGGATGAACTTGTGAAAGAGGCCATGATAAAATGGGCGGTGGATTTGGGGTATAACATTCAGTATGATAGATGGCAGAAATTATGGAATCATACCATTAAATTTACGGCATGTACAGTATTAAAAGAGAATTTGATGAAAATGTTATACCGCTGGTACATAACCCCAACCAAATTAGCCAAAATGTATAGAACAGGAAATAAGAAATGTTGGAAGTGTAAGATGAAAGATGGGGACTTCTTCCATATGTGGTGGGGGTGTGAGAAAGTAAAGCAATACTGGGAAGCAATATATAATGAGCTAAAAAAGATGTTGCAATATACCTTTCACAAAATACCCGAAGCCTTTTTATTAGGATTAATGGGAAGTGACATCATAAAGAATGACCAAAAGATATTCCTTTATGCTACCACGGCGGCAAGAATTTTGCTGGCCCAAAAATGGAAAACGCCGGACTTACCTACAATTGAAGAGTGGCGAAACAAATTATTAGAATACTTGGAATTAGCTAGACTAACAGGAAGGATAAGAAACCAGAGAGACCAAAAGGTCACAACAGATTGGAGTAAATTTATTGAGTATTTTAAAAAGTCTGGTAATAAAACGATAACACCAACAGGATTTAACAAAATACTTGCAATGTGAAAATATTCGATAACAGATGTAGATAAGAACAAATTAAGAATGTACATATGGGGAATGAACAATAATTAAAGCGAGAGAATGAGGAGAAGACTGAAAACCAGGGATGGAAGGGAGGGAAGTCACAATACTCGGCAGAGTATAGGGATACATAAAGAAAATATTTGAATACATAATTGTTTGCAATAAGTCATGGAATTATGTTTAATTTTATGTGAATTCGTTGATGTAATTAATAAAAGCAATAAAAACTTTGAAAAAAAAATGAGTTGCTGTGAAATGGTGTACAACTCTTGATGAGCCGCCAAGCCAAGCATAGCCCCACCTCCTCCCCAGCCAAGAATAGCAACTGAGGATCAAGGGGGAAAAACACAATTTGAGATAGCAGACGGAGATCATGCATCTGACACTAATAATGTCAACATTGTATAAGAAAGCTTATCTACACTGTAGAGGATGGATAGGAAATCTGTGGGTCCTCCAAATATTCTTCGTCGACTCCTGCCACCATCCCTCGCCATTGGTCATGGTGGCTGGGATTAGGAATGCCAGAGAAACAGAAATGGAAGCAAGAATTGATGTCTGCAACAGCAATCAATGCAGCAGATATGAATAATAATCACTATTGATTCTTTCAATCTGAAAATGATATGTAATTGATAATCCCCCCCCCAAATGGTGGTGTGTTTCATTTGCCTTTAAATCAGTGGGGTGGGACAACATAATGATAATGTAATTTGCATAACTTAATTTCACCGCAGCAGGCAGGGAGATAAATAACTTACTTTGGGGGTGGAATTGCAGTGGAACGGAAGCGGTGGAATGGGGAATGATGCCTTCTTAACATCTGCACTTAAAGATGATGGGAGTTGGAATTCAACAACATCTGGAGGGTGGCAGATTCCCATTTGCTGCTTTACAGTGCAGCAGAGTCTAACTCTTACCAGCTCACAGTGGATGCAAGGAATCCTCTGCTCTTCCCTCCAGAGGAGCAATTATATAATAATTGCTAAATGGTACCATAATCTGGCAACTTGGGAGAACTGAAGTCCCTGGAGACACAGTCTCAACAACGCTGTTTGCCGCATTATATGATATTCACCTGTTTTATTCAATCATATTTCTCCTTTACAGCATCTCTCCTTGTCTTGTTTTCAATTTATGCTGCTTTTGGAAAAAGATAAATTGATTTTTGGAAGTGTATTCCCCCACATCTGAGCATTGACATGCTTAGATGTGGGTGTTGTTCCATGCTGGGGATGGACAGATCTTTCAGTATTTGTTTCTCTCATTTCCTCATTTTTCCATTCTTAAGTTGAGTTCTCCACATTACTTTGCAATTAATAAAGAAAGTACTCATGAGAATTTGTCAGCATTTTTGTCCACAAATTTCTCCTAGCATGCACATTCTTATTCACAATTTTGCCTATCGTACACACTTTTTGCAAAACAATTTCCCTAATAAAATCATTTTCTGTCATATTTTCACTGATATATGCATATATATGCAAACTGTACCTTAGTATATGCATTTTTAGCTGGGGAACTGCATTGCAAAATCCAGAAACATGCCAATTGTGAAGGATGGCTTGTTTTTCAATTTGCTTGTGAATTAGGTAAGTTCACCTTTAAAAGCAAAATGAATCAAATTATCTCTCTTCCCCCCCTCATCCCTATTCTGTGCACCACAAGGACTAATTTAGAACCCATCTTGGGGCATCCCAGTGCATGGAGCATCCACTGAAGTTTGCTGTGCAGTTTGGAATAGGAGCAAAGTTCTTGAAGCAAACCTCACGGAGGGCCACCTCCCTTAATCCATCACAGAAAGGCTTTCTGTAAATCACAACTGAGTCATGTTGGCAAAGGAACATTGGAACGCCTATCTCAGAGAGGCATTTATCACATGGTGCAACAGACGTCGTCACTCTCCTCGGCTGTCAGTCTGGCATTTCTTGCCGGCACTAAATGTACTTTTGGAGTGTTTACTCTGCTTGGGTGGAAGGGGGGAAAATAGCCTTGGCTTGCACAATTGCCAGCATTCTGGTCAGAACAACAGGTAAACTTGGGTGAATTCCAACAATCCCCTTAAGATTTCAAACAGCAATTGGGCTTTTAATGAGAAATATAACTGAGCTCTAGACCTCACCAGTATTGTTGAATTCTTATGCTGAGAACAGAATCCCCTATATATTCCCCAAAATTAACCGAGTCTTTTGCTCAGAGCTTCTAACTCGTTTGAGAGTTGTTTATTGTTATTTATTGAATATATATAATACTGCCCTTCATCCAGAGATCGCACGGTGGTCCACAACATAAAAACACAAACTGAGAAGACAAAATATACAATCAAACAAAAACGAACCAACAAACCCCCTTCCTCAGACACATTTAAAAGGCTGTAGACTATTTAATTAGTTCAAGGCCTGGTTATAGAGAATGTGTTTGTTTGTTTGTTTGTTTGCCTGGTGCCAAAAGATAGGTAATGAAAGCAGTAGCAGAGCCTCCTGACAGGGAGCATTCTACTGACAGGAAACCACTGCAGAAAAGGCCTTTCCTCATGTAGCTGCCTTCTGGGCCTCTCGCGGAAAGAGCACACCAAGAATGGCATCAAATGGTGGTCTCAGGGTTCACGTCAGTTCATACAGTTCAACATCATGAGAACATAATGAGATTGCTACTGGATCAGGCCAAAGACCCATTTAGTCCAGCATCCTATCCTCACAGTTGTTGAAAAACAGCAGCATCTGGGCTGAAGGAAAACTCCACGCGGCAAATGAGGAATAACGAAAGTTTTGTTGCTTGGCTAGCCAGTGAGCTGACTTGGAGGAATCAGTTCCAAAGTCCGAGCCCTGAGAAAAGGGTGGGGCTCCTCAATACACATTTCTGTTATCTCTTGTTGTTGTTCAGTCATTCAGTCATGTCCGACTCTTTGTGACCCCATGGACCAGAGCCCGCCAGGCACCCCTATCCTCCACTGCCTCCCGCAGTTTGGCCAAACTCATGCCAGTCACTTGGAGAACACTGTCCAACCATCTCATCCTCTGTTGTCCCCTTCTCCTTCTCCTCTCTTAAGGCACTACATATGCATAGACTGTGGCAAAATCCCTCCTACCCTAGGCTGTTGTTGTTGTTGTTGTTGTTGTTGTTGTTGTTGTTGTTGTTTAGTCATTTAGTTGTGTCTGACTCTTTGTGACTCCCTGGACCAGAGCACGCCAGGCACCCCTGTCTTCCACTGCCTCCCGCAGTTTGGTCAGACTCATGTTGGTAACTTCGAGAACAATGTCCAACCATCTCATCCTCTGTCGTCCCCTTCTCCTTGTGCCCTCTATCTTTCCCAACATCAGGGTCTTTTCCAGGAAGTCTTCTCTTCTCATGAGGTGGCCAAAGTATTGGAGCCTCAGCTTCAGGATCTGTCCTTCCAGTGAGCACTTGGGGCTGATTTCCTTAAGAATGGATAGGTTTGATCTTCTTGCAGTCCATGGGACTCTCAAGAAAACTCCATGGACAAACACCCTAGGCTACATTGCCCTATTAGCATATCATTTATGGTCTTTCCTTAATTGCATATACATTAAGCAAGTGCACAAAGAACTCTCTCTAAGCAGTGCCTCGCTGCACATGATCCCTTTGCATTCCTTTCCTTATATACCAAGAACAAACTTAGTTGGTCTCTAAAGTGCTGCTGGAAGGATTTTATTTTTATTTTTTTATTTTGTTTCGACTTTGGAGTATGTTTTTGCAAGACAAAGATAACCGCTCATGGTACGAGATTAGGATAGCCTGGCTTGAAGGTCTCTGTATGCATCACAGTGACCAAACAGATTTATTAAATTCCTACCCAGCCCTTCTTCCCAAAGGAGCCCAGAGGCCAACGAGACCTGAGCGCTATGGCACTCTCCTCATTTGAGATTTCCCAGCGACTGGTATTCAGAGGCATATCTCTGCCTCTTCCCACCCCCCTGCATCTGCCGCCTGAGGCAGCCACCTCTGTTTGCCTATTATTAGGGCTGGCCCTGAAGATATTTGGGAACACAGGGAAGCTTTGTTTGGAGAAAACAAAAGGAGTCTCTCTTCCTGCTCACCCCATCCCCTGCGACCAAGGCATTCATGTCTGGCTCTTGTCCGTTCCCGGGTGGCAATGCCCTTTCTTCTTTCTTTTATATCCCTGCTTGCTTGCTCCCTTTCCTATTTTGTTTGAATAGGAATCTTGCTTGCTCCCTTTCCTATTATGTTTCCATTCAGTCTCCGAATATATTTATTTTTTATTTTTATTTTTTTTAAAAACACAAATCCGCCTCTCCTCTCTTTGTCCAGCATCCCGAAGGGGAAGCAAAGGGCAGGTTACTGTAAAAATGCCAACGCGGGAGCAAATGAAAGGCAAGCCTCACTACTGTGTTGTGCCAAGAAGGGCACCAGCCCCTGAGGTGAGCATGAAAGGCACTTTCAAGAGATCCTGTTCATGTGGCTGTCAGAGAACTGCGGGGTATAAAAGGGTTCGGGCTTTCGTTTCTCTTCTTCTTCTCCCCTGGTGCCTGTGAGTGCATGCTCCTAAAAGCAAACTACCATTTGATCTCGAAGCTAAAAATAATCATATACAGTATAGGAGAAGATCCAATCTGTGGTTTACCCACATCCAATTTTTAGAGGCTTAGCCTCCTATTTTAAAGCTTATTTGGACCAGGCAGGGGCTTAGAGGTTAAGCCGGTGGATTGTGCATTTTATTCCCCAGAGCCTTTTCCAGAAGGCACAGGCTGATGCTGCAGGATGGAGCCCTGTGCAAGGAGCCTAAGGCCTAGAGAGCCAGTGTGGTGTAGTGGTTAAGAGCTGTAGACTCGTTATCTGGGGAACCGGGTTCGCGTCTCCGCTCTTCCACATGCAGCTGCTGGGTGACCTTGGGCTAGTCACACTTCTCGGAAGTCTCTCAGCCCCACTCACCTCACACACAGAGTGTTTGTTGTGGGGGAGGAAGGGAAAGGAGAATGTTAGCTGCTTTGAGACTCCTTCGGGTAGTGAAAAGCAGGATATCAAATCCAAACTCTTCTCTTCTTCTTCTTCTTCTTCTTCTTCTTCTTCTTCTTCTTCTTCTTCTTCAGTAGCTTCTGAAGTACAAACTACCTATCTTTGCTGTAGTAAAAATGAGTATTTGGCCAAAGATTGTGCCACAAACTTAAGATCTTGCAAATCGGGTTCTCACTTGGGAGAGCACGCGTTGCGGTGGGGGCTAGCAAGACACCTCCCTGGTAGCTGGGCGGGTTTGGTTAGCTTGCCACAGCTCTTATAGGTCCCTGCGAGTTGCTGGGGAGAATTGAATGTAGCAATGTTGTGATGGACAGCCCAGCGTCCTTTATATTGCCCTGCATGCAGGGAGATCCTCCTCTTGGCTGCGTGCTTCGGATCACCCACCCTTCCTCCCTTTATTTTAGGCCTCTGCATTTGACCTTGCAACTGCCTGTCATGGGGTCGTCTGCTCTTGGGGCAGGGGCCCAGTAGGAATTTTGTCCATTTGGCTGATTGGCTGTTGCCGTTTGGTTTTTGCCTACTGCAGTAGCAACTCGTCACAACTTGTAAGGTTGGCGGTTAGGCATTGGAGAAGGGGACGACAGAGGATGAGATGGTTGGACAGTGTTCTCGAAGCTACTAACATGAGTTTGGCCAAACTGCGAGAGGCAGTGAAGGATAGGCATGCCTGGCATGCTCTGGTCCATGGGGTCACGAAGAGTCGGACATGACTGAATGACTTAACAACAACAACAATTGTGTTGGTTACTGGAAGGGTGGTGCCCACCTCCAGAATGATGATGGTGTGCAGGGAATTCCGTTAAAGGAATCCAGGGGCTCGACATGCTTTTGTCCGAACCCCCGGTAGGGGGACAGGGCCACGCAAGAGCCCCTGGGACCTCTGGGGAGAGGGAGGGCTCTGCTCCCAGCCTCCTTAACTCTCCCCAGGTGGCATTCTCCTGACGCTGACCGAAAGGCAGCTCTGTCCTGGTGGACAGCTAGTCTGAACCAATGCCTACACAACCGCTCACATAATTTGTATTTTAATAAATTTGTGGCCTAAATTATTGCCAAAAACCCAAACAAAAATTATGTCTCTAGTGTGAATTTTTGGGGGGTGGCTTGGGGACCTCAACACGCAAAGAAAATAAAATCCAGTGTGTTGAGAGTCGCAAGATTCCATTCATTTATTCAAAGAGTACCAAGCTCTGGCTTGGATTTGCCACAACCAGTGGCATTCTATAGTCATTAGGGCAAATGGGGACCTGCCCCACCAGCCTCAGTCTGCCACTGGCCAGCTCTCACCTTCCTGCCTTCTTGTTTCTACCAGTCCAGGGGATGGCACTGCCTGGCAGCTGCTTCCTCCTCCTCTTCCATCCCAAGAGTTGCCTTTTTAGAACTCAGCAGGAGAGGAGGGGCAAAACTAGAATTAGCTTGGCTGTCATTGACTCTGGCACCACCTACTGTTGGCCTCCCACCCTACCAATCCCAATGGGCAACAGCCCAACACTGACCAGGGCAAACAAGAGGGAGGGCTTAGGAGTGTCATTTGGCCTAGGTCTTAAGTTTAAATGGGACCTCATCACATTTAAACAATTGGCAGAGGAGAGTTAGGATTAACACCAACACAGTCTCAGATTACTTGGAAAAAACACTGGACAGGAGGGAATCCATGGGGAGACGGGGACTTTCAGTCTTGGCAACTGAGCCATAGGGCAAGAACTATCAGGGATGAGCTGCGATGCTCACCAGGCCTGACACACCACATTGTATTCTTGCTAATAAAGGGTTAAGATCCTAAATTGCACAGTGTAGTTTACTGGTGGCTCGCCCCTGACATGCACAAAGCTAAAAATTGCATTTGTTGTTCTGCCCATATTTATCTCTGCCAGCCCCCATCAGTGGCACATGGCCCCCAAAAGGCTGCCCAGAATGGAATGTGGCCCTCAGTCCAAAAAAACATTCCCCACACCTATTTTCAGTTAACACTATCTGATCGCCATACACACTGGTCTGTATTTTTTTTATTGTATTTTGTTTGTTTGGGGAATCGTTTCTTTTAAACGTCATTAGTTGACTTGAGTAACACCTATGCATTATAAGGGAGGAGGTATTCATTGTGGTGCAAATTAATGCACAAAAACTAAGCATGTATCCTCAGCTCCATCACCCCGACACTTGGCCCCTCTCTGAGCAAGCTACTCTCCTGCACGCTTGGGAATCATGGATCTGCACTGGAGTAATCTGTCACTGGCAAGTGGCAACGCTTGCTGTCACAGTAGTGGAGTAGCAATCTGTCCGGGTGATGACACACTGTGATCACAACTGTGTTTCTCAAGGCGTCCCGCTGGATGATAAATTCTTCTGTGTCAAGGCAAATTGCTGCTTTTGCTTTTCTGTTTCTAACGCCAGACTATTTAACACTGGGAGCCACAGATATGACAGCATCGCGAAGTGTCCTAGCTCTTCATTCAGTAAATACTATGTGGGCCAGCTGCTTAGATGTCTGCTTAGATGTCTGGTTTCCATTTGCCTATCGGCTGTCTGATCTTAACGCGGAACAGATCTCTGGGTGTGCGATCCCCAAAGATGACTATGAGGTTGCTAAGTTCCTGAAGTGCTCGAGGAACTTGGCATATAGTATTTATTTTATCATTTCAGCAGCACTGTAAGATAGGATGAGAACATTCTTTACAACTATATACCTATTGTATGGAAGTCAACAGCGGGACAATGAAAATGGATTCCACGCGCTCTAGTGGTAGCCAAGAGACTCATATTGATGAACTGGAAGAATAAAGATAAGATCCCCTTTAATAAGTGGTTCGACAATATGATAACACTTCCAACTTACGAACGGACTGCTTACAAACGTAGACTTTGTTCGGATAAATATGACAAGATTTGGAATGAGTTTATGCGAAATGGAGTAGGCTACTAATATTTACATATGCATTTGGATAATAATATCAAAAGAATGTATAAGTTAGAATATTTTTCGTATATACTGGTATTCACATTTCTCTCTCTACACATTGTTGTGCCTTTTTTAATTTTTATTTTCTTCTTTTCTTTTTCTTTGTACCACTTTATTTCTTTATAATTGAAACTTCTCAATGAAATATTAATACCAAAAAATAAAAATAAAACAATCCTCCTGTAACTTAGGCTTGTGTTATGTACTGAGTTGAATAGGATCCAAAATGCAGCAGTCTGATTGGTCCTAGAACAATAGGATTGAGATTGCAGCAGTCTCACTGGTCCCAGAACAATAGGATTGAGATTGCAGCAGTCTGATTGGTCCGCAGGAGCCACCCAATCCAGCTCCAGGTGGAAGTGAATCCGCACTCCGATTGGCATACAGGAGTATCCCGGAATTAGCCAATCACGTGGGGCCCATGGTGTAAATAGTGTATATTAAGCAAACGTTTTGGGGGAACTACATTCTTCACTACTATGAGCTGAATAAAGAGCATGAAATTCACACTTGACTCCGAGTATATTTCAGCTTGTATTATCATTACTGAGATCTGCTGTGACTCAGATATGCCTTTAACCACTTTGCTACACCGTATGTCTGTGACGGGTGTTTTTCTTCCACGTTTATTTGGTGTTCCTCTCAAGTTAACCCCCTCCCACAAAGCTGTCCCAGTTCTAGTGCTTTTTTCGGGGAGGGCACACAGGGGTACACATACTCCTGAACATTTTGTGAGTCTAAGTTTGGCCTCATTGAGGGGCAGTATTTCAGTATGAGTAGGAAAATGGGAGTACCCCTAAACATTTTTTTTAATAGAAAAAGCACCGTCCAGTTCTATCCTTTCTTCATGTAAGGAAGGGATGGGGAACCTATGGTCCTCATGAAGTCAAACTCCATATCCTGTCATTCCCAGCATGGCCAAGGGACAGAGGATGATGGGAGTTGTGGTCCACTAGCAATGGGAAGGCATGATCTTGCCCATCACTGCCGTAGGCCATAGGGACTGATGTCACAGGATACAGAATGAGATGCTAGAAGAACAACAATTGCATCTTATGTACATTTTCTCTTGAGGAAATAGGGCAGATGGCTTTTACGTGATACTCTGGGACTAGCCAATCACTGTTGCAAATGGAAGTCTTGTTGGTTAGCATAAACGTATCTAGGATTAAAATTGTTGGCCAACCTGGGAGTTTCATCTGCAGAGCTTTGAGTTCTAGCTGGTTCCAACCAATGAGCCAAACCACAGCCTACAGTGTTTCACAGATCTTCACAACTGGTGTTGGAAACTGAAATCTGATTGCTTGGCAATTCTGGAGCTTGTGATTTGCTTATTTGTAGGACTGAAACTTTGGGAAAGATGGAGGGTACAAGGAGAAGGGGACGACAAAGGATGAGATGGTTGGACAGTGTTCTCGAAGCTACTAACATGAGTTTGGCCAAACTGCGAGAGGCAGTGAAGGATAGGCGTACCTGGCATACTCTGGTCCATGGGGTCACGGAGAGTCGGACATGACTGAACGACTGAACAACAACAACAAGGAGTGAAACTGGAGCTCAAAGTCTCACAGTCCATTCTTACAAAATGCAATCTTGTTCACTCTTGCATTGTTCAAGGTTGGAAATTATGACTCTTAGGATGACAGCAGCAAAGTGATGCCCTGACCCTGTAGGTAATTCTATAATTTGGAGGCTGTCTGCCTCTGAATGCCAGTTGATAGAAATGACAAGTGGGGAGAAAGAAAGTTGTTGTGCTCATTTCCTCTTTGTGAACTTCAGATAGGCATCTAGTTGGCCTCTGTTAGAACAGGATACTGGACTAGAATGAGTTTTTGGCTTGATCCACCAGAACTCTTACATTCTTATTTATATTATTTTTTTAAATTTAAGCAGGGCTGCTGGATGCAAAACTGTACCTCTAAACCAGTGTTTTTCAACCTTTTTTGGGCAAAGGCACACTTGTTTCATGAAAAAAATCACGAGGCACACCACCATTATAAAATGTTAAAAAATTTAACTCTATGCCTATATTGACTATATATAAAGTAATTTTTCAATTTTTCCCACGGCACACCAGGCAACATCTCGCGGCACACTAGTGTGCCGCGGAACAGTGGTTGAAAAACACTGCTCTAAACATTGGGCATAAAAGGGAATGTTGGCCGCTGTGGCTTCCTAACCCAACAGAATGGAAAGCCTTCTGATACATCAAAGGTAGCCAATGTGGTTCCTGTGTCAGGTATGCTGGAGTGCATTTTCCATCATGCTCCACCACTGGCCCTATTGGCACCACTGGCCCTATGGGCTGGACCTGATGGGAGTCCAGCAACATAAGTCACCCCAGTTCTCCACAGTCATCAAAAGCATGAGAGAACTTTGCTGTTTGCATCTTTTCAGTAACATGAATACCTTGTTTGTACTGGAGAAATCTGTTAGGGCTGTGAATATACCCAGTGATTGGTATATTGATATTCTGTGTGTACACCTCTACCATATTAAAGGAAGACTTCTGACCTCCTGGAATGAAGTAAAAAAAAAATGGAAATCATTGGGAGTGGAATAGCTCTGCCATCCTCTCTGACCTTTAAATTCCTGGATGAAACAGGTATAGTTGATCTTACAATGTGAGCAGACAATGCAGTCTATTCTATTTCACAGAAATGTTCTCTTTCATATTATTACCATCTTAGCCTCTCTGCAAAGAAGAAGAAGAAGAAGAAGAAGACGAAGAAGAAGAAGAAGTATGATGGCTGTGTAAAAGCACTCCAGTGGAATTTTGTTAATCCTATCCAAACTCTTCCCTTGGATATTAAGGAAGGGTCCCAGCTCAGTAGGAGAACAATTGCTTTGCATGCAGAAGTTTTATGTTCAAAGCCCAGCATCTCTAGGTAGGGCTGCGGAGGAGGTCCCCTGCTTGGAGAGCCACTGCCAGCCAGTGTAGATAACATTGCTCTAGATGGGCCAATGTTCTTACTCTTGGGCTTGCCGATCAGAACGTCGGCGGTTCACATCCCCGCGACGGAGTGAGCTCCCATTGCTCTGTCCCAGCTCCTGCCAACCTAGCAGTTCAAAAGGACACCAGTGCAAGTAGATAAATAGGTACCGCTGTGGCGGGGAGATAATCTCCATTTTTGTGCACTCTGGCTTCCATCACGGTGTTCTGTTACACCAGAAGTAGTTTAGTCAATGCTGGCCACATGACACGGAAAGCTCTCTGTGGACAAACATCGGCTCCCTTGGCCTGAAGGCGAGATGAGCACCGTACCCCCATAGTCACCTTTGCCTGGACTTAGCCATCCAGGGCTCCTTTACTTTTACCTTCTACCTGTGTTTGTTCCCTACGATCTTTGCTTTGTATCATCACTTTATGCTTTTCAACAACGGGTCCAGATGCACCTCTTTCCCCTGTCCTTTGGTTGAGTGGACATTATCTGCCCACCTGGCTTTCCATGCATGCACAGCTATCCTGTGCTGCTGTTCTGTGATTCTGGAAAGGTTTCTTGTGGTTTTGTTTTATGGTTGTAATTGTACGGTGTACTTATTCTGTGATATTTTTGCAACCCACCCTGAAACCATTTGGTGATGAGTGGGCCATATTAAAACAAGTCCAATGTACAATAATAAACAAATAAAGCATTATAGATTTTAGCTATTGTTCTGCTTTATGGTTTTCACCTTTGTTGTACAATTTGGTTACTGGGCAGTATAGCAGTAAGTAAATACATAAATAAGCAAGCAAAATATTTGCTTTTTTGAAGGAAGGCTGCAGTTCCGTCTATAATAGTTTTCTTTTTTTTCCTCCAAAAAACCTCTCCCTATAGGTATTACTTGGTGCACGCAAGTCTGAAAGTCCCACCCAGGATCCCACATCGATTGCTGGCGACCATCGTTGAACAAACAGGTGAGAAAAGGATATGTGCGTGCTGGTTGAGAACCATAACAATAAATCTATCTATCAAGGTGAGAAAAGAAAGGAGAGAGAAATGGCTTCGGATGAGGTGAGTTCATCCTGGCTTGAGGGATGGAGCCAGAAACTCAGGAGGGTGAACTCAAAGAGCCACACTGTAACGGAGAAATCTGAAGTTGAGTCTAGAATAGTTCTGCAAAACCTCAAAGTGTATAAGAGTCTACACAGCTGGGACGGCAGTGTGGTTACCGATTCATTTCCGTGCCCGGTTAAAAATTCTGGTAATGACTTTGAAAGACCTAAATGGTTTAGGACAAGCTCACGCCTATAGAAACCTGTCTGAATCTTGAGATCAGAATCAAAGGCCGTGCCTATCAGCCTACCATCAAGACCTATTAAATAACACCTGCACCATACATTTAAAGCACTATTATACCTCTTTTAAATAGTCATGGCTTTCCCCAAAGAATCCCAAGAACTGCAGTTTGTTAAGGGTGCTAAGAGCTCATAGAGCTACAATTCGCAGAGTGGTTTAACAATCCCCTTCCCTTCCCAGAGAACTCTTTTGTTTTTTAAACAAATAAACAATTCAACAACATTTCAAATTTAGCAGTCAGTCATTCCACCTACGATTCCCCCTCCCTCCCTCCCTCCATCCATGGTTCCCTCAAAATTTCAATTTATGCTGCATATCATAGTTGCTCTAGGCTACACCTTCATCTTACCTCACAGGAAAAACAAAAAAGTTCACCCCCCCACTCCTGTTCTTATTCAAATCCTAATTGCGTTTTAACATTTTCACACTGAGTTTTTAAGTATTCTGAAAATATTTTCCAATCTTCTTTAAAACCAGTCTCTTCCTGATCTCTGATTTTACGCTCCAAACTTGCCATTTCTACATATTCTATCAATTTCGGCTGCCATTTTTCTTTGTTGGGGAACCACTTCATCATGCCATTTTTGTGTCCCGCTGATTTCAATGGCATTTACTTCCAAAAAGTGAAATTATTGTGGCAGCCTTATGCATACCGCCATGGAAAACTGTCTGGATTGCTCCCACCCACAAAAAGTAAAATACAACGGGAATGACAAATTCAGTTTCATTTGATTTGGTTTCGCTGCTGTTTTAAATATGACTTACTGAAGGAGCACCATTTTTCTTCGTTCTGCGAAAGATGTGTTTGATGAGCCCTTCGATGCTGTTCCAACAAGTTTGCGCTGCTCATTGCTCAGTGGAGCAGGAAAGAATCAAGACTCGGGATTGTATCAAATTGCTGTCATTAGTTCTGATAACGCTCGAGGAAGCAATTTCTGCCTCCATCAACTGGAAGTGAATTTACTGCCCTTTTGAAGTAACAAGAGAGAGGACAAACCTTTTTTAATTTTCCATTGAATGCCATATGATTATTATTATTTTAATGCTGTAATGAACCTGCGTGAATGATATCCAGGATTTTACAGGTTAATGTTTTAAAAGGCACAAATACGTGAATCTGGCAGGTCCCATTTTGGATATGGATTGCTGTAGTTCTGCTGGCGCCAACATTTATCCCAAACAGACCTTCTATCTGATTCGGGCTCTCCAATTCGCTTTCTGTCAAGAAAAGAATGATCAGCTGCTGGGTGTACAAACTGTTTAATGCAAACTAACTAGGGGCTTAAGAATTAGGAAATGTATCTACAGGCACATCCCTTTGGGAAGCAAATGATAGCATATACACTTGAGTGTAGAATTTCATTCATTTTGATTAAGGTTGGTTTGGAAGAAGGATTCAATGATGATCTCTTCAGACTCGATGGATGACCATTAGAATGGCACATGTTTAATGTGATTCCTGCCTTAATGCACACACAAACACAACTTTCCACAAACACAACTTTCCACACTGTTTTCACATAGTTTTGTATTTTTTTGATTTGTGTTTTCGGAGATTCAGCAACTCTATTTGGCCAAGGCACTTACATGGGCAGAGAACGAAAGGCACGAGGGTGGCATTGACACGCAGGCATTCATTGTGGTGGTGGGCTGGTAACAAGGGGCTCCAGCATGGCACTTAGGGACACACACCATGCAGGTCAATGTTTGGCAAAGAACACCCCCCACCCCACCCCACCCCAGTCTTGAAACAATCCCATGTTTACTTTCAGTGCACAGAAACACCAAGTGGCTGGGTAGAAACTAAGTCACTCTTCAAAGGCCACACACTCCCAACTCAACCCCCCAGCCCATCATTTCACAGGCTGATATCCCACAGCTAGCTTTCCCCTTCTGCTAGCCCAGCCCTATATTTCCATTCAGCCTGTGAGGTCCCTACCAGGAGCTGTTTCTTGCTTCCACGTCATTGCCCCAGCTTAGCTTAGCATCCAAACACATTAGGTTAAACTATGGAGTTCACTCCCGCAACTGGCAGTGACAGCCAGCACCTTGAGTGGATTTAAAAGATAAGTTCATGGGGTATCAGTGGGTATTAACCTCATTGGCTATGTTCGCCCTCCACTATTGAACCACCAACCTTCCCATTGGCAAGCCTGTCAGATGAACACCAGCCGCTAGATACCACAGGAGGGGAGAATGCTATTGAGCTCAGCTCGTGCTTGTAGGCTTCTGACGGGCATGTGGTTGGCCACTGCTGGACTAGATGGGCCACTGACCTGATCCAGCTGGGCTAGTCTTATGTTCTTATGCCATCCCAGTGGTGCTGAATGCCCTCTGGGAGCTTCTGGGGAACCACTGGATTAAAGAGCTTCATAGAATTGTAGAGCTGGAATGCACTCCAAGGGTGACTAGTTCAACCCCCTACAATGCAGGAAATGCAACTAAAGCATCCAAGCCAGATGACCACCCAACCTCTGCTTAAAAGCCTCCAAGGAAGGAGAGTCCACAACCTCCTGAGGGAGTCCGTTCCACTGTCAAACAGCTCTTACTGTCAGAAAGTTATTCCTGGTGTTTAGTCAGAATCTCATTTCTTGAAGCCATTGGTTCAAAGCCTGCCCTCTAGAACAGGAGAAAGCAAGCTTGCTCGCTCTTCCATGTGACAGCCCTTGAGATATTTGAAGAGGGTTATCATATCTCCTGTCAGTCTCCTCTTGTCCAGGCTAAACAAGCCCAGCTCCTCCAACCATTCCTCATACGGCCTGGTTTCCATACCCTTGATCATCTTGGTTGTCCTCCACTGCACATGTTCCAGCTTTTCAGCATCCTTCTTAAATTGTGGTTCCCAGAATTGGACACAGTATTCCAGGTGTAGTCTGACCAAGTCAGAACAGAGTGTTACTATTACTTCCCTTGATCTGGACGGTATACTTCTGTTAATGCAGCCTAGAAGAGCATAACCTTTTTTCTTCTTTTTCTTTTTTTGCTGCTGCATGACACTGTTGATTCATGTTAAACCTGTGGTCCACCAAGACCCCAAGATGCCAATGCTTTGGGGACCCCCGACCCTCTTCTATATTCTATTGGGGGAGGCAAAGGGACTTCCGCCCCTAGGAGTTGGCTCCTAATATTTTTGCCGATGGACTTCACTTAGTTTCCTGGGCTGTATTTTACTCTAAACTTACTCTGAGTTTTTAAGATTGGCATGTTAAGGCATGTCTGCGGCTTCCTGTCATTGGTGATTAGAGACTCTGCTCTTCATCCTTTTCTTCCCAAAGTATAACTCCTGCCGAAAAGTTCCATGGCTCTATAATCAATCCTTCAACTCAGCCTCGCCTTTTGACATTTCCAATTAGCCCATTGGGAAGAGCGATAGCTAACTGCCTCTCTAACACTATTCCATTACGGACGATGGGAAAGTAAGATATCCCTATTAATTTCCTCGCACGGAAGTCGGTAATATAAATGTAGCCACTTATCACTGTTACTTTCATAAACCCAAGTTCATTTTTCAAGGTTACTGGAATGGGATGCAGTCAGATATAAATTGGGGGGGGGGAGCCCCAATCTGCAACTCTATCTGGGACCAGAATAGCAAGCTATACCCTCACCAGCCATCTGGCAATGCACACTACTGATATGCATTCTGTTTCATAGGTCAATTCACACAGGTGCTCTTACAAGTGACACTCCCTCAACTTCCATGGTTGTTGGTTTTTTTGGGGGAGGGGGGCCCTCTGTTGTGTGTTGAGCCCCTTTGGGTGACTAGGTTCCACTTCATTTCCCAGCCGTGGTAACTGCAGAAGACAATAGATTGGGGAATCACCGCTTGCTTCAAGCTCTCCCATGTTGTCGTTGTTGTTAGAAGTTTGTGTGCCTAAGCAAAGTAACTGTGGAATTGCTTTCTTTAAAATAGTAGCATCCCATGGGTGAATGCCCATTGGGAGGAAAGGATGGTTTCAATTCATGCAGGCCCTGGTAGCGTGGAATGTTTGTTTTTAGTTCAAACAGATTAGACTTTGTTAAAGGTCAGGAACTGACAGGGCTCATGAATTACAGGACAAGCTATGATCCTTCGTTATATGGTCCATTTGCTACATCCTCGCAGAGATTCAAATAAGCAGACCAGCGTGACTTAGGTCATATTCACATCACACAGTTAAAGAACTGTGATGCCCATCTGAACAATCATGGCTTCCCCCAAAGAATTCTGGGAGCTATAGCTTTTTATGGGTACTGAGAGTTGCTAGGGGTGTTTCAGAGCTGGCATGGTGAGGCTGCAAGCTTCCCTGGAGGACTGGGGGGGGGGGGGTTGGGGGAAGGCAGAGGAACCAGACAGGAGCTGTCCGTCAAGCAGTGAGTAACAGCAGGAACCGAAAATGCATGAGGTTCTATGTCTGCCAAAGCTATGAATGAAATCCTCAACACAAATCTTCCTGCAGTCAGAGGTTGATTTAGGGGAGTGCGACCGGTTTGATGGGTCATGGATCACTGCCTTGTCATGGCGAAGGGGCTTGAATAACTCCAAGAAACTATGAGCTACGCCATGCAGGGCCACGCAAGATGGACAGGTCATAGCCCAGAGTTTAGACTAAATGTGATCCACCTGGAGAAGGAACTGGCAAACCACTCCAGTATTTTGCCAAGGAAACTCCATGGACTTTTAATTAGCTATTCCTGTATACTCCACCATTTTCTGATGCCATTCCTCCAGTGATAGTGGTAGACTCATAATCTGGGGAACTGGGTTCGCGTCTCCACTCCTCCACATGCAGCTAGTGGGTGACCTTGGGCTAGTCACACTTCTCTGAAGTCTCTCAGCCCCACTCACCTCACAGAGTGTTTGTTGTGGGGGAGGAAGGGAAAGGAGAATGTTAGCCGCTTTGAGACTCCTTCGGGTAGTGAAAAGCGGGATATCAAATCCAAACTCTTCTTCTTCTTCTTCTCCATTGTTGGAATTTGTTGTTGTTTCAAAACCTGAGCTAATATTATTCTTACTCCTGTAGTAGCGTATAGGAACAATTTTACATCGTTTTTCTCAATGTCCAATTTTATTGCATATCAAAATAAATTATATATCATCTGCTATACACTCCTGATCTTGTACTTGCTTCTCCTCATCAGAATCCTCTTCCACTCCTTCTATCTTTCCCAGCTCTAACATCAAAATTTGACAGCAAGGTAACAAAACATATGAAAGGGAATGGGGAAAATTTCTGATGTATATGGATAAGATGTATGGAATATGAGAATATCAGCAGGCTGACTTGAAACTCATAACTAAACTTTAAAATTCTTTATTGGGAATGAACAATGAAAGAAAAATACAATGTATGGTTGATAGATACAATTAAAATACAGTGGAACCCTGGGTAATGCACACGGTCCGTTCTGGGTCGCCTTGTGTAACGCGGGCATGTGTAACTCGAACACACGTAAAAAACAAAACAAAAAAAAACCGAAAAACCGGAAGTCGCGCGATTTGAGCACTTCTGTGCATGCGTGCATCCTGAATGTATGCAACACAGAGCGTACACAACATGAGGCATGACTGTACATCAACACTACATGTAAGAGACAATGGAGAAAAGTGATAACAACTACAAAACGATAATACTTTTTACTGGGAATATATATACACACACACACACACACACATATATATGAATTTATTAAATTTTAGCAATAAAACACACACAAAATATAAAATACAAAATACAACAAAACAACAACAAAACTACAAAACTACAAGAATACAAAAATCATAACAAACAAACACTTATCTAACTATCCTTATCTTATTCATAACATTATTTGGGGACCTCCTCACATCCTCTCTTCTGCGTTCATTTCTAATCTTCTTTAGTAACTTTATAACATTATAAAATCCTCTTTCTCATCTAATCTTAATCTTTATAACCAATAATCATAACTCTAATCTTAATTCTAATAAAAATAAACATACCATATTTCTAACTACTTCTTATATCCTATTTTAATCTAACTTCTGGCATTACTGTAGCCTTATATATCCTCTGATTTTTATTTCAAATGTCTATCCTTTCACGTCGTTTCAAATAGTATTTGAATTTGTTCCAATCCTCCTGCACCGTTTCTTCCCTCTGGTCTCGGAGTTTATTATTGGGAAAATATAAAGGAAATACCGGTAACAAGGCAATACAATGTATAGATATCGGACATTAATTGAGTACATGGATATTTTATGAAAGACATAATGGTGAAAATCTGAAAATGGCTATCTAGAAGATTGTAACTACTGGAATAATATTTGTCAAATGATCAATTGAATAAAGACGGTTCAAACTGCACAAATTAAGAATGACTACAAAAACAACAGAACAAGGAAGTGGAGAAGTAAACAAACAAACAAACAAACAAACAAACAAACAAACAAATAAACAACAAAATAAATAAATAATAAATTCTTCCAGTAGCACCTTAGAGACCAACTAAGTTTGTTCTTGGTATGAGCTTTCGTGTGCATGCACACTTCTTCAGACAAAGAATGCACACGAAAGCTCATACCAAGAACAAACTTAGTTGGTCTCGAAGGTGCTACTGGAAGGATTTGTTATTATTATTTATTTATTTATTTGTTTTGTTTTGACTATGGCAGACCAACACGGCTACCTACCTGTAACTGGAACAATGAAAAATAAGATGTGATAATCAGATGTGTGAATAATATGTCTATGTGAAAATTTAATAAAAATCATTGCAAAAAAAAGAAAGAAAGAAAACTCCATGGACATAAAAAAGGAAAAGCTTTGAGAAGAAAGTGAGAGTTTCTAAGGCATGCTCTGGTTCATGGGGTCACAGAGAGTCGAACACGACTAAGGCGGCTGAACAACAACAGCGGCCGATTTGATTGCTCTGGCTGCAGAGCCTCAGGAGTGCCGCAACTATGTTATGGTTGCTGTATTTCTAGAAGTTAAGGAAAAACAAAGTTATTAAAGCAATCAGCCACAAAAATCCTGGACATTTTCTGAAATCCGCCCCGGCCGCTATTTTCGCAATTTTCGCCAGTTAAATTCTGTATGGCAACCCAAAACTATGTTGTAGAATGGAAGGCAAGTGGCGGGGGGCACCAAATTTTAGTGTCACACAGGACCCCAAGCTCTGCAACTGCTGCAGTGGGTGATATTGTCAAGTTATCTGAATGCACACACATGTTTGTTTTCCTTCTTTGCAAGATATCAAACCCTGCTTTAGCTCGGATGTGCATAGCGAATCATGTACTTCGCTAGGTTATGATCCGAAATATTTATGCGCATTGATAGCGTGTGAGCATTAATAGCCTTAGCGTAAACCTTTGTTGTCAACGCTTGCCATTGGGTGAGCATGTAGTCACGCTTTTAAGGTTGCCGCAGGATGCAAAGTGATAAAGCTCCACATTTTCAAGTGTGGAAAGTCTTTCTCCATTACATGGGTTAAATGGCACATAGGCAGATTTTACTAGCTAGCTTTCTGAGTAAGTATTTTCATGAAGGTTAAAGACTGGCTGCATTTACATTCTCAATCCCATGGGGAGGCACCACCAGGGCTACACTGAAATGTAATTAGAACAATCTCTCTCTCTCTCTCTCTCTCTCTCTCTCTCTCTCTCTCTCTCTCTCTCTCTGTGTGTGTGTGTGTGTAGCATATGTTCTTACAGTAGCATATGTTCTTACCTGTTCCAGCAATAAAGAGGAGCTTACGTGGAAAAGTTGTCATTTCATCACTTGCCTTTAATTGGGCTTCATTTAAGGAAAGCATATTGGCCCGAAAGATGCAAAAGACGTACAGAAGCTAGGTAAACATCACCATCTGCTTGTGACCTCCTGTCTCCCTCAGCACACACAAACGCACACACCACCTTGCAGGCAGTTACTGGTGACATTGCAGTGCGAGCTCAAGCTTGCAGCTCAGAAGCAGATCGCTTTCTTTGCATGCATAACAGGCTGTAGTAGAGTCCTAGCATGACTAGGTAAGGGCTTTTAGCCAGGGTTGAGCTGAACATTGAGCATTATTTTTGCGTATCCTCCAGCATGTGCAAATCTGACCCTTCTCGCATTACTCTGGAAGCAGAAGATGGAGCGACAGTTCAATTGCCATCCTGTAATGCTGAGCTTGGGGATGCAGGTGGTGCTGTGGGTTGAACCACAGAGCCTAGGGCTTGCTGATCAGAAGGTCGGCAGTTTGAATCCCCGGCGACGGGGTGAGCTCCTGTTGCTCAGTCCCAGCTCCTGCCAACCTAGCAGTTCAAAAGCACGTCAAAGTGCAAGTAGATAAATAGGTACCGCTCCGGTGGGAAGGTAAACGGCGTTTCCGTGTGCTGCTCTGGTTCACCAGAAGCGGCTTAGTCATGCTGGCCACATGACCCAGAAGCTGTACGCTGGCTCCCTCGGCCAGTAACACAATATGAGCGCCACAACCTCAGAGTTGTCCATGACTGGAGCTAATGGTCAGGGGTCCCTTTACCTTTATCTTTAGTGCTGAGCTTAAGATTCAAATGTTAGAACTTCTGGGTATCCCCCCTCCCCCAAAAAAGGCTGTCAGGAGATAACAGGGCCTTCTCAGTAGTGGCGCCCTCCCTGTGGAACCCCTTCCCTTCAGATGTCAGGAGATAAAGAAATACACAACTTTTAGAAGACATCTGAAGGCAGCCCTGTATAGGAAAGTTTTTAATGTTTGGTGTTTTATTGTGTTTTTATATATGCAGTAAGCCGCCCAGAGTAAGATGATGATGATGGTGATGAAGATGTTGATGAAGATGATCAGTGATCTTAGGGAAGAACCCCTGTTTGTTGCGTGTTTAGACCTTTTAATCACCCCCTAGAAATAAATACAGTCAAGGCTCAAATTTTTGGTTTGGTTTTTGGCAGAATTTAGGCCGCAACTTTATTGATTACGGCAAGTGAATGGTTGCATAGGCTCTGGTTTGACTAGCTCCCTGCACCGTTGCGGGTAGCGCTGACCCAGGGCACCAGCATAGGTCAGCCTAGGGTAAACACTTGGAACAGCAGAAAGGGGGGTCAGGCTAGTCCACCACCCAGATATCCCCCTGGACTCGGGCACGGGCACAACCCCTCTCAGGGTTGACCAAACCATTGAGTCCCTGGATTCCTTTAACAGAATACCCTTCACATAGGGATGGCGAGAGCGTTCCCCCATCCCTATCACCTGAACCATAGCCTATCCGCAACCGTACAAGTTGTGACGATTTGTCACGCGAAACCTGAATGGCAACAGCCAATCAGCCAAGTGGGGAAAATTCCTGCCATGCCCCTGTCCCAACGACAGATGACACATGGCGGCATAGCAAGAATCAAGCGCAAACCCTAAATATAGGGAGAGGTGGGTGGGTGTTCCGATGCACTAGCCCAAAGAGGAAGCTCAGGCGCATGCGCATGGGCTTAAATAGGTCCCTCGATGCCCTTTTACTTGTGTCCCATTGGTCAGATTGCTCCCAGCATCGAGGGACCTACCAATAGGGTATTGTGTGGCTATCCAAATGATCCCACCCACAACACAGGGTTTGGTTGCCAGGTCTCTTTGAGGGAGGACCCGATTTCTCCTCCAAAAAGGGCTTGTAATCACAGTTGCCACCCAGATGCCTGTGGGAAACCCACAAATGGGACCTGAGCACAGGAACATTCTCCCCTTTTGTGGTTTCCAACAACTCCTATTTGAAAGCAGTAGAGAACCCGTCCGAGTGACGCTGACACCAAACCCCCACACATACACTAAAGCAAAATAATGCAAGTTTTACAACCCCACCCCTTTTCCCCTCCTTCCTTTCCACAACCTTATACTGTAGGCAACACCAGTGTTGTTGTTTTTCTTTTTCTGAGGGGTCGCAGGGGCACGCATGCCCCTGAACATTTTGTGAATCTAAGTTTGGCCTCATTGAGGGGCAGTATTTCAATATGAGTAGGAAAATGAGAGTACCCCTAAACATTTTATTTTATTTTTAGAGCAACAACACTGGGCGATACTAATATCTTACATCAAATGTAACTGATCTATAGAAAAGACTCTGTGACCTGAAAAAGAGACAATGTGTGTACTTTTGTAATCAAAGAAAATCTTTAATAAACATTGTTTTTTTTAAAAAAAAATACTGCCCTTCAATGTGGAGGCAGAGCATAGTCAACATAGCTAGTAGCTGTTGAACTTGTGTAATCATTTTTTAAAAACCAATGTAACACCTAACTGCATCATTTCTGACCACCCCCCCAAGTCACATTTGTGCAAAAGCCACTGCCAGCACCCCCTCTCTCTCTTCAAGTAACATTTTGTACCGCAGGATTAGAAACCGAAAAGCACACACCTGCTGAAAGTAAAGGCAACACTCGCAGGGGCCCCATTGCAATGCTAGCCACGTCTATCAATCTGAGCATTGCTTTCTTCCTGCGTTCTCAGGAAGGAGGTTTTTAATTAAGGGAAAGCTCTGCGGAGTCTAGTATCTCAATCTGCTTGCATACGACTGGCATTGTCTTGTGGTTGTTTTTAATCGTGGGGGGGGGGGTAGAGGTTCAGGGAGGCCCCAATGTTTTTGAATTACGATCGCTGCTGTGAAAAAAGGGAACAGCCAGGGGGCAGAAGTGTGCAATGGAGTGTGTGTGTTTGTGTGTGTGTGTGTGTGCTTGCTGATTTTCTTCCGTTAATGTGTTTTCCCATTACAGTCATACCTCGGATTACGTACTTTTCAGGTTATGAACTCCGGTAACCTGGAAGCGCAACCTGGAGCACGCACAACGCACAGATGCGCAGAAGCGTTCTGTGCAGTTCGCGCATGCACAGACATGCTCGCGCATGCACAGACATGCTCGCGCATGCGCAAACCACTACTTCTGGGGGTTTTGCGCGCTTGTTCGGGTTGTATACTTTTCGGGTTACGAACTGTAACCCGGAACCAATTACGTACGCAACCCGGGGTACCACTGTATTGGTAAATGGCTTGCCACTTTCTTCATTGACAGACCATCTGAAGCTGGGGAGGGAATGGGGGCGTTGCTGCTGCTTATGGGTGCAGCAAAAGCAAGTGGAGCGGGTAAAGAGGGAGAACCCCTCTCTTGGTTTCTGGAAATATGGGTTATGATGAGATGTCAGAGGGCTGCTGATAGGATTCCTGTTTCTTGAACTGAAACCATGTGGCATCAGTGAAGGTTTAGGAGGAATCTGGAAGGGTCTAGTGCAGTGTTACCATGCACGCCATCGCCACATCATTCAAAGTGTCTTGGCGGTCCCCCCCCCACGCCAGTGCGGGCGTGAAATGCTCCCTAGATTGTGCTCCACCCGCAGCAGCGTTGGGGGGGAGTTGCGTTCCCTCCCCCATGCCACTGTGAGCAGGAAACGTTTGATAGAGCGTGCATTGGTGGAAGTTGCTGTTGGTGAGCTGGAAATGCATGTTGGCTGTGCTGACGCGAGTGGGTTTAACTGCTTTTTAGTTGAGTTAGTTATTTTCTGTATTCCCCCTAAAGAAGCTCCAGGTCCCTGCACAATCTGCCCCCCAAAAGCTCAACAACTTTGTGCAATCCTCCCCCAAAAATGCTCAACAACATGGATAAAAACGGTAAATTGCCATATTGGCACTTTGCGATAAATAAGTGGGTTTTGGGTTGCGGTTTGGGCACTCATTCTCTAAAAGGTTCACCACCACTGTTCTAGTGGATGGGGTTCTGAGCAGGCCCAGGAGCAGAGCTAAAGCAGGTTTCGATTGACCTAAAGGGCCTAGCCTAGCCCCAGACATGTTTTGGTGTTACCTTAATGAACCATACTTAGACTGTTACCTCACCAGGAAGCTAGCCTGGCTATTCCAGGAATTTGAAATCTTGCTTGGATTTTTATACTTGTTGGATCCAGAAATTAGAAGGATCCAGAAATTAGAAGCCTTCCTCCCCACCAAAAAAACCTCATGGCAGCATTTACTCATTGATGAGATCAAGGAACATTCCATAGGGAAGCTGTGCTCAAACCTTGAGACACACAAGAGTGTACCAAAGTGAGCATTTAAGCCTTTGTTGGTGTATTTATCCACTTTCCCCACTTAGGTTGCAGGAGGAGGAGGAAGGGACTCAAAACTTGCATGGAAGTTTTGACATCTGATCAGCTCAGGTTTAGCAAAGTTTATCTAAATTAACTAGTAGACACCTACTGACTTGCAAGATCAGTGAAATAAATTTGATTTGGGGTACATAGAAAGTAATGTTTAGGAGTTTGCTAGGTCTTCCATTTGATGAAAAGAATGAAAGGCATCTGAACTTTTAAATGTATCAATCAAATCAAATGTCTAATGGATTTTAAACAAACAACAAACAAACAAACAAACAAACAAACATAAATAAATAAATAAATAAATAAATAAATAAATAAATAAATAATAGAGAAATATAATCTTGAACAACAACAAATCTAGGACCATTACAATGCTGTGCTGACTTAGAAAATATGGTCCCTCCTGTACAACGGAGAAGATGAGATGTCTGTTCTAAAACAGCAGTAGTCTGTTATTTTTATTACAGGGTGGGGTATGATGATGATGATGATGCAGAGCGGGGAGATTATTTGTAATTGTTTTAACTAAACAAAGAATGCTGCCCAGATTTATCAGGGTAGAGTTTTAATCCATCAAAAGTTTTTAAATTAATTAAGCTGATTTATCAGTGCAAAGTTGCAGGCCTAGAATTAATGCAGCAATTAACTTACATGCAGAGAGCTCTGCAAGGCATTCGGTCTGACCTCTGTGGAAGTCCAGGCTTGAGAATTAATTCTGCAATTAATTAATTGGCAACAAGCATCACTTTGATCTTGCAGCCCATGTTTTTGGAAGGTTTATCAGAATTAGCATGCAGAGAAAGCATCCCACACAATGCCAGTATTCTCACCGAGGAAGCCGGGGTCAAGGTCGGCTTGCTTCAATGACGTATATTGCTTTAAAAGCCTCCATGAAAGGGACCGGCAAAGAAGTAAATACACCATAGGAGGGATCCCTCCCATTAAACATGGCTGGAAGCATCTATCTGACAACTGTACGCTAGATCTGTTAGATCTGTTCTGGTTTGCAATAGTCTCTCCTACACTGATTTGAAGCATAGAGAGCCTTTGTCATAAAGGTTTACCAGAAGCTTTAACTAAGAAAAAGGGGTTTGTGGCAGTATAAAGAGCAACAGAGTTATGGTGACATTTTTTGTGGGCTAAAGTCCACTTAGAATCATAGAATCATAGAGTTGGAAGAGACCACAAGGGCCATCCAGTCCAACCCCCTGCCAAGCAGGAAACACCATCAAAGCATTCCTGACAGATGGCTGTCAAGCCTCTGCTTAAAGACCTCCAAAGAAGGAGACTCCACCACACTCCTTGGTAGCAAATTCCACTGCCTTACAGCTCTCACCTTGCCGATAAAGGTCCGTATAGTTAAAGCTATGGTCTTCCCAGTAGTAATGTACGGAAGTGAGAGCTGGACCATCAAGAAGGCTGACCGCCGAAGAATTGATGCTTTTGAATTATGGTGCTGGAGGAGACTCTTGAGAGTCCCACGGACTGCAAGAAGATCAAACCTATCCATTCTCAAAGAAATCAGCCCTGAATGCTCACTAGAAGGACAGATCCTGAAGTTGAGGCTCCAGTACTTTGGCCACCTCATGAGAAGAGAAGACTCCCTGGAAACGACCCTGTTGTTGGGAAAGATAGAGGGCACAAGGAGAAGGGGACGACAGAGGATGAGATGGTTGGACAGTGTTCTCGAAGCTACTAACATGAGTTTGGCCAAACTGCGAGAAGCAGTGAAGGATAGGCGTGCCTGGCGTGCTCTGGTCCATGGGGTCACGAAGAGTCGGACACGACTGAACAACTGAACAACAACAACAGCTCTCACTGTCAGGAAGTTCTTCCTAATGTTTATGTGGAATCTTATTTCTTGTAGTTTGAATCCATTGCCCCATGTCCGCTTCTCTGGAGCATCAAGTGCAGTGGGGGCTGATGACACACTTTAGTCCATCAGAACATACGCCTTCGTAAGAGTTCTGTTGGATCAGGTCAAAGGCCCATCTAGCTCAGCATCTTCTCACAGTGACCAACCAATGTCCATAGGAAGCTGTAGACAGACAACACTTGATTGCAACAGGCTTCTCCCCTCCTGTACTTTCTAGCAGCTGGTATTCAGAGACAGCAGAGGAGGAACATAGACTTCATGGCTAGTAGCCAAACCCTATGCCAAAGGATAAATGGACATAAATCTGATATCAGGAATCACAAGACAGAGAAGCCAGTAGGAGAACACTTCAATCTCCCAGGACATTCTATACAACATCTCAAAGTAGCTGTCTTAATACAGATGAATTTCAGAAATAGACTGGAAAGAGAAGTGGCTGAATTGCAACTAATTACCAAACTTAAAACCATGGAGAAACCTGGTCTGAACAAAGACATTGGATTCTTATCTCATTATACATGACAAAGCTATCTTTAGCCATCTCACCCCTTGGTTTTTCCTTTAGGACTAATTGCAGTTGTTAACAGTCGTCAGTGTTCTCGAAGCTACTAACATGAGTTTGGCCAAACTGCGGGAGGCAGTGGAGGATAGGGGTGCCTGGCGTGCTCTGGTCCATGGGGTCACGAAGAGTCGGACACGACTGAACGACTGAACAACAACAACAACAACAGTCGTCAACAGGTTTTCCACACTTATCAGCCAATCACCCATTCCCACCACCCTTCTGAGTAATACCCCTCCCCACTCTCTCACTATATATAAGGGCCTGGTGACTTCTGTTTCAGTGCATCTGAAGAAGTGTGCATGCACACGAAAGCTCATACCAAGAACAAACTTAGTTGGTCTCTAAGGTGCTTTTTTGTTTTGTTTTGATTGATGGCCTTGTCTGCCATACATTTAATTAACCTTATTCCAAAGCCATCCAAGTTGGTGGCTGTCTTCTGAGTACAATATGACATAAACGTGTCCACCAACTATAAACGTGTTGCTCTCTTGTTATTTGCGCTGCAAAATAGTACCAAAGATATGGAAATGGAGTGGTGGTGAAACCAGCACATCCTAGTCCTACAATATTTTGGCACATGAATGGTTAGAAATGAGTGCTCTAGTTCAGGTGTATGCATGGCTGGCTCAGGATGTGAGAAAGTCTGTGCCTAAGTTCTCACAGTAGGCCATGAACCTGAGTGGTTGCCTCATCCTTAAGGTCCTTTGGCCGGTTAACATGCTCTGGGGCTGGCTTTTTTCTCCCCGTTGTCTCTTAAGAGGAGCAAAACTCGTGAGAGTAAGCCTCTCAGCAACCATAGAATCATAGAGTTGGAAGAGACCACAAGGGCTATCCAGTCCAACCCCCTGCCAAGCAGGAAACACCATCAAAGCATTCCTGACAGATGGCTGTCAAGCCTCCGCTTAAAGACCTCCAAAGAAGGAGACTCCACCACACTCCTTGGCAGCAAATTCCACTGTCGAACAGCTCTTACTGTCAGGAAGTTCTTCCTAATGTTTAGGTGGAATCTTCTTTCTTGTAGTTTGAATCCATTGCCCCGTGTCTGCTTCTCTGGAGCAGCAGAAAACAACCTTTCTCCCTCCTTTTATATATTTGAACATGGCTATCATATCACCCCTTAACCGTCTCTTCTCCAGGCTAAACATACCCAGCTCCCTAAGCTGTTCCTCATAAGGCATCGTTTCCAGGCCTTTGACCATTTTGGTTGCCCTCTTCTAGACACGTTCCAGCTTGTCAGTATCCTTCTCAAACTGTGGTTTTGAGAGAAGGGCCGTGCTTCAAATGTCACAGCTTCAGTCTTCAACATCTCCAGGCAGAGGTGGGAAGATACCAAAGTCTGGGGCACTGTAGGAAAAAGAAAGTGGTGGTTGCCCTCCAGAGATTTAAGGGTGGGCGGGCATCAGCATGAGAGAGGCTTTCTTTCCTCTTCAGCAGCTGTCCAAGAAAGCCACATGTTGGTCTTGGGTTGTGGAAGCTGTGACTGTCCTGATGTTGCTGCATCCCATCAACCTCAGGTTAGCATGGCCAATGGCTAGAGAAGGTGGGATCTGTAGTCCAACAACTGCAGAAGGGGTCACCTACACCTGATGCATAAACACGAAGGTCAAAGTACAGTGCCCCCCTTGAAGATTTACAGTGGTACCTTGGTTCTCAAACACCTTGGTTCTCAAATGCTTTGGTTCTCAGACTCCGAAAACCCGGAAGTAAATATTCCAGTTTTTTAATGTTTTTCGGAAGCCGAACATCTGATGCAGCTGTTGGCTATTGTTTCCGGGGCACCAGCACCAATCAGAAGCTGTGCCTTGGTTTTTGAACATTTCAGAAGTCAAATGGACTTCTGGAACTGATTAAGTTTGACGCTTTTGTTTTTGCTATTTATTTTGTGTTTATGTTTTTGAGGCTTTTTCGATTAATTTGTTTTTATGACTGTGTGGAACTGATTGATTGATTGATTGATTGATTGACTGTGTGACTGCGGAAATGAATAAAATCCCCCCACCCAAACAAGGACTATCATCAGTGCAGGTAAGAAAAAATATTTTTTTTTAATTTTTATTCTCTACAATACTGTCTTATTAATTTTATAGTACAGTACATTGATTATTGCTTTCCTTATATGGACCAAAGGTCTCATTAGATAGTAAAATTCATGTTAAGTTGCTGTTTTTTAAAAGTCTGGAACGGATTAATCCGTTTTGCATTACTTTCTATGGGAAAGTGCACCTTGGTTTTGGAACGCTTTGGTTTTGTGATGGACTTTTGGAACGAATTAAGTTTGAGAACCAAGGTACCACTGTATTAGCTTAAAACCTCTGTGTTTGTGTGTGTGTGTGTGTGTGAACTCTTGCAAATCACACTAGCAACACACACACACACACACACACACACACTCCCCAAAGACAAGGGATAAGGATTTACCAGAAACAGTAAATCAGGAGAGCCCCTGATATCAACAGGGACCACCAAAGGGTTTGCAGCTCTGCCTGGGACTCGGCATTATACATACCCTCCATCGTTCCTCAGTGAAAATAGGTAAATTTCTCACTCGCCCGCAAGTGACCCTCCTTGACCCCTCATTTTTGTCCCCCACCCTGCAGAGCATTTCCTATTGGAAGAAGGACAAGTGCCGCCACAACTACACTAATGGGACACAGCACACCCACCCTCCACTATCCATTCATCCCGATTTTCTTTTCTTTTATTCTTTGGTAGACCTACAAAAAGGAAAATACGCGCCCTGCCCTCTTCCCGCCCCTCAGGGACAGGGTGTCATGCGAGGCTGGGGTCTTGGGGGGTGGCAGCCTCTCCTCTTATTTGCCCGCTCTCCAGCAGCCACCACGAGCTGCCCAAGGGAGGAGGCAGGTCGTGGCAGCCATGGAGGAGGCAACAGGATGCAACGGGATGTTGGGCTCACAGCTACCACTGCAGCCATCACCGCTGCTTAGGACAAGCTCAGTCTCTTCCGTGAGTTTGGTGGGGGTTCTGGTGGGGGGAATAGGGACATTCTGGGATCAAATCAGAAGCTGGGATGGCTTTCGTAGTTCCAAAACTTTCTCTGGAAAGTCTTAGAGGACATGCATTCTATTGGCTTGCCTTGTACTGTATAAATAATGTCTCTAATATGCTACCAATAATGCACCACTGGGGATCCCAGCAAAGGTATATTTGGAAGAGAAAATTACATTAGGTTCTGCATCTCTGAAGGGAGTTAGTGTATCAAATATGCACAAACACATGCACACTTTTTTAAAAATAAATAAATAAAAATAAAATCTAATAATACAATCAAATTGCTTTTCTTTCTTTCTTTGTCCCGTTAGATTAAGAGGAGAATAGATTTGGCCAGTAATGCAGTTTTACCAATGACTCTAGAATGATGAGTTTTAAATGAAAATAAATCAGGCTGCGTTGCCTGTCTTTCGAAGAGCTTATCTGCTTCATGCTTTTTATTGTCGTCACTGCGGTAGAGCAAATAAATGGGTTTTCTTTCTTCTCTTTTTTTACTGTCTACGCTTCCATTATGATGCTTGGCTGAAGTGCTGGGGCTGAACGAGGCAGGGACTCAGTGTTCTCGAAGGAAAACATGGTTTGGTTTTCCAGACCCACCACAAACTGGAAGCCAAAGGTAGATTAGAGGAAGCTTGGCAGGGGGTTGGACTGGATGGCCCTTGTGGTCTCTTCCAACTCTATGATTCTATGTGTGATGTGTCTGTCACTGGGATGTTCCACTTTGGTGTTTAGATGGGGGGAAATGGAGGTCCTGATGCCCCCCCATATACTTTTTCCTGTACTTATATTTGCGTGTCGAGGTCCCCAAACCACCCCTCAAATAAATTCACACCGCAGACATAATTTTGGTTTTGGTTTTTGGCATAATTTTGGCCACAACTTTATTGACTTACAAGAGACATGAGTGGTTGCTTAGGCATTGGTTCAGACTATCTATCCCTAAGGTCAGAACTGGCATTTGTCAGTAAGGGGAAAGCCTCCCAGGTCGAGAAAGTGAGCGGGAATAATCTCTCCCCTCTTCCCACAGGCTCCCAGGGGCTCTTGTGTGGCCCTGGCCCCCGACTGGGGGATACAGACAAAAGCATATCGAGCCCCTGGGTTCCTTTAACGGAAATCCCCACACCATGATGAACTTGGAGGGGCAAATGAATATGTCAGCAGTCCCCTCCACCAACCAGCAAAATAAGAACCAATGCCTAACCGCCAACCTTACAAGTTGTCACTATTTGCTACGCAGAAGGCGAAAACCAGATGGCACCAGCCGATCAGCCAAATGGAAAAATTCCTACCAGGCCCCTGCCACAAAAGCAGACGAACCCATGACAGGCATAGCAGAAGCCTAAATTATAGGGAGGGAGGGAGGGCGGGTGATCCGATGCATGCAGTCAAAGAGGCGGAACACTCTGCGAGCTAACCTTTTATAAGAGCTGGACTGTCCATCACAAAATGGCAACATATAAATCTCCCCAACAACACCCAGGGTCCAATCATACAGTGGCCATCCAAACTAACCCGCCCAGCAACTAAGGGTTAGTTTTGCAGGCCCCCACCGCAACACTTGCTCTCCATGATGGAGAACACACTATATAAAAAAGTTGGTGGAACTCACACCAGGGGGGAAAGGCGGCGGCGGGGGGGGGGGGCAGGTCCTAAGTCAAAATCCATTTTAAAGTCTTGTTTTCATTCCGCCATCTTGCTCCCAAAGAGGTTTCGGATCTGGCATAACTTTACGCCAGTTTATCTAAAGGTGGTGTAAATTACACTGGCTCCCCTAGTTCGGATTGCTCACCCAAAGTGTTTGATGCATTCCAAATGCATAGAAGTGCGGGGCCTGATGAATTCTGGATGCCCAGGGTGGAAATCTATCTCATAGTTATTCTGTTTTCGGATTTTTGTTTTGCAGGCGATTCAATTCTTTGTGCAGCCTGTGTCCATGAGAACACCGTCTACAGCAGAGTGTTTCAGATTTTGTACAGGAATGAGGAGATTGTCATCAATGAATCCATGAACTTCAGGGCCCACCTTCTTGTGGATGGTGAAAAGGTGAGTTGGTTTCTCTCAGTTTGGACTCTTGTTTCTCCCTCTTTTACACACTCGCATATACACACAAAGAGTGAATCTGGTTCCACTGGTAAGGTATATTGCAGGTATTAATATTGTAGAATTCGAAGCAACTGGAAGTATGAAAATAGCAGCTGCACCCCCACCACACACTCACTCACACACACACACACACACACACACACACACTATGCCACTGCTGGGTCTCTTGACAACTTTTCTGTGACTCTATGGGACCTTTGTCTCTCTATGCCATTTTTCAAGTTGTCAGTCAGTTGGCTCTCTGGTACAGTCAAACTTCGGTTCCCAAACGCTTCCATTTTGGAATGTTTCGGCTCCCGAATGCCGAAAACCCGGAAGTAAAAGTTCTGATTTTTGAACGTTTTTCAGAAGTCAAACGTCCGACGTGACTTCCGGTTGAGTGCAGGAAGCTCCTGCAGCCAATCAGAAGCTGTGCCTTGGTTATTGAACATTTCGGAAGTCAAACGGGCTTCCGAAACGGATTATGTTTGACAACCAAGGTTTGACTGTACTTGTGTTTCCTGAGTGCCACTTTATCAGGAATGCTGATAGATACTTGCTGATGGGAGCTGAGAATCTTATGTGACTGGGGTAAATTCATGCTGGTTTAGCAGGGCCCCTTGATGGAGCTCTAACACTCACACTGCATTTCAGCACATTGTTTCTCAGAACACACACACAGACAATTTCCTATGTGTTGTGAGGCCTTGCTTGTAATGACACTTCACTTTTTCAATAACCTCTACAGGTGGAAGAGGCACTAAGAGAAGCAGACTTTCAACTCAAGCTGGACTTGCATTTTACGGACAGTGAGCAACAGTGAGCACTTTTTGCTTTCCTAAGCCAAATTGATCATTGTGGATTCTGATGCAAACTGGCCCAAATAAGGGCTAACCCACACATAGAAATGTAGCTGTTCTTTGAATTTCCTATGAACATTGCCGCTCTGTTATTAGCTAAAAACAAACCAATAAACAAAAAACATGCATATGGTGACCATGACATCCGCTCTGTGTGATCTGCCTTGTAGCTGCAGTCAATGATTTCAGCTCAGCTGAGGCAACAGTTCCCCAGCAGTGATTTCAGCTTGTGGAGGCTACATCCCTAGCCTAGCATCCCACTTTCATCACTAGTGGGTTCCCATGAGACAAGACACTAGTGGGTTCCCATGAGGCAAGACACAGTGATAATAGCAAGAACCTTTATTGAACTAACAGAACTGGACAACAGGGGCAAAACAACTGCATATATACATAGCCAACGTGATTGGCTATCTAAACTTCCAACCTGCAAATCATGACTCAGAGTTTAAGGGCCAATGGCAGAGGCCCAAATCCTGAAATGTTCTGTGATTGGATATCATATATCGAATCCGAACACAGGAACTCAGAATCCTTAGTCCAGACACAAACCACTGAATACATAACACGAAGATATGGTTTTTTTAAAAAAATGTTTTGAGATAAACTACGTTTAGACATTGACATTTTGTGATAAAAGATATTCAGAATATTATTTAAAAGTGAGTTTTCATGATTTAATTCATTTTTTTAAAAAAATCACGTGAAAACAGCAAATAAATAGACTGCTAAGTCAATTGCCAGTGCCATCTAGTATTGGGGTCACCAACGTGTCACCCAAGGTCTTCCTTGGCACCTACATGTCCTCTGAAATCAGGCTTGGAAGAAGCAAATAGAGTAAGTGAGAGTGTTGTGGAATTTCTGAGATGCTTGTGGCAGCTTCTATGGCTTGCAATTGTACCTTCAGCTCCAAAACTTTGGCAGCTCCAGATCTCAATAGCTATTTCCCGCACCGTTCATCTAAACCTTCCTCTTTTACAGAGCGAGCCTAAGCCTCTTCACTGAGAAGTTCCCTAGAATTCATCCCTAGTAAGTAGGGTTGCATCCCTAGACTTCCAAAAGTGAATCTTCCCTACAGAGGGTATGCGTCCTTTAGTGCTGCTATGTCCATCCATGGTCCAGATAGATTTTAGGACATGGAATCACACGGGCAAAAACATTTCCACTTCCCTAAATTGAAGGTAGATTTCTTCCCCCTCCCCACTGGAAACTATGGGTGAAAGTGGGTGGTATTCTACCCCACTCCTATTCCTGGGCTCCCCAATTATTGATGGTTTTTACTGTTATTTCTTAATTATTGTGTTTTCTGGTTTAAAATGTATTCCGTTTACACATTGCTCTTATATAGTATTTTATTGTGCTGGTTTCCTATTTGAGGTTTTATGTGCTGACTTTTTGTAACACCTTTTGTAGCTTTATTTCCATATTTTTATTTTGGTTTCTGCCCGATGCCTAGAGAATTTATTTTATGAGGAATCTCATAAATACACTAAAGAGATAATATTGCTTGAAGCTGCCTTAGAAGGCAGAGTTGTTGTTTATTTATTTATCTTTTTAAGTCACTTTGTGTTGCTCTGGGTTAAGACAAAGAAACTAACTCGTAATGATGATGATGATGGTTTGATTCAAGCAATCATGTCTGGTACATGTAGTTTTCCCAAGGATTACAGAATGTATCAACTATTATCTTACTGGGCTATCTTGGGGAAATAGAATTTACCGAAGCTCCCTGCACCATGCATGCTATGATGGTAATAATCTTTGCTTCTAACATTATGTTCTGCTGCCACTGTCAGAGGCATTCTGTCTCCGAATACCAGTTGCTGTAATCACAGGTGGACAGAGAGTTGTTCCACTCATGTTAAGCTTGCAGGCTTCTTACAGGCATTTTTTTTTGCCACTATGAACACAGGATGCTAGACTAGATGGGCCTTGGTTGGATCCAGCAAACTCATCTCATGTTAAATCCCTTATGGGTGCAAATCTGGGCTACCCAACACCGACTGGTGTCAAAGGTTTCCACGGTGCCACAAGTCGAACATTTGTCAATGGACCGCAGAGATTTTTTAAAAAGTCCATGAGTGAAATATCTGTACCTGATGTTCCATAAAATCCCTCTTTAGAAGCTTCAGCAGACTTTTCAAAAGTCACGTTTTGAACTTTGAACTTCACACCCCCAATTTAACATTTCTATTAGACTCTTCAGGTAGGAATAAGAGGGAAGATTCCAAAAGTGAGAACAGGATCATAAATGAAATGGGCCATTGGTCTGATCCAGTAAGACTCTCCTTACCTTCTTTATTGTTTTATTATTTTTTTAAGATGAGGAAATATGAGCTTCTGTGACATCACTAGTACCAAATGAATGGGTGACTAGGGAATATATATATATATTTTCCCACTGGGCACTCAGATGTTTAGCCACACATTCTCTTTAACAGCACGGACATGGGAATAAAACGGATTGTCCTTTTTTGTCCTAGCTCTTCCTTCACGTCTTACATAGGCTTCTCGTAAGTCTTAATGACTTGTGTCAGTAGCTTCTCCCAAAATGACAAAAGCAGGTTTAAGTGCAATAGCTGACTTCTTCTTCTTCTTCTTTTATTTAAAGGATCTGTGAATGGTGCAATGCAAGTCACTTTGGGTTTTTCCCAGCAATGTCATAATATTGACACTGCTGCTACAAGTACAATTAAGAGCTAAGCACCAGCCTTGTAAATGCTCCTCGTTGCCAAGAGAATTGCTGCCAAGTGATAAAAAATTCCACTCACGCCATTGTCTCTGGGGCTGCAACAATGCGGCAGATTGAGCCAGGAGAAGGCTCTTCTCAATTAGCTACCAGGCTAAGTCGAAGGTGGTAATATGAAGCCCTGTACAGTTTGGCATCGAGATACCTTGAAGACCTTATAGGCCCAACCAATCACTGTGCTCCGTAGGAGAGAGCCTCCTGCGGGTACCATCTCATCAGAAAGTCCATTCCACCCAGTGTGAGAACAGGGCTTTTATCGTGGTGGCACCTATGGTTTGGAACAACCACTCTCTCCAGTGCATGTCAGGAAGCTGTCATCTCTGTTGATTTGTATTGCATATTTTTTTTAAAAAAAATGAGTTTTGTTTTATTGCTTGTGCATTTACTGCCCGGGGCTCCATTGGGAGGAAGCAGGTTATTAAACAAACAAACAAACAAATGCAATTGTTTTAACTGTTTTTCCCCCTATATGTATTTGTTTGAATGGTGTTTTATATGCAATTGTTTTAACATTTTGTAGATAGACAGACAGATAGATAGATATGTGTCAGGATCTTCCCCAGTGCTGCTCATGAGTAACAACAGAGCCTCTTTTGAAAACTGAAGCTATTTATTAAACATAGCTATTTACAAGTGGAGATAGTCAAAAACATGACCGTTCAATCACTATCAGAATCTGGAAGTACATTCCTTCGTCTTCCCGCCCAACACCAGATTTTCGGCACCCTGAAACGATGTCTCCTGGGTCCTCTAGCCCTCCTGCGTGGTGCCTGTGTTGGAAGCTGTGAGCTTCTGTCTGATGTTGTCTGGCTGGTGGTGCTGGGTCTTTCAGCAATGTCACGGAGCCCTTGCTCCACTCCCTCCTTTGGAGACAATTCCTGGGATAGGCTGGAGGAGGAGGAGGAGGTGTCCCTTTGCAAAAGGGGCTCGGGTTCCCTATAACTTCATGAGCTTTCTTGCCTTGAAGAGCGGCTCTCCCTGCCCTGCTCCTGAGCAGGGCTTCCTCTCTCCCTCTCCTCGTGAGTAGCTGGGCTACTCCTGACAATATGCAACAGTGTTTTATATACTTTTTTATCCCTTTGAGAAGGCAATTTGAGATCCTTCATACAAAGCTGTCCATAAATGAAATAGTTATTAACAACGACGGCCGTTGCTTCTCCTTCCAGGTTGAGAGATGTCACGTCAATCCCCATGATCAGCAGCCGCACTTTGGGGCTCCACTTCCACCCGGGGCGAGGGCTGCATCATCATGTGCCCGTCATGTTTGACTACTTCCACCTTTCGGCCATCTCTGTTACACTGCACGCCTCTCTGGTGGCTCTGCACCAGCCCCTGATCAGGTGAGAGAAACAGGGTTCTTGTTGTTTTCATTTTCTGTATGTGTATTTCATGATGTTTGCTATGAGAGGTCAATTGTTCATATCTCGTGTTATGTACTGAGCTTGGATCCTAGAACAATAGGCAGGTAGGAACCTAGAAGGCAGCAACCTGATTGGTCTGCAGGAGCAGCCCAATCCAGCTCCAGGAGGAAGTGACTCAGCAACCTGATTGGCCTGCAGGATTAGCCCAATCAGGCTCCAGGAGGAAGTGACTCAGCAACCTGATTGGCCTGCAGAAACAGTCCAACCAGGCTCCAGGAGGGGAGTTGAATCAGCCAATCACATGGGACCCATTGTGAAAGTAATGTATATAAATAGCCAGAGGTTTTGGGGGAAAGCACTCACTCACTGTTTACCATGAGCTGAAATAAAGAGCATGAAATCAACACTCAACTCCGAGTATATTTCATCTCATTTGCTTTTTTTAAAAAAATGCATACATAAAATAAAAACAGCAACAAAACAACTAAAATTACAGAGACTTGGCAGAGTTATTATGATTATTTATTAAATTTGTATACCCTGCATACAGGCAGCCCTATGCATAATGTGTTGCAGTAATCTAACCACAGTTGCTGACCAAGATCACATGACCCGGAAAAACTGTCTGTGGACAAACATCAGCTCCTTCGGCTAGTAAAGCGAGATGAGCACCGCAACCCCGGAGTCATTTGCAACTGGATTTAACTGTCAGGGGTCCTTTACCTTTACCTTATGTGGTGATGGCACTATCCAGACTGGGAAATGGACAGTGCTCTGTCCTATTTTAGGGTTGCCATGTTTCCAGAAGTAAAATTCAAAAGTTGTTGAGATATTATTATTATTATTATTATTATTATTATTATTATTATTATTATTATTATTAAAAGCAATCAACCTCAAAATCCCAGACACTATTTTCACTGGTTATATCCTGGACATATCCAGGAAATTCCAGACATATAGCAAACCCATCTTATTTAAGTCCAGTAGTGGGATGTGGCTTTACCAAGCATTTTGCCACCCTATGGAGGAGGCCCACAAAGAAGGACCTTAGATGACTGCAGGGTTCAGGTCAGTTCACATGGGAGGTTCTTCTGAGGTCCAGCTCAAGGCATTTTGTAGCCTAGGGCGAAGGAGAATATGATGTCCCCTCCCTCCTGTGCACAGAATCTTGACAGGGATAACTCTTACTTCCACACTAATCATGTAAGAACCATCCTCCACAAAGAGGAGCAGGCTAGCTTAGGGGCCATGTAACACACTCCTGGCTGCTGGTCCCTATCCTTAGCACACACTGCCTGAGGCAGTGGCTTTACCCTGTCTATTGGTAGGGCTGGTAAAAAATAAATAAAATTAAAGCAGATCCTGCAAGCCTCAAGTCTGCCTGCCTCTGATTTAGTGTTTCCCTGTTGTCTCTTGCCTGCGCGCACGCAGACTTGTTGTTCTTAATATTTGATCTAGATCTAGCCTCTCCCCCCAATTTGTAACCGCTGTCTCTTGTCTTACCCTGAGCAAAGAGGGAGAATAGTAATCTCTTTGTTTCTTTCTGAACTCCTTGAAAATGCTTAACAATTGCAGCATGCTGTTGATGACAAACAGAGAAGAAAAGCCTACCTATTCCAGGAAAACTTGTTTGCTGCTACTGATCCTGTTAGTGGAGAATTTTTAACAAGCTTTGAAAAAAACCCTGAAGGCTTCCCAGAGCACCGCCGGACGAGATGAACCTTTGCTATGTCTCCCAACTCTTCAAGAGCTTGTCGTTGCAAAATAGCAACACGGGGATATTTTTTTTAAAAAATGTATTTTTATTGCAGAGGAAAGGATAGGTGAGAAAACTTTGAAACGTGCAATATTGTTGTTCCATATAGATATAGGTATTCCATTTTTTCTTCTTCGTTTAGCTTTGCCCGTCCAGGGAAGGGCTCGTGGCTTGGTAAAAACAGCTTGGAAACAGGACCAGAACTGACGGGGATGTCGCTGGAAAACCTGGTGTTTGGAGCCGGCTACTGCAAACCTGTTGCTTCTGAGGTAGGGGACAGTTTTTGTTTGTGGTGACATCAGATGCACAGTTTTAAGGGATGGAGATGGGCCTTCCTCAGGCAGGATCACCAGGCTGGTAAGAGAGAGGTGAGTTTATATTATCCATACTCCCACCGATCAAGTCTGTGGTGACTTTTGCCCACTGGGAATGGAAGTGCAGAAAGCAAGGAGAATATCTGCAGGTGGAGGCAGAGACAACTGCTTCTAGGCTTGCCCGCACACACACCCCTCCTTCTCTGCTGATTTCCATAAGGGCAACATTGAGGTTACGGAATGTGGGAATGTTTAGGGATGCAGGAGATGATATATTGTTTATTCCAACTTGAGTTAACAAGTCCCAGAACTTAGCAGAGTTTTCATTCCCCTTTTAAACACACACAGCGGATAGCTTGCTCAGACTCGCTAGAGCCTCTATAATAATTGTCCTGGTATTTTCCCCTTTTAATCCCTCTCAAAATAAGACACTACACAGTCTTCTATAAAAGCATAAAAAAGTTTACTTACATAGATCATCCTGTTCACAATAAGATCCCAGAAGGCAGACCTTTAGCTTAGAAAATAGTATACATGTGGAGACTATCTTCATATGGGAGAAAGCCCCTTTGGAAGCCAAGAGAGCATCTTTGCCTTAACTAGATGTTGCTCGATTGAGCAGCTGATCCAAAAGAGGAGAAAGATGGTGGCCAGCCTGTGGTTTTGTTTACCTGCCCAGGTGAGGCCACACCCATCTCCAGTTACACAGAGGAGGTTTGTCTCAGCCCAGGAGAACAGGAAATTCCGGCTGGAGGACTGAGACAACCTTCATGTCCACTCTAGCGATGTTGTACTTGACTGCTCTCGTGTTTCACATCCCACACGGAAGAGGAAACTGGCCTTCTAAGGCAGCGAACGGTTTACAAAATCCTTCCCTTGTCACCATTTTGTCAAAAAGGACTGGTGATGCCAATTGCTACCTGAGGAAACAACAGGGGTATTAATATATTCCTAGTCATGCTTCTTAAACTCCTACTCTGTTGGGATTGTGTTGTCGATCCCGTCTGTTATACAAAGTGCTCACCCCTTAACCTTTAAGGAGTGAAACCCTCCACAGAGGAGCAGATCTGAGACGCCGGTTGCTCAAATCCCAAGAGGCTAGTAGAAGAAACAGAGCGTGCAGATACTTTATTTACCTTGCCTTTAGTTCTGACTAGCAAGGGAAAAGGCAGCATTTTATGAAGCAAAATACTCTTCCTGTGTCATCAGAACAGTGGTGCTGTTTTGAACAGTGACAGCATTCTAGGGTGGAAAAATTCCTCCAAATATGAATATAGAATCCCAGAATTGTAGAACTGGAAGGGACCTGGAGGTTTAACCCCCAGTTAGGTGTTCCCTTATCGCCTCTTTTCCTGTCTTGGCTACAGCTCCCTCCTTGCATCCTTTAGTCGAGCGGTCAGTAACCTAAGGCCCATGGGCCACAAGCAGCCCATGAGGGTTGTTTAACTGGCCCATGGACCCCCCGCGCTAAACCTGCCAATGGGAAGCTGTGCCCGCCTCCTCCACACCAGAAGGAGCGCCAGAAATAGTATTTGTGCATTTGTGCGCGTGCAGACACTCCAGCCCACCGTGGAATCTGTGGGACCGTGAACTGGGCCAAGCCACAAAATAATAATAATAATAATAATAATAATAATAATAATAATAATAATAGTGTTGTTGTTTAGTCGTTTAGTCATGTCCGACTCTTCGTGACCCCATGGATCAGAGCACGCCAGGCACTCCTGTATTCCACTGTCTGCCGCAGTTTGGTCAGACTCATGTTGGTATTATTATTATTATTATTATTATTAATAATAATAATTTGTACCCAGCCCATCTGGATGAGTTTCCCCAGCCACTCTGGGCAGCTCCCAATCGAGTGTTAAAAACAATACAGCATTAAATATTAAAAACTTCCCCAAACAAAAACTTTTCCGATCCCTGCTTTAATCTGTTATCACCAGATTGGGCACTGCTTTCCCTTTATGTGAAAACAGAGGCAAAGTAGGAGCTGCGTGGTTCCATCTTGTCTTCGTCGTAGCATTTCTTTGGCTTCTTCATGCAGCGGTCCTGCTACTTGCTTGGTCTTCCTGTTGCTTCAAACATAGCTGAAGAACAGGTCGGCTACGCCAGATCAATTTTGATTTCCCCCAATTTCCATTGCTTATTTGTTTGATTTCCTTTCAAGCCCACAGCTGAGAGCGCTCCAGCGATGATCTGTTTTGCTTTTCAGCTTGCTGAGACAGTGTCGATTACAGAGATAATTGAGATAATGAGCTTGTTTATCAACAGTAGATAGCTTGCTTGGTTAATGTTTATTGCTGCGTTTCTTTCCCCATTTTGTGAGCTTAGGAGAAAGTGGTGCTAAATGCAACTTGCTGACTTTGGAGATAACAGTGCAGGGAGAGTCAATGTGGAAGAGAAGTCCATGCAGCCCATGATTTAAAGCGAGCTGTCCAAATTCTCAGTTCCCTGCCTTATATGTGGGTTGGAAATCAATGAACACTTGGGGGTTGTCACCAACTAAGTTCTACTCAAAATAGACCCAACAAAATTAATTGACCTAATTTAATCATATTCATTAATTACATTGGGTCTACTCTGAGTAGAACAGGCACCGGACACTACCCTCAGATTGCGCACTTCTCTGAATTTTGTGACGCATACGAAATTATATATATTAATGGGTTTGCGAAGCCACACAACCAAGCTGAATGGGATGGGGACCCAGCCTAAATTCTCCCCTCTCTGCTCCCTCCACTGCCACTTCCCCAGAATGCTCCTTTTTTGGGGGGGAGTTACAGCCATAATTGGCTGAGCCCAGCTGAGCTTGGATGAGAAATTTACGCTGGCATATTCAGCTGCATTGGTCTTGGGGAATTAACGCCAGCTGAGCATGCCTGAGCTGGGAATCAGTTGGTTGAGCCAGAGAACCTGCAGCATCCATTATATTGTAAGTCGTCCGGTGATCCTCGGGTGAAGGTCGGTATGTTGTTGTTGTTGTTCAGTCATTTAGTCGTGCCCGACTCTTCGTGACCCCATGGACCAGAGCACGCCAGGCACGCCTATCCTTCACTGCCTCCCACAGTTTGGCCAAACTCATGTTAGTAGCTTTGAGAACACTGTCCAACCATCTCATCCTCTGTCGTCCCCTTCTCCTTGTGCCCTCCATCTTTCCCAACATCAGGGTCTTTTCTAGGGAGTCTTCTCTTCTCATGAAGGTCGGTATAGAAATTTAATAAACAAATAATAAAACCAATAATCATAAACTGCTCATCTTACCAAACGATTGCCTCCAACATGTTTTATATGATTACCACCTAAAATTCTGAACCGCATTCCCATCCTCTCTTTTTTTTTAAGAAAGAATAATGGGAAATGTAGCTTATTCCTCACAGAGCCCCCCCCCCCTAACAAACTACAGGTCCTTTGGAAGGATGTACTTCAAATGCGCTTTAAATCTATGGCGTGTAGGAAGCCTGAGATGCATTACTCATTCTGCATCACAAAGCTTTTTATTTTAACACCCTCTGTTGTGTTTTAGGTCAGTTGAGGGTAATGTGCTTGAACAAGCTTCAATTTATCTGTAGAACATTCTACGGGCACTTTGTCATAAACATGCGCTACGGCTGATGCTTAGATGCATATTTGGGCCATCTATTTCCGAACAGAGCATATTTTTGACATTATTACTGGGCAGCCTGGATGCTGGTGCATCTGCCTCAGACTGTGTAGGAAGAGCTTATGGCTTACCATGAGGAAGAACATCCCTTGACCAGGTAAGGAACAATGACACAGTTGGAATGTTTCAGACATTCTCCTTCTCCAAATTTCCTTGTGTAATTTTGAGTGCCTGTGGGTTGTTGTTGTTGTTGTTGTTCAGTCGTGTCCGACTCTTCGTGGCCCCATGGACCAAAGCACGCCAGGCACCCCTATCCTCCATTGCCTCCTGCAGTTTGGCCAAACTCATGCCAGTCACTTCAAGAACACTGTCCAACCATCTCATCCTCTGACATCCCCTTCTCCTTGTGCCCTCCATCTTTCCCAACATCGGGGTCTTTTCCAGGGAGTCTTCTCTTCTCATGAGCTGGCCAAAGTCTTGGAGCCTCAACTTTAGGATCTGTCCTTCTAGTGAGCACTCAGGGCTGATTTCTTTAAGGATGGATAAGTTTGATCTTTTTGCAGTCCATGGGACTCTCAAGAGTCTCCTCCAGCACCATAATTCAAAAGCATCAATTCTTTGGCGATCAGCCTTCTTTATGGTCCACCTCTCACTTCCATACATCACTACTTGGAAAACCATAGCTTTAACTATACGGACCTTTGTCGGCAAGGTGATGTCTCTGCTTTTTAAGATGCTGTCTAGGTTTGTCATTGCTTTCCTCCCAAGAAGCAGACGTCTTTCAATTTCGTGACTGCTGTCACCATCTGCAGTGATCATGGAGCCCAAGAAAGTAAAATCTCTCACTGCCTCCATTTCTTCCCCTTCTATTTGCCAGGAGGTGATGGGACCAGTGGCCATGATCGTAGTTTTTTTTTTTTTTATGTTGAGCTTCAGACCATATTTTGCACTCTCCTCTTTCACCCTCATTAAAAGGTTCTTTAATTCCTCCTCACTTTCTGCCATCAAGGTTGTGTCATCAGCATATCTGAGGTTGTTGATATTTCTTCCGGCAATCTTAATTCCAGTTTGGGATTCATCCAGTCCAGCCTTTCGCATGATGAATTCTGCATATAAGTTAAATAAGCAGGGAGACAATATACAGCCTTGTCATACTCCTACTTCAGACATTCTCCTTCTCCACATTTCTTTGTGTAATTTTGAGTGCCTGTGGGTACCTTTACCTTTACTCTTCCACACTACACAAAACAGATGGCACACTTTCGCCACTGATAAATGTCCTCTGAAGTTTTCTCTCCCAGTCATCCAGCTGATTCCAGGATGCTGGTACAAATGTCTCTGGTGATTTGACCAGCTTGATATTTGAGAAGGAGAAAGTCCTCGCTGCTGTCTTCATTTGCGAACGGAGACGGGTTTCAATCAACCCTCCTCCTCTTGCTTCCCCTGCTTTGATTCTGCACAAGGGAGCTTGGTGCGCTGCTGTTTTTGACGAGACGTCAAAGGTTCTTTGTTCAGGACTCCTGACTTCTCGCTGTGCAGAATAATTAAATGTCAGGAGCAGAAGGTTGTACCAGTCCAATTTCCCTAGCTCTTGCAAAGTGACATGCAGGACACAGGTTTTATTATTTTATTTTAATTTTGAGTGTGCGCTTTCTGCTTTTCTGGCTTACTGCCCATCAAGATACTTCTAATTCATGCGGAGGCTTTTAAAAAAAATGAGGAAATGGCTTTAGGTGGTCCTTCCTTCCCCTTTTCAAATGGCATTGAACATTTTTATCCTCACAAAGTATAGGCTAGGCACTTGCACTTCAAGAGAGATGAAGCTGGCTTGGCAATTTATCTTAGCGGGATTTCAATTTCAGTCAAATAGCCCCACAGAGTATGCATTTGTGAGCTTGATTTATCCCCGCAGCTTCTGAAGGTGGCAAAGTGAGTCAGACTGTTTTGCATGCCATTCTGAGTGGTTAAAAAAGAGGGAAAGGTTAGATTGGCAAGTCATTTTCCACAGGTAGATGACGATGGCGGTGATTTACCAATAAATAAATATTATTTTGGGGTACAAGCCTATGACAAGATGAGTAAGGAAGAGCAGCTCAGGCTGTAGCAGATCTCTGGCTTAGATGACTGGTGCCCAGCTCAGCAGACATTAAACCCTCAACCCCAGTTTAGCCAAATATATGTTGGCATAATTTGCACGTTGTGGCTCTGCCAGCTGAGACCAGGCTGGGGTAAATCCCCAAAAAGAGTCATTCTGGGGGTATGGCATCAGAGATGGAGGACTTAGGCTGGATTCTAATCCCATGTAGCTCAGTCTCATGACCTGGAAACCTGACATAGAAGACTTTTTCAAGGGCTTGTTTTCCTTCTGCTAGGCTTAGGCAGAGCAGCAGCAGCCTGACGGCTGAACGGTATTTGACCCGGGTGTAAATTTATGCCACAGAGGGACGCGAGTGGTGCTGTGGTCTAAACCACTGAGCCTAGGGCTTGCCGATCAGAAAGTCGGTGGTTCGAATCCCTGCAATGGGGTGAGCTCCCATTGCTCGGTCCCACCTCCTGCCCACCTAGCAGTTAGCAGTTTGATAGCACGTCAAAGTGCAAGTAGATAAATAGGTACCACTCCGGCGGGAACGTAAACAGCGTTTCCATGTGCTGCTCTGGTTTGCCAGAAATGGCTGGCCATATGACCCAGAAGCTGTGGGTGGACAAACACCAGCTCCCTTGGCCAGTAAAGCGAGATGAGCGCCACAACCCCAGAGTCGTCCGCGACTGTACTTAACGGTCAGGGGTACCTTTACCTAACGTACATAGGCCTGCTTCACACCAGCTTCTTCTGCATATAATTACCCCCTTACTGATTTATCATTTGCACCCCTTTTCAGGAAAAGAGGGGCCAGAACACTGAAATGCCCCTAATCTCATAATTCTTAATCTGGACTTCTAAAATGTCCTATACATTGGGCCTGCACTTGAACACTTTGGGGGATTTGTCACTGTAGGAGAGTGGAAGTGAGGCTGAACTCTAAAATGATTGCAAAAGGAAGTACTGTTGTTATTGTTTGAGACAGCAATCAAACAAGCACAAAAAACCCAGCAAACTGAAAGGGGCTAATGTCTAGTTTGATGTCTAGCTTTCGTTCCTAATTATTACTGCAAATGGCTGAGAAGGAAGAGTCAGTTGACACTGTGATATCTCTATTTCCACAATATATATATTTCAGCCTCTAATGCTAACCCTATGAATTCCCTTTCCTGTATCAGCTGCATTAACACAAGCCGATAATAGAATCGTAGAATTGCCATCTTGTCCAACCTCGTGCAGTGCAGGAACTACAGCTAAATGCTAACACCCACCATCCTACGTCCCAAGTCTAAGTTTGGGCGCAAGACATGATCAATAATTGTTTGTTTTAGTGACATTGTTATATAGCTTTCATGGGGGATGAAAGGGCCTCATCCTTTCTGCTTAAAAGGGAAATTAAGGAACAGCCCTCCCCCTTCCTGAAAGCAATGTAATCATGTCACTAAAACAAACAGTGAGGTAGAATTTAAAATCATGTGTCTAACTAGGTTATTAACTGCCATTAACTTTACTGAGTTAAGAGCTTAGGCACATGCATTATATGTGCAATTATACATAGACTGCATTCTAAATTAGAACGATTGAAATTCCAGGGATGTGTGTGTAGATATGAAATGCTTTTAACTCTTTCTTTGACCAGAACCAAAAAGTTCAGCTTTAAAAACTTTTAGGTCAGGTAGGAATTGATCGGTTTTGTTCCTCCAAAACTCCAGAGTAGATTGTGGGTTCTTTAGTACTCCTCAGGTATGCCCAGGGAGGTCCGTCAGCCAAGAAGAGGTGAAGATTTCTGGCTCAGAAACTAACAGCCCAATATTCTCCCTGGTGCCACTAAATGAACAGCCTTCTCATTAGGGCGGTCCATTAAAAAAAAAAATCTTTAAAAAATGCCTGCTCCAAAGGTCTTATCTTACTACACTAGGATTATATAGCTATATCTGAAATTTCAGGCATATCAGTTAATATCTTGACCCTGCTCCACTGTATTGCAATTTCAGCCTTCACGACAGGAAAACGGCCAAGTGTACAGCTATTTTCATGGAGGAGGGTCAAGATATTAACTGATACGCATGAAATTTCAGAAATAGCTATATAGTCCCTAGTGTATGTAGTAAGATAAAACCTTTGGAGCAGGCATTTTCAAAAAAAGTTTTTTTTTTTTTTTTTTTTTTAAATGAACCGCCCTAAAGGTAAAGGTAAAGGTACCCCTGACCATTAGGTCCAGTCGCAGACGACTCTGGGGTTGCATGCTCATCTCGCTTTATAGGCCGACGGAGCCGGTGATCGTCTGCAGAAAGTTTCCAAGTCATGTGGCCAGCATGACTAAGCCGCTTCTGGAGAACCAGAGCAGCGCACAGAAATGCCATTTACCTTCCCACTGGAGCGGTACCTATTTATTTACTTGCACTTTGATGTGCTTTCAAACTGCTAGGTTGGCAGGAGCAGGGACCGAGCAACGGGAGCTCACCCTGTCGCGGGGATTCGAACCACCGACCTTCTGATCAGCAAGCCCTAGGCTCTGTGGTTTAGACCACAGTGCCACCCACGTCCCTTTCCCCCAAGCCTATAGGAAGCCCACAAACAGGACCTGAGTGCATCAATACTCTTCCCATTTGTGAATCCCAGAATTCAGAGGCATAGTGTCTCTGGCACAGCATAATGACCTACCAAATAATGGCAAACTGCTCCACGATTCATAACATTTCATTGTCCTTGCCTGTAAATTGCTTCAAGGCTGGAGGGTGAACTATGAATAATACAGGAGGTGCCTGCAGGAGCAAAGAAGCAAAAATCAGGGAGAGAATGGGATATTTATGCTAATCTCCCCCAGTTATTCAGACGTTCTTTGATGCACAGCAGTGAATTGCAGCAAATGAGAGCTGTTTGCTTTTTAAAGCAACTTGCCGAACCAAAGTTTGGAATACTTGTGATTGCTGGTTCAAAAGGCAGAAGGAGGGAGAAGAGCTTGAAGAAACATTTCGCTCTACTTGTGTTTCCCAAGCAGCAAAGTGTAGATTGCAACCACTATCCAAATCCAGACCCTGTGTACAACCCACCTAGGATGGCCAGATGTCAGGGACTGACTGAGGAGGAGAGGTGGAAGCTGCCAGACCAAGAGCATCCCAGAGAAAGCATAGAAGGACAAGATTTTGATCCTGAGTTCTGGTGGTGGGAAGCTGGTCACACACACACCCAGAGGAAGGAAAGAGCTGGGAAGTACTGGAGGCTGGGAGCTTGAAGGATGATGAAGAGGAGGAAAGAGGCAGCTGCCCCAGCAGAGACAGGAACCAGACTTGGCCATTCTACCACAGGACCACTCTGACAGCTTCTCTGTTGATAGCCTGCAAGACAACCTCCCAGAACAAGGTGTAAATTGCATATATATATATATATATATATATATATATATATATATATATATTAGAAAGAATTTATTGATTTTCCAAATAAACAAAAAAGACATAACACATCATAGCAACCACAAATACAATAAGAACAAAGAAGAAGAAAAAAGAAAAAAAGAAGAAAAGGAGAGGAAAAAGAAAGAAATGAAAATAAAAAATAAAAATAAAAAATACAAACCTACATACATACCTACACCTAAACAGGAACATCAATTCTTCATATAATTATTAATATCTTGTTTCTAATCTAATTTGGGGACTTCCCCCATTTCTCTCCTATGTTTCCAATTCAAATTTACTTTAATAACATTCTTATTCTAAAAATTTAAATCTTTAATTTTCAAACTATCTACCCATTATTTCTTAATATATATAACTTCATATCATGTAAATTCTTAATACCAAAAAATAACTTCATCGTATAAAATAACTTCTTATATCAAATCTTTCCTCCTTATTTTACTGAAACTGCTGCTGTACCTATACAGATCAGGTATTTCTTCACGAAACAAATTCATAATATGCTAAACACGCTGACTTCGGGGTACCATGGTGAGCCATCCTATCAAGTTTTTACAAAACCTTTATCCTACCCCTCTTCTACCCATTTTCCAAAACCAACCCGGGCTCAACCACCAATCCTCTCCCAGGTCTTTTCCAATTTCCTCGCCCAAAATGTCCTCTTTTTCTTTTTGTCCAAAAGTACCATCCTCCTTGTTCCTTGCAGGGATCCTCCGGAAATACCACACGTCACCTTCAAGCGTCTCCATTTCCAGATTGCAGTCTTTATTTAATTGTAATTCCCACCGTCTTTTTCCCTTCATTCCTGGGCTCACACCCCAAGAATCGGATTTAACATATTTCGGTCCGACCCTGGGTCTCCCACCCCCAAAGGGTCTTTCCCTTTCATGGAGTTGCGCTGTCACTGTCTCTTGCTTTTCCAGCATTCCCTCAAGTTCCCTTGCAGTATTTTCTTCCAGATTGTCCCAGTCTTTAAAAATCTTCTCCGTTCCAACAAACTCTCCATCAATACTTTGGTTCCACAGTTCCAATTTCCGATTCAGAAGTTCTAACTTCAGTAAGAAAGTCTTTTGTCCTAGGGTTGTACCCGGATCCAACAACAACTTAAAAACGAAACCAAGCATGGTAGAAGTAGGCAGGAAATGACAAAGTTCAGTACTTTTCCATCTTCAGATCAGTAATTTCAGCCGCCATTTTCCCCCTTAATCAGGGTGCCGCAATTATAATCCAAAAGCTTTAAAGAAGGTATACCTCCCTTATCTTAGTTCTCTTAGTTCTCCCCCCGCGGGGATTTTCCATTCATAGCAAGGCTCTAATGAAACAATGTATCAGTTAACACAGTAGCAGTTAGAAACGTTGTTATTTCTTCCGATCGACAGGGGAGAGGAATGGGCTTCCTTTTAACATTCCTCCTGAAAGCCAGATGTCAAAATTAGGTTCAAATCCTCCCCGTACTTGCAGCTTGCGGGGTTCTTCTTTAGAATCAAGGGGGGTCGAGAGAAGGGGGCAGCACATTTAGGGCCAGCTGGAGTGCCCTGACCGCGGGACGCTCCTCCCGCGGCTTACCGGAGCCCGCTGCGCGGTAGCGGAGCTCCCAACCCCCGAAGAGGCCAGGGTCGCCTCACAGCCGAGGCAACCCACGACTGCCAGCAATGGCGATCTCGCCGGAAGTCTCTAAATTGCATATTTTTGAACAGAGAGCCGGGCAGAAACAGAGAGGGTCCTTGAGGCTCACCATAGAGTAGACAGAGGGAGAGTCCTGACACAGAGGGATAGGGAGTGAAGGAGGAGGTACAAGCTAGACTGGGCAACTGCTTCTTCTAGACAGGAACAACCTTTGAAGTCTCCATGTGTTCTGTGTTCTGCTTCCTTAATCAAGAAACTAAATGTAAGTTAAGCGGTATTTCTCTGACTTTCTCTGATCTGCAAACGACTTGCTTTCCTTGTCAGCTCCCTGACACCAAGCTGCACTTTGGATATTTGTGTTAGGGTTTTGTGTAGCCTCTGCTGCTTCAGCTTAGTTATTGTGATTAGTATAAATCACATGAGTGTCTGAGAGAGAGTGTGAGAACGGAAGACTGTCTTATCTCTTCCGCCTAATTGTTATTGTAAGTTGGTTTCACTTCTGCTGTGTCGCAGTTTGCTTCTTGTTCTGCCAGAGCTTGGAGAACACAGACGTGGAAATGGATTCTCTGTATATAGACTGTAAATAAACGTAGTTTAGATCCACAGATGTTTCCTTCTTCTTGCTGCATGATGCTAGAAGACTTGTGTTCTCTTCTCATAAGAGAAGGGTCACACTCTGGAGTGAAGGGACATGCCAGCCAGAGAGGGCCTCCTGGGAGACGCTCAGGGGTCTTGGAGTTTGCCGTCTCCGAGCGAGTGTCATTCCCAATAATTTGTATCACAGCTTTAAAAAGGAGCAGGGTGGAGTAACTGTGACTGCTGCATAGGCAAAGGACCATAGCTCAGTGGTAGAGCATCTGTTTTACATGTTTAAAAATCAGCAGAGACAACCTCTGGTGTCAAGGAGTTCCACAGGACAGGGGCTACCACACTAAAAGCTTGGCCCCTGGTAAAGGCCAGCCTCATTGCCATGTGTGGGACCACCACCAGTGCCCCACCAGAAGACCTCAGGTGGGGCATATGGAATCAGGAAGTCCTTAAGGTACTTTTAGCCAAAGTTGTTCCAGGCTTTGTGAATTTACACAAGAACCTTGACCCTGTCATGATCAGAAGTTGATCACCAGTGCAGTAATCCCATTCAGGGCATTTTAAGGGATGGTGCATCTAACAGCAGACCAGGAGATTGGCGGAGACAATCCCTTCCCACACAATTGCTTGTGATTCATTGGAGTTGAGGCTGGAAGCCACAGCTGTCTTCTAGATTGAAAGAAACCAATAAAGGCGTCCGTGAGGAAATGTCAGATTGACTGTAAAGCAAATAAAGCTGGAAAGGTTGGAGTCATTGATCACTCTCAGGTGACAGGGTGGTATTTCCTCTCCGGCGATGGCTTGACACTTTGTATAAGTTTACTCTTCTCATCCTCTGCACATTTACTCATCTTCTGCAGCCATTGTTTTCATTTCCCCTCCTTTTCCATGGAAAAACAGTGTGACCTGAAATGTTGTGCAGCTGGCTTGATTGCATAGCGCTGCTCTCCTCCACAGAGGGTCTCTGGAGTGGGTCTCTGGAGTGGATACAGTGGGTGGACGTTGTTTTGTAGCCTGACAGAATGCTCTGTCCCTCACGGATCTTTTGCAGGAAGATATGTGAAAATGTCTCCTGAGAGTTGCAGCTCTTTGCAAGAATTGACACCTGAGCTGAATCTGTGGCTCTAGGGAGGTAGCTTCAACCTCCCTGTCTCACCCAACAATGGATGCTGCAGAGTGTGAATTCACAGCACAGGTTATGTGACCGAACAACATCAGGATGCTCTCTTTGGGATGAGCAAATCTGCCTCCATTTCTGTTCATTGTTTTGCCTTCTTGAATGCTGGAATTTAAGGGAGGCACAAATATCTCAGTTCTTATTCCTAATTCAGTGGTACCTTGGTTCTCAAACTTAATCCGTTCCGGAGGTCCGTTGCAAAACCAAAGCGTTCCAAAACCAAGGCGCGCTTTCCCCTAAAAATTGATGCAAAATGGATTAATCCATTCCAGACTTTTAAAAACGACCCCTAAAAGAGCAACTTAGCATGAACTTTACTATCTAACGAGACTATTGATCCATAAAATGAAAGCAATAAACAATGTACTGCAGTCACACAATCGACCGATCAGTAGCTGAACTGGGTTCCACACAGTCACAAAAACAAAACAAAAATGCAAAATAAATAGCAAAAAGAGACAGATCTCAGCGTAACACTCAAAACGGAAGTTTTATAAAATAATAACTTGGAGTTGTTGTTGTTGTTGTTGTTGTTGTTGTTGTTGTTGTTGTTACCTTACTCTAGTATGTGCATTTTGGCTGGAGAACTGCATTGCAAAATGCCAAGAAATGTGAATGCCAAAATATGGCTGTGTTTCAGTTCGCCTATAGTTTCAGGAGGTTTAAATTAAGTAGGTCCACTTTTAAATTCAAACTGAATTTCCTTCCCCGCCCCTATGCAGAATTTTGGCTTCAGCACCATTGAAAACTCATTATTTTGCCTCCTTTTGCAAAGCAACACCGTGCTGGGAGCTCTGGCGAGAACCAATTATTACAGTCCTTCTTCCCTCCTTCTCTTTATTCTGCTGCTTCAGAAGCTGTCAAATAATGAAGATGTGCCATGATGTGATGGTCCCCACTTGCATAGAGAAGAGACCAATTTTGTTTACTAGCTGGAGAAAGTGTTCCGAACTCCTAATTAAGCGGAAAGCACCGACGCTGCTTTGGAGATGTTCCTGCCACATTCATAGTGTTCAGATGGAACAAGTGGGAAAATTACGTGGGGTGTATGTGATGCAGTGTTACATGAAAGTACCATATATATTTTTCATGTATAACACCCCCCTGTTTAAGATGCCCCCTTTTTTGGGGGGGACTCCCAAAAGAGATTGCCCAGAGTTGCTGAACTTTGCGGGAAGGATTGCCCATCGTTGTTGAGCTTTTGGGGAGGGGGTAGAGTTGCTGAGCTTTTTTTTAGGGGGAATTGCCAAAAATCGGTCACCCCCATGCCCTACGCTGCCACTTGCATGCATCGTTTATCCCCTCGCAGGCAGAGGCTGCCAGTCACACGCCCAATTGCAACAGCGACAGCCAATCAACACCAGCCCTTCCTGCAGCCACCAATACCACGCCCAATAGCTGCAGACAATCTCTGGCTCGCGGCAGCAACCGATCCCACGCCCCCACTATGCACTTTCCGTGTATAAGACGACCCCCCAGTTTTTAACATTAGTATTCTTTTAAAAAAAATCCCCTCGTCTTATACGCAGAAAAGTACGGTAACTCATTCCACTGGTGAAATGTTTTGCACCAGTGGAACGTTGGTGCACAAGAGGATGCATAAACAGGATGCGGTAACTTTTTTTCTGCTAGTGCAACAGTTGTGTTGGATTATGTTGTGCAACATTAAAACTCACCCATCCGCTACTGCAAGATCCACTTTTTATTTTTATTTTTATTTTTACAGACACCCTTGCGTTAGCAGGTGGAGAATGTTGGATCTGTGTTACTGATCATATGTGGAGCTGTGGGGAGGTTTTTTTTTGAAGGTCAAGTTGATCAAGGTCCTTTAAAAAAGCTCCCAAAATGAGCAGCCAAGTCATGGGCTGCATATTCAAGCCAGCATGGAAATTCAGACCATCCCCCACCCTCCGCCACTAACCACCTATGTCATAGTTCTTACTGAATTATTGAGGGCTGGTTATGTGGGGTTGCCATATTTTGAAGAGCAAAATGGAGGATACATTGGCCGACTTCTACTTTTAACTGTGGATCACTATGACGACTCTCACTTTAAATATCCCTACTATATGTAGGCTATAGAAGCTGTCATATATTGCTGGTAGCCTTGTTCTTAACCTTCAGCAACAAAATAATAATAATAATAATAATAATAATAATAATAATACACATTGCTCTCTCACTTGCCATGTAAAAGTATTGGGGCTCATATTCACATCTTTGTGAACATAAGTACGCACAGAACAATTTATTAAACTATTAGCATGTACGTTCCATTCATGAAAAATGGTGAGGGGTGGGAGAGTGATGCGAGGAACTTTTAAAATTGGTTTTTTTTTTTTTTTTATTCTTGGATTATTGTAAAAAAAAAAATATCCCAGACATTTTGCCAAATTTTAAAAATCCATCTGATCAGAAATTTTAATTCTGAAAAAGAGGATGTGTCTAGGAATAAAAGAGGACATATGGCAAACCAAGAATTTCTTCCCAGATGCATTTCATTGAGTACGGGTGTGATCCCGTGCACAATAATTTTTGGATAAAGATGGTGTAAGTTTAGCTCGTGTAGAGTTACACCAGATCTAAACCCTGTTCAGCAGCAGGGCTGGTTAGTGGCCATTGATAGCCATTGATAGCCCCAGAGTGGCTGGGGAAACCCATCCAGATTGGCACGGTATAAAGAAATGTTAGTATTATTATTATTATTATTATTATTATTATTATTATTATTATTAGTTATTCCTCCTCTGGTCACTGCTACGAATACACAACCTGACTGTCTTCAGGCAGTGTGGTCATCTGCAAGGGATTCCTACATGGTGGAGTTGAAGTTGCCAGCCTTCATGCCACATTCGCAGACACCTTTGTAACCCAGAGTTGGTCTGCCAATAGGCCTGGTGCCAGAAGCCAGCTCCCCATAGAGCACATCCTTGGGGATCCTGCCATGGGGCAAACTAAGGCTAACTGACACCCAGGGCACGGCAAACTGCCAGCTACACACGACATATGCATGGCATCGCTGCATAGGGTGCATGTGCGGCATCGCTACGCACGCCGCATACGCCATATGTGGGGACGCACACATGCGCTGTACATAGCGCTTTGCCACTGGTGCTGCTTGAGCGCTGTATGGACAGTGGCAGGATCCTCTGCTCATGGCTGCTATGGCAGCAGAGGGATCCTCCGCTTGTAGCTGTAGCAGCAGCAGAGGAATCCCACTGTCGTCTGTACGGCGCTCGAGTGGCGCCGGTGGCAAACCACTACATGCAGCTCATGTGCGGTGTCACTATGTGCAGTGCATGTGTGTGACACCACACATGCATTGCGCGTAGCGGTTTTCTGCCTGTGCCACTCGAGCGCCGTGCGGACGGTGGCAGGATCCTCTGCTCGTGGCTGCAGCCGTGAATGGAGGATCTTCCACATGCGGCTGTGGTGGCCCGATGGCTGCTCACAACGCTGGGCCCGGGGGCAGCAGGGCAAGCACACCATGGGGTACCTTCTTGTCACACACACCCCCAGACATGGCTCCCCCACCCCCTTGTGATGCCACTGATCCTGCCTTCTTCCATTCTGTGGACATGACCAAGGCAGTGTTGTTCAGTGTGAAGGGCACTTTGTCCATTCTGTATCTTCCAGGACTCAACTTCATTGGATGCCCATGAGATCTAGAATTATGAGAGAGGCAATAAAACTCTCTATCCACTTTCTTCCACACAAAGCATATTTTTGTCACCTGCCCAAACCGTCTGTCTTAAGAAGCATTGTGTACCTCAGGGTGTGTTCCTGCAGAGGAGGAGGTCAACAGCATTGACGAGAGACCTTCCTCAGGACATTACACCCAAGGAAAGCAAGAGTACACTCTGAAATATGGTATTGTGAATAGACACTTCTTCCTAATTATTTCTTTTAATAGCTCTTTCAAAATTGCTTCTGTTGGGAGTAAGTAATTTGCCTCATTTGAGCATAGCACCGCCACTTTATTCCTCTGTTACTAGTCATTTTACAGCGTTCTTGTAATGACCTGTCACATTATAGAAAAGTAGTAATAATCAATAAACGCAGGACAGGTTGGTAATTAAAATGATGCAATGCACACATTGAAAGTTCATTTGTGATTCTATAATGGTGCTGTTCCAAGGTGCTTTGTGCATGTTTTATGATAAACAATTGGGAAAGACATTAATTGTCGGTGTGCTCCTTGTAGTCAGGCTGTACATTTCTTAATTTGTAAGTAGGGGAGGGGGGAGAGGTCTGGATGTAACTCTGCTCTGAATGGCTCAGTGAAAAAGGAGATTGGACAAATTGAAGGAGGAGAAAGCTATCAGTGGCTAATAGTCATTATGGCTAAGCTCTGCCTCCACAGTAATGCTCTAAATACCAGTTGCTGGAAGACACAGGAGGAGAGAGAGAGCTCTTGTGCTCGAATCCTGCTTGCGGGTTTCACACAGGCATCTGGATGGCTGCTGTGAGACTAGATGGGCCATTGGCCTGATCCAGCAGGGTCTTCGTATGTACTTATGAAAACTCATACAAACGTTACTGCTCCTTTCCTGGCAGATCTCTCCTTTTGTGGTTCAACCGATTCCTGAAATTCCAATCCGGACTGTGACTCACACTATGCCAGGTTGAAATAATTTATGCCACACTGACATTTTCTTGCTAATATTCAAGGAGGTTTATGTATCCGGTGTAGCGATAGCATGTAAATGCAGTGCCATTCGCATTCTAATGTGATCCTGCCCGTTTCTTGCTTCCCAAAACGATACGTGAACCGAAGGGCAACTGTGCTTCAAAATTCACACTTCTCTGAATTTTGTGATGTAGCTCTCCGTCCCAAGCATATGTAGAAATAATAATAATAATAATAATAATAATAATAATAATAATAATAATAATAATAATAGAAGGAGGAGGAGGAAATGTTCAGAGAAATCCATACATGAGTGAAAATACCACACAAAAGTGTCTTGTATTACAGGGAGCTGCTTTCAAAATTTTGTGTATTAGGAAAAAAACAAGCACTGGTAAATTTTGTTGGCCCAGAGTGAAACAGAGTGTCTGAGTGTCTGAAGATTAACAGTCCTTTGAAATCAAAGTGTTTGATGGCACTTTAATTCAAAATTCAAATTTGAAAGCTTGGCTAACGAATAAAAGGTTTTCAACTAGTGCTATGCTGAAATCACGTTCAAAAATTATCAAAGGGGAGAGGAATCTCAGTGAAAGTCTCACAAAGGGGTAACGTTTTTTTTTTTGTTTGTTTTTTTGTTTGTTTTTTGCTGGACTCGGCTTATTTTGAGGTGACTGATTCTACAAATCATTGCCCTACAGCCTTCCTGGCTTCACACACTTCAGTGAAATCCCGGGGGGGGGGGGGAGAGAGAGAGAGAGAGAGAGAGAGAGAGAGACCACGAGTCAATGCCTCTCATAATACTTTTGCAGGTCAGAAAGTGCGGGCAGTCAGGGAAACTGACCAGTGCTGGATAAATAATGGGAGAGATTCAATGTTGCATTAATGTTCCATTAGTGCAATAATTTCTACTTGCCCAATGGGATCATCTCCCCCTTTTCCCACTCCCTACACCCCCAGAGCCCATTTTGCCAGGTGAGGGGGCACACCATGGGAGGAGGAGAAGGGGAAGTTCCTAAGGCACTAGTGGAAGTCCTTGTGTGTGTGTCTGCTAGCAGGACCATTTATCTAAATCCAGCCCATTCACTGGAAAGAAAAAACAACACTGTGCTTCACCACCTTGCAGTGTTAACAATTTTTTTTTACAAAATGGGTCCTGAGAATGACTCAGAACAATGAAAATGTCTTTCACAGGTGCAGAAAGCATTCAAAAAACTGGAGGATGGGTTTCAGAAAAGCACAAGTTTTCACTGCTGTGAAATAACGCTTCCCCCATTCCGTTCCTCTGTTGTTTATTATCTTGTTTCACAGCATTTTGAACTGAGACAGGCTGCAAACATATCCTTTAAAATGTTGCCTTGTTTTGCAACCATGCTGCATTAAGTTTGAAAATTAGGCGGTGTTGTGAATTGATTACTTTCAAAACAAAATGTGGCATTTGGTTGCCGTCGTGGCTTTGCTAAACAATCCGAGGGTGGAATACCACCTCCTTGCAGCGTGATAAATACAGCAAGAAGGAAGGGGGAAAAATGCCATGTAGGAATTGTGTCTTTGCTGCAATTCTCTCTCTCTTTACACATTGCTACACAAGATGCACTGACACATGCATGTACACACAAGTGCGTACAGCTCTGGGCTGTAGGGGAACGTCTTAGTTTGAGACGGAAGTTAGCATAGTAGTGTTTTATTAAATCACGAATGATTGAGATATAAAGAGAGGGATTGTTTTGCTCCTATTGCAAGATCACCAAAACGTTGGCAGTTCAGGATGGATGAGGGACAAGATGCTCCAGTAGTGGCTCTCTGGGTGAAGTAGATCCCTTATACAAGTTTCCTGGCACAAGGGTTACTGGATTGCTGTTGCTTACAGGGTTGGGCAGACGGTAGGGAGGTCATCACAGTCACCCTTAGAGAGCCAGTGTGATGTAGTGGTTAAGAGTGGTAGACTCGTAATCTGGTGAACCGGGTTCGCGTCCCCACTCCTCCACATGCAGCTACTGGTTGACCTTGGGCTAGTCACACTTCTTTGAAGTCTTTGAGTGTTTGTTGTGGGGGAGGAAGGGAAAGGAGAATGTGAGCCGCTTTGAGACTCTTTCGGGTAGTGATAAAGCAGGATATCAAATCCAAACTCCTCCTCCTCCTCCTCCTCCTCCTCCTCCTCCTCCTCCTCCTTCTCCTCTTCTTCTTCTTCTTCTTCACACATGGCATGCAGAATATTGGTCTAAGTAGACCTTGGTGTTGTTCTCCAAGGGAAGTCCTTTTAAACCAACTCAGCCTGGAACTATTGCAAATTGAGCGCCGCAATACTGGTGGAATTAATTGATGAATTAATTGTATAGCCCCAGGGGGAGGTGAGCCTTTGTTATTCTCTTTCGATATATATGTACTTGCAATTTTACCTGGTAAACCTCCCCCGAAAGGCAACTGTTTGAAATATGCAAGCAGGCTTGAAAGAACACTCTGCTGCCATTGTGGTTCAATTATAATACTGACTGGGTGAGGATTCTGGCAGCTACCCTCAGTGGAAGGATGGAAAGAATTCTGGACTGGAGTCATTTTGTTCTCGTGGAGGTACCAGCATGTTGGGAGGTGGAGCGAGACTACAGGGGGGAATTCTGGATGGCTGCCCGGAGGTAATGGCGTCTTTTTGTTTGGGATGTGGCCGTATTATGGCTCCTGCGAGCAGAAATTGAAAATGGAATTGCTGGAATGTGGATAACAACAGGGAAAAACATTTCACACAGATCAAACTTTATTTGCGTAGCCGACTGGCCACAGCATCTAAAAGACAAACACCAACAAAAATACAACAAATATGGTTACCAATAAAACCTTATAACCTATTAAAACTCAAGGTAATAGCTCCTTGGAACTTAACATAAATAGTAAAATGATAATAATAATGATAATAATAAAATCCTATGCTGGGAATCTGGATGACTACACTGTTGTCGTTCAGATAGCAGCTCTCAATCTCATTGCTCGCTCGATAAATCTGGCAACCTTCTCTGTTATCGAGCTGTTCTGGTCGGCTAGAAGTGAAAACAATTTGGCTTCACAAGAGTGGCCCAGGATGGCAGATAGGAGTGGCGTGATGGTCTCATCCCTCAGGTCTTTATATAGGGGGCAGGACAAGAGTACGTGTGACACAGTCTCTACATAGTCGGATCCACAGGGGCATAGCCGGATCTCGATTGGAATTTTTTGGTATCTACCTTCAAGAACAGCTGAGGGTAACATATTTACTCTGGCCAATGTCAAGGCCCGGCTAAATTTTGGGATGGTTAGGTTGGACAAGTATGGTGCCCGAGATTCAAAGTGGGAGGGGGGGAGATAAGCGTACCAAGCACTAAATTTCTTGATAGAGGACAGATTATTCTGCAATTCAATATCCGTCAGGCGCTGGTCAATAAGGATTTTTTGCCTTGGGAAGACCCAATTTAAGTAGGTGTTGTGCTTGGAGGCCACATGTGAGTTTCACACAGATCTATGAAGGCGAAAGTTGAACAGACCAGTGGTTGCAAACATAAATGAAAATCAAGAGAAGGATCAACATTGGAATGGTTTATTGACGAATTAAGAAATGCAATGTAATATTAGATGATCAGCACTCCGTGAAATTCAGAGCATGGGAAGTCACCCAAAGATATATAATTTGGCATTTATATTTGGCTTTTTTGTGATTGTATTGTATTTTGGAATGTGTTAATGTGGTTTTTATTGGATTATTGAAATGGAAAACTTAATAAATGTTATTTTAAAAAAATAAAATAAAATTGAGCGTTGCAATAATCTGCTCCTCTTATCCTTTCTCTCTTCCTTTCTCATGCAGGGTAGCTTTTATGTGCCCTCCGAAAACTGCATGCAGCATGCGCACAAGTGGCACAAAGATCTTTGCCTCCTGCTCCTCAAGGCATATCGAGGACTCCACATGTACTATGCCTTCATCACGAAGGAGATTCCCAATTTGCCGCAGCTGAAGTTAGGTAAGAGGACAACCATGGCCTGAGATCTGAGCACGTGGACCAGTTCTCGTGTTGAGGTGACTAGAAGCCAAACAGGATGACTGATTCTGCCACACCAACCTCCCCTCTTTGCTGTCATAAGGGAACTGCTTGCACACATCAGTCCAGTTACCTTGGCAATGGGCTCACAGTTTCCCGTTTGTGCTTTTTGGAGCACCTTCAAACAACCATAAAAAGGAAACTTTTTTTGCAGGGGACACCAAACCCCCAATTTTCAGTTTATCCCCAGCTTAAAGCAGGCCACACTTCTTGCAGTCACAAACCCTCTCATCACCTGCAATATAATGGCAATAATCCCAGCCTCCCAGATAGGCTGTTCTATAAGTTCACAGAGCAATAAGCCTTTGGAATACAATCTATAAATACTATTCTGTTATTCTGATGATCATCGCCCCAAGCTTTATTACTCCTCAAAGTAGCCAGTGTAAGAGGAATGGCTTCTCACAGAAGAGGTTTTCTTTCTCTCGTCCTCACCTGCAGCCTCACCTGAGGGACCCATTTGAGCATATTTTGGGGTTGGGGGTGGAGTGAGAAGAAGAGCAACTATAAGTGGTGTGTGTGTGTGTATGCCTAGCGTGTAATTCCTCTGATAGCAAATTAAGTATTCCATAAGTGCCATATTCCACATATTGGGTCCAAATTTCATTAGTGGCAAGGTGTGTTTTTTTTTTTTCCCAAGTGGAATCAACTATTTTACTCGCTGCTGTCATAAGAAAGGATACCAACTCTTTATGCTTGACAGTTGGGTCAGCATCATTTCAGCAGGTCTAACATAAGATCGGGTGCAAGATGTTGCCGCATAGTGGCAGATGGCAGCGAAAAAAACTGGGTCCAGAAATCTTTAAGCTGTGGGCACTCCCACCATTTGTGGAGAAATGTGCCTTTAAGCTTACATTCTCTCCAGCACACAGGTGAGAGAATATGGTTAACTCTTGAAAGGTGTAGGGGTGTCCAGTGCCATCTTATAATTAATTACCTTTAAAGAGGCTTTCTGGAGTTTAGCTGAAATGATATGCAGCGGGAGTTTAGAGCATATAGAGTTCAATTTGATTTTCCCACCACTCTCTAAGATTCTACTCATTGTCCATAGGATATGAATCTTTAAATAGGTCAATTATTTAATTCCCTGATTAAATGGGGGGGGCATAGAAGACTAGTAGGCCTTTGACATTTTAATTTAGGATGGATGGTGTCACGGTTTTTATTCCAATTGGCAGGAATAATGAATTAAAGAGGGGGGATGTAAATTATCCAACTTATCTTTGATTTGCTATATTGAGCTGGTGGTGAATATTATTTTAATTTTTTATTTTGGCACCTTGTTGTATCTGGCAAGATATATGAGAAAAGATGGAGCAACCAAGTGTATTCCATCATTTCAATTGAGACATTTGGCTGAGGTCTTCCGATGTTCCTATTATCATGCAAATCAGCCCTGGGCACAGATGCTTCTGAAATAATTGATTGTACCTTTTTTTTCCCTATAGAGGATCTTTCTGTAGAAGACACCCTGTTGCAGCTGTCTGCAGAGCTACAGGTAGCTAGCACAATACCATACTCCCATGCATGCATTTCCCAAACAACTGCAAGAGCAATATTTCATTTTTCCCTCTTCAAAGATGCATGTGCATTGTCAAGTACATGCATTTGTCTATGGGGAAGGGAGTGTTGTGTTAGAATGCAAAAAAAATTGCATTCCAGCACAATGATTTCTGCATGGGGTTGGAGCACTTTCTGCCAGTGATTTGCAAATCCATTTCATTCCAGCCCATATCCCTTTTGCATCTTCTTTCCCATAATTCAGTTCCGTTCAGTTTCCTTAGTCACATGTCTTTCTTATTGTCTAAAAGAAAACCCATAAAGCTTCTCAAACATCTTTCCCCCCAAAAATATGCATTCTAATGTTTATTTTCTGTCAAAATGTGTATCTAATGTTTTTCTTCTGTCAAAAACGTATCCAAATATTTTGATATGTTTAAATTGCTGAGAGATGACACATGATCGTGCCTTCTATGTGACATGGGACAGGGCCTTCTTGGTGGTGATGCCACATTTTCAGAACGTCCTACCTAGTGACATCTGGTTGAGCCGGCGTTTTTCCAGGTCATGTGGCCAGCATGACTAAGCCACTTCTGGCGAAACCAGAGCAGCACACGGAAACGCCGTTTACCTTCCTGCTGGAGTGGTACCTATTTATCTAGTTGCACTTTGACGTGCTTTCGAACTGCTAGGTTGGCAGGAGCTGGGACCGAGCAGCAGGAGCTCACCCCGTTGCGATCGGCAAGCCCTAGGCTCTGTGGTTTATACTACAGTTGCACCTGCATCCCTACAATGATTGCTATAGCCACTCAAAAGTGATATCCAGCAAAGTTGTTCTTAGGCATGGGATTTTCTGTGGGTGGACGAAATTGGCCTAATATATGCTGAATGTGGGATCTTATTTTGAGACGGTCCTTGGTGATGTTTCTCGTGGCTGGCATTATGGTGCCCTGTGGTGTTCTAAGAATGGCTGGATAGTATTATGCTCAGTTCTAAAGCGAACAACTTGATTAAGGCAGGGGTATTATCATTTATTCATATATGTGCCAAGGTGTCTTCTAAATGGTTTTACAAGCATAAAAGCAATTACAAAAAAATAATATTAACACACCTAATTGAAATACACAAGAAAATGACTCCCTTGAAAGATTACAATAAACCACCCCACACTTAGAATATTTGATACAAGAACCCATTAAAACAGCACAAAAGAGGTAAAACAGCCATTGAAACAGGAAGTTTGTTTCAGGAGATCGGGGAAATGCTTACTTAAACAGGTGTACCTTCAGAAGATGGTGCAATGGCAATACCAATTGGAAATCCCATATTTCAGCAGTGAGTGTATCCCAGAATACTTGGGCTGCCAACATTATGGACAAAAAGTCCAAAGCTGGGGTGACAGGCAAAAGCATTCACACCAGTGGTGGATAAGGGGGATTTATTCAGAGTGCAGTAAGGAGATTCAGGGGAACCCACTTCCAAATCCTATACATTCAGAGACTTACAAATTTCAAATACGTTTGTTGGACTTTACCACGATCCCATTGGCTACCAGTGTTCCCTATGACAATGTGCTATTTCCTCCTTTTTCTTACCTCATCTTGCGATGAGCCAAGAGTTATCATTTGGTAAACAGGGTAAAGGGTAAAGGACCCCTGGGCGGTTAAGTCCAGTCAAAGGCAACTATAGGGTTGTGGCGCTCATCTTACTTTTCTAGTCGAGGGAGCCGGCATTTGTCCACAGACAGCTTTCCAGTGTGGTGTAGTGGTTAAGAGAGGTCGACTCATAATCTGGGGAACCGGGTTCGTGTCTCCGCTCCTCCACATGCAGCTGCCGGGTGACCTTGGGCTAGTCACACTTCTCTGAAGTCTCTCAGCCCCACTCACCTTACAGAGTGCTTGTTGTGGGGGAGGAAGGGAAAGGAGAATGTGAGCCACTTTGAGACTCCTTTGGGTAGTGATAAAGCGGGATATCAAATCCAAACTCTTCTTTCTGGGTCATGTGGCTAGCATGACTTAACCACTTCTGGCGCAACGGAACACCGTGACAGAAGCCAGAGCGCATGGAAACACTATTTACCTTCCCACCACAGCAGTACCTATTTATCTACTTGCACTGTTGTGCTTTCAAACTGCTACCGGTAGGTTGGCAGGAGTTCGGACAGAGCAACGGGAGCTCACCCTGTCATGGGGATTCAAACCGCCAATCTTCCAATCAGCAAGACCAAGAGGCACAGTGGTTTAGACCACAGCGCTCCCCGCACCTTTGACTGGACTTAACTGTCCAGGAGTCCTTTCTTCTTCTTCTTTGGCGATCATCCGTAGCCGAGTATGATTGTCTTCCATAAACACGGTTTTAACAATGAGTCCGTAAGTGACTGTGGAGGCCAGTTCTGGATCCACACATCCTTCCACAGTGGGGACATTGGTTTCCGGGAGGGAGTTGATCACAGTGTGGATTTGCCAAGCGTGCCTTCCTCTTAGCACGTGTCTCCCTTGCGTCCTGTGCTTGAGTGTCTTCAAACCCATGACACCTTTGGTAAAGGCTGTTCTCCAACTGGAGCGCTCGCAGGCCAGTGTTTCCCAGTTGTCGGTGTTTATACTATTAGTTCGCCTGTCTTCCTAAGTGATGTGTAAAAAATTTCAGAGACACCATTGGTGGAATCTTTCAAGGAGTTGGAGATGGTGTTTATAAGTGGTCCACGTTTCACAACCATATAGTAAAGTTGGCAGTACAAGGGCTTTGTAAACAAGCATTTTGGTTTCCCTGCGAATGTCCTGGTCCTCAAGCACTCTGCACTTCAATCGGGAGAAAGCAGCACTTGCAGAGCTCAGGCGATGCTGGATTTCGGCATCAGTGTTGGCCCTTGTGAAAAGATAACTGTCTAGGTAGGAGAAGTAAAGAGTCCTTTACCTTTACCTAACCAGGGTAAAGGGGTGTTGGCATGTCTGGGGGGTTTTCTAGCTTACTTTGCTGCTCAGTACAATTTTTAGGACAGGACAAGGTTGCAATAAATGGGAGTTGGGTGCTGGCAGTCTCATGGTAGCTTTTGCTGACCACTGCAGTGCAGCATTTATAGGTGGTTAGTCAAGAAGGTTGAAAAATAGCAGAAAGGTTTAATGTTTATGCTCTTCCCCAATTCAAGCTGGGTTAAAAGGTTACCGGGGAGACCAAAACTATGCTTTGCTTGCTTCTAGCTAATTTCCAAGGCGAAAGCTAAAGTCTGCTGCATGTAGAAGGATGAAATCTCTTGCTATTGGCCGGTGTTTGAAGCAAGGTGGAGTTTATTATTCTAGCAAGGAAGCCAGTGAGGTTCCCTTCAGATCCTTTTAGATCATCATCCTTGCTCTCAGCTTTCTGTGGATGATAGGAGTTGGAGTCCTACAATGTACAGGCAGCACCATGTTGGCAAACCCTGAACTAAGACATGCATTTTATTATCTGATACTCAGAGGTAGGTTGCATCAGAATATGGAAGCTCCATTTTGCTGCCACAGCTAAGAGCATTTGACCGATCTATCATCCATGTAATTTAACTGATCTGGGGAATTTGCCACTTTCGCAGTTTATGGCTGCAGAAGAGAACCCCCCAAAGAACAGACTTCACAGAAGAATCCCCTGGCAAAATGATAATAAGCAACTGTTGGCCACAGAACAAAGAGAGATTTATTCTGCCAGTATCTCTGTTTGAAATCTCATATATATTTTTTATCGTGCAGCATTTTCTAATTCTAAACTAAAAAGTAGGCTGACCACCCTGCTGGGAAGTGCTTGGAGGAACAAACAAAGGGAATATTGCAGATGCATCAGAAAAAGTTTGGCATGTTAGTGGGGTTTTTAAAAAAATAAAATAAAAAATAAAAAATAAATTATAGATGGAGCAGCACCATCTAGTGGTCAATATATAATTGACAACAAGAGTTGTCTGTTGTTTCTATTTTTGCAGTCCATAGGCAGAACACTTAGTTGTCCACAGGCAGCTTCAGCAGAATGGTAGTATTAGGTACAACCCTGAGTTGCAACAAGGGAACCTCCTGGTGGAAGATGGGAGGCAATTTTTTGCCCATTTCCCTCTTCTACGCTCCACCATAGCACCTCGTGTTGCCTCTCATTCTGTATTGTGGGATGTGGTCCATGAGAGGCAGTCAAGTACAAAATTCCTTGAAAAGCTAGAGAAGACATGTGAGGGAATGTTTGGTCCAGCCAGTAGAAACTTCCTGTTCCTCCTGGCTGGAATATCCTTCCTTCTGCATGAGATAGAAGGTGGGCGTGACCTTACCTGTTCAGGTAACAAAAGGATGAGTCACGCAGCACACATTTCTCTTTCTTTACTTCCTTCTTTGTTTGACCAGCTTCTGGCTAGGACTGTCCTGCTAGCTCTCAGCCAGCAGAAGCACTGGGATTAAACCCCCATACGGGGTAGACCCACATGTACATATTTGTAACTAAGTCTGCCTTCAGGAATCCAACTGTGAACTGGTATGAGTAAACTTCTTTTATTGACTTTGAATAAGATGGTTGTGCCTTTATTCTTTTAAGAGGGATTCAAGGGAACTTACCAGGAGCGTTCAATTCAATCTGAGACAGACTGAATTGTATAATAGTGAGAGGCTCACACGAGCCTGCAACCGAGAGAGGCTCACACGAGCCTGCTGCGCATATAAAAAGGGGGAATGTAACTTTGCTACATGAAGGAACTTGCTAGCGCAAGTTAGGAAGGATTTTAATGAACAATACATCCTCTTCTGCCACCCTGAACATCCCCATATGTATTGCATCCCATGTTGCTTTTAAGGGGTTCCCAACCCTCACCAAGCAGAATTTGGGGGAGCATAAAGACCTAGAGGGAGAAAGGAAAATTGTTGTAAATTGTCTCACACCCACCCTCATCTGGTGGGAGCATCTCATCCTGGCAACACCGCACAGAATGGCCTCTCACCAGCAGGAGAAACTCTGGATCTCAGCCACTGTAAATGATATTTGCCATAAATCGCCCCATCTTTCATTGTCAGGTGAAATCTGTTCCCTGAACTAGACTCTCAAAACAGTTTGAATATTTTACTACTCCCATTATCCTTGTCAGAAGCTCAATCTAGATTGATGCTCATGAGTAATGTTCATTTGAAGGAGCTGGAAATAGGGAAGGAGAAAGGCAGGACACAGATGCCATCAAATCCAGAGCAAGATTGAGTTGAACTCTACAAGAAGAAAAATTTTCAGGAGAATTTGAAGCCCCTTCCAGGAGGAAACATTTGAGGAACTCTGAGGGAGGAAAAAGTGCTTAGCAACATTTCCAGTATAGGCTTCTGTACCTCGCATTGCCAACGTTTAGTTTCACATTGAGTTACATTTCAAGATACATGAAATACCAGGGAAATTACCAGTCCAATTAGTGGGTTGGAATAGATGACCCTTTGTGTCCCATCCATCTCTACAGTTTTATGATCAATTCTACAAGGGTGAGAAAAGAGCCTTGATAAAAGTTGCAAAATTTCAACATAGCTTTCTTAATTTGCACAATGCACTCAAACTGTGGAATTAGCCGTCAACGGGCTGGATTCAGAACAGAAACTGTCTGAGCCCTGTCAGAGCAAGATAATGTCTTCTGCTGAGCTGGGGATGAGGACTTAATGCTGGCAAAGCCTACCTGAGCTGGGAATCCTGAACTCCTTATCTTGGTGCATCTTGTCAAAAGATTGCCCGCTAATTCAAAGGTGTTAGGGGTCATAATGTCTTTGAACACCAGCTGCTAGGAATCACAAGATGACAAGGTACTATTCAACATTGTTAAGATGATGATGATGATGATGATGATGATGACAACAAGAAGAAGAAGAAGAAGAAGAAGAGTTTGGATTTGATATCCCGCTTTTCACTACCCGAAGGAGTCTCAAAGCGGCTAACATTCTCCTTTCCCTTCCTCCCCCACAACAAACACTCTGTGAGGTGAGTGGGGCTAAGAGACTTCAGAGAAGTGTGACTAGCCCAAGGTCACCCAGCAGCTGCATGTGGAGGAGTGGAGACATGAACCCAGTTCCCCAGATTACGAGTCTATAACTCTTAAGCACTACACCACACTGACAAAGATTTACTTGTACCCCACCCATCTGACTGGGTTGCCTCCTGATACAAGACTACTTTTAGATGTCTGCGGGAAATTGTTTATCTCCTTGACATCTGATGGGAGGGTGTTCCACAGCGCGGTGCCACTACCAAGAAGGCCCTCTGCCTGGTTCCCTGTAACTTCACTTCTCACAATGATGGAACTTCCAGAAGGCCTTTGGAGATGGATTTCAGTGTCTGGGCTGCACAGTAAGGTGGAGACACTCCTTCAGGTAAACAGGGTCAATGCCATTTAGGGCTTTAAGGGTCAGCACCAACACTTTGATGGCATTCGGAAATGCACTGGGAGCCAATGTACATCTTTTAGAACCTGTGTCCTGCTTGTGTCAGCTGCTCCATAAGCAAATGGTTGACCAGTGTGAAAAACTGGATGCCGTATTACATGGGTTTGTGGCCTAATCTAGCAGAACTCTTCTGGTGCTGTTTTTGCCTAAGTTTGTTTCCCGTAGTTGGAACCCGATGAGGCTATACTCTTCTGTTCTGAATCATTTTGGGTCTCCCCCATGCTTATTCAGATGTTTGACTTTTTGCAAAACAAACAAACAAACCAATTTCAGGTCATTGTCATTAGTTTGCCTTGACAATATCTACTTTTTACCCTTCCAGATGCTGAACAATCCAGAAAAGATAGCAGAGCAGATCAGCAAAGACCTCACTTGGCTCTGCTCCCACCTTTTGGCTCTCTGGACCCAGTTTCTGGAGTTTGTAACCCTGCACCCAGATGTCACAGCCTATCTTGTCCAGGAACACCACACTCTGAGGGTAACCTTGCAAGACGGTGGCTCAGCCATACTCAGAGGAACAACCTGATACAATCGAAGGCTATAGGCAATGCTACTCATTTTTAAGGGCATTGCAGAATTGCTTTGTGCATATTTAGGGGTTCCCAAATTTCACGAATCTCCTAAAATTTAGCACAACCAAGATTGCATTGAGTTGTTTTGGACCATGTGACCAGCAATAATGACAATAAAAGGAAGTGCTACCACGTTTTCAATAAAATGCTGGTTTCAATCTTATTTGTTCGTTTAGGTGCAAACATGCCCTTAAACCCCCTTTTTTGTCATTTGCTGCCAGGAGGGTCAGAAAGAAAATCTCCCCAATAATTATGGAAGGGAGAGCAGAATTTTGGTGACATCCATGTGGGTGTCTTTGAATCTTGTAAATTTATGTGGTGGGTGTGGATGTCTGGGTTCTTTCATGTTACAATTCCTGAAAAAGGAGTTGATTTTGCATTCTGGCATCTTCCCCAAGGATACTTCCAGAAAGTGTGGAAAGCTGGGACATCAGATTGTGAAGCACCCGAGAGTGGCATACTAAATTTGCTTATGTCTGGCTCAATCACAGGAATGAGTTACACCCAGTTTATGTCACCTTATGTCACCCATAAATCTGTCCTTCTTTGTCCCATTTCCACATGAATCTGCACATTTATTTACATCCACGCACCCCAAAAATGTGCCTTTGAATGCATATTTTAGAGCATGAATTCTTCAAAGTGCGCACTTCTGGACATTTTCTTCCACCCTCCTGCCAAAATGCATGTTTAACAGTTTAACTGGATTGATCCCTACATCGGGGAGTTCCTAATATTTATTTTCTTGTAGTCAGCACAACTTCTGGACTCACTTGTCTGAACAAGCCAAGATATATTCTGTGGCATTTTCCTGATTCCAGGAACGTCAGATCCCTTGGGCTGTTATGTAGACAATATACAAATAAACATAGATTATAGACTACGTTTTGAAGGTGATACACCTTCTAACATGTTTTTCTTCGCCAGGTAAGAAGATTCTCTGAGGCTTTCTTTCATGCCGAGCATCAAAAGCCTGCTGTTGTGACTTTCCAGGAAAGCCTGTATGTAATTTTTGATGCATTTCTATCATTTGACTGTGGTGTTATATATTTTAATAACCTTTCTTTTCTCACTTATTAAAAGAAAAATATGACACACTTATGTGACCATGCAGTTCTGTGCGTAGCTACCTAGTAGTAGGCTCCATTTCACTAAATGGGGCTTATTCCCTGGAAGGTAGGTACAGCATCGCACCCTAATATACTGTAAGGCTGGTTTGGGGAGGTCAAGCCCTCACATGGTGTCTTCCAACCCACAGAAAACACAATATATACACTTTCCTCCAATTGCCAGACCCTACAAGTGTCCCAGTTTTCCAGGGACAGTCCCAGATTTACAGAAGCACTTCCCAGCAGGGTGGTCAACCTAGTTTTTAGTTTAGAATTTGAAAACGTTGCACAATAAAAATCAGAGATTTCAAAGAGAGATAATGACAGAACAAATCTCTCTTTGTTCTGTGGCCAACAGTTGCTTATTATCATTTTGCCAGGGGATGCTTCTGTGTAGTCTGTTCTTTGGGGGTTCTGTTCTGCAGCCATAAACTGTGAAAGTGGCAAGTTCCCCAGATCGGTTAAATTACATGGAGGACGGGTCAGTCATACGCTCTTAGCCATGGCAGCAAAATGGGGCTTCCATATTCAGATGCAACATACCACAGAGTATCAGATAATAAAGGCATGTCTTTGGTCAGGGTTTGCCAACTTGGTGCTGCTGTCTACACATTGTAGGACTCAAACTCCTATCATCCCCAGAAAGCTGACAGCAGGAATAATTTAAGTTGCAGACCTTCCAAGTTTCCTAATTTTCCAGAGACAGTCCTGGATTTACAGAAGCCATCCCAGTTTCTGATCTGATCCCAGAATGTCCCACTATTTCCATCAGATAAATGTTGGAGTATATGGTAAAGGTAAAGGGACCCCTGACCATTAGGTCCAGTTGTTTCCGACTCTGAGGTTGCGGCGCTCATCTCGTGTTACTGGCCGAGGGAGCCAGCATACAGTTTCCGGGTCATGTGGCCAGCATGACAAAGCTGCTTCTGGCGAACCAGAGCAGCGCACGGAAACGGCGTTTACCTTCCCGCCGGAGCGGTACCTATTTATCTACTTGCACTTTGATGTGCTTTCGAACTGCTAGGTGGGCAGGAGCTGGCACCGAACAATGGGGGCTCACCCTGTCGCAGGGATTCAAACCGCCGACCTTCTGATCAGCAAGCCCTAGGCTCTGTGGTTTAACCCACAGCGCCATATGGTAGGATGTCTGAAGCGTTTTTTGATTGTTGGAAAGGCTTCAAACCAATTTCTGCACACTAACGGAGCCCGGCACACTTCCTCTGTGCAAGTACCTGCCTGAAGCGTTTTTCCTTGCTGCCGTCTCCTGTGCTATTCAGCAGAGTTATCTTCTTATCTTCTCTCACGCAACGGGATGTGTGCATGCCAGCATATTACAGACAACAGAGTCCGGCTTCTTTCTAATCTAGAAGCTTTATTTTACAAGGCATAAATCTACATTCCTGGAGAGACGCAAGCCATGTTGGTGGCTTCTCCCTTCTCTCCGTTCTCCGGACAACAGAAACAGAAAGTATCACATTACAAAGTACAACAGTACACAGAGCATCCGGTGACGCTCTTCCTCCTGTGGGTGGGACAACCTGGTTGAGCTTGTTAACTCTAAAAGCTCCAAACCTCTACACCCCCTCTTGTCCCGCACACAGGGGCGTTGTAAGCTTGCAGCTTACCTCACACAAACCCTCACAGAACTCCCCATGACGTTGGAAGCTCAGGGGCTTCGTGAACCCAACCCTCTGGTTCACCTGACCAGGACAGTACTTCAGCTTCTCCCAGCTGGTCTGAACGCACACGTCTCGAAAGAGAACGTCTAGGTGTTTGGGTCTGGCCTTGACTTGTCCAGACTCTGCCACCAACAAACAGAGTTGGTTGTCCTCCCAAACTATCACGGGCAGACAACTCTGAACGCAGATCTCTTGGACCAAACACCTGTAGAACTCCAGTTCCCTGCAAAGCACTGACAACGCACTGTACCTGGCTTCTGCACGAGAACGAGCAATGAGGCTCTGGCACCGGGACTTCAGCCCGCCTAGAGCTCCTCCACACTGTACAACCATTTCAGACACAGATTTCCTGTCCTCGGAATTTGCCCAACCGCCGTTGCACCAGCGCGTGAGCTGGGGCTCACCGGTAGCTGACAACTCCGGGCAAAACTCCTTAGTCTCCTGTAAACTCTGGAGCACTCTCACCATGCCATTCCAGGCATGCATGCTGGGATTTGCAGCCACCTTGCTGAACAGATCCACAGCAACTGCTATGTCAGGTTTTTCTCAACTGTGAAGGAAACAACAGCCTCCCAGGAGCTGACCTAAACACCTCGGGGCTCTCGAACTCAGAGCGTTCCCCGGTCTGACTGTCCTCACCTAGACACGTCTCCATGGGTGTTCTGACATTAGCACATTCAGACACTCTGCACTTCTTCAACGACTGCACTACCTTGCCAGTCTGATTGAGCAAGACACTACTGTCTTCGGCTCTGTCTACCTGCACACCTAGGTAAACACCAACAGGGCTTAGGTTCCTGAGCTGGAAAGACTGACCAAGCTCCTCTGCGAACCGTTGCACCTGTCCCCTGGTCTCCACCAGGTAAAGCATGTCCGCACTGGACTGCAGAACTAGACCCTGTTCTGGGCTTACTCCTGCCAGAAACAGGCAGCTATCAGCACAACTCTGGCTGACACCTAGCTTTCTCAAAGCTTCTTGCACGCCTGAGGACCAATCTCTGGCTGACTCCTTCAAGCCAGTGATTGCCTCGTGCAAACTCCACACCTGATTTGGCCCATTGTCCTCGAACCCTGGCGGAGGTACCTCGTACCTCTCCTCATCCAGGTCGGAATCCAAACAGGCATCCAAACCAAAGTGGCTTGCCTCAAAGCTGCTTTGAGTCGCGACCGCTAACAGCATGCGCGTGGTTTCGCTTCTGAGAGAGAGCGCGTCCAGTACCTCGGAACAATGGACCCCCTCCTCCTGAGTGAAACCTCTGGCTACTGACCTAGCCTCGCACTGCAACTCGCCAGTTGCTGCCGTCTTGAGTCTGCACACCCAACGACCTTCTAACAGCGTCGTGGTTGTGCACACACCCAAAGACCTCATTGAGCTTACCTGCTCTACCATGGCATCCTGCCATTTCTGGGCCTCACCTTGAGATACCCATTGAACCTTCACAAGGCTTTCCGGTTCACACTGAACCAAACAAGCATTCATGCTAGTGGCCGTGAACCTTTCGGGCAGAATCCCTTCAGTGGATCGTGCATACTGCTGTGATACCACTTCAGATTCTCCCTCTGCTCCAGTTGCACTGGACTCCACCTGCACGTCCTTGACGTCAGGCATCTCACCTACAGACTTGCTGCGCCTGTGCATCCTAACTGAACCACCTAAGGATAACGTTGGCGCGCCTTTGGGCTCCTGCTTCACTGCCAAAGAACCCCCCTCTTGCACCAGGACGAGACCTGCGCCAGGCTCTCCTGGAGAAGAGTTGCCACACAAAGAGTCGCCAAGCGTGGCCTGCCTCCTAGTCCGTGACATAGGAGTTGCGGGTGCACTCCCAGGCTGCTGCCTTGGAGTTGCCCCTAGCTGCGCTGCACCCTGGTGATGACCGGGAACTCGGCCCGAGCCACTAGCAGGTGCCAAAGCCACAGCAATACCCCCTCTTGGGGCTGATCCACCTAGACCACTGCCACCCAGTTCCACCCAGAACACTTGTGGAAGCTCTGCATCCAAGAGCATGTCTTCAGTGGCAGCATGCAGCATCCTTTGCTGGCTCTCTGCAAGACCACATACCTGTGAAGAAAGCAGGTTAGTCACACTGTGCTTACTCCCCCTCTCACTGAGGACCTGGGAACAGCCTACTCCAGTAGAAACCTGCTGTTCCACTGCAACCAGTGGTGCTGCCTCAGTTGCCTCCTTGAGCAACGCAGACCACATGTGGTGAGAGAAAGCATCAGCCAAACACTCAGAACAACACGCTCCCCCCAGGCTAGCATCTGGCTTCCCTTCAGAAACAGCCACATGAACCAGGGAAAAGGGACGCGTGGTTTCCCTTTCAGACGTGGGGTAGCAGGATGTCGACTCCTCGACCTTGCAAACCCTGCAATCAAGAAAGCTGTTACATGCCCTTAACTTGCACCCTTCAGAGAACTCAGGCTGCTTCAGCACACTGTCCCAGTGGCGACTTGCCAGCCTTTGGTACCACTGACACAAACATAAGTGGTGCACGGGCACATTGGTGCACTGAGCAAGCATTCCATCAGTGCCACCTCCCCCTGTTCTGGATTGAGACTTCTTAACAGCAAACAGCCCGTCCTGGCTGCATTCCATGCGTAGCAGCATCTTCTGGCCCCTGCAAGCAGAACAGGTGATTATCACAAAACAAACAGCAAAAACATTGGACAGAAGGTTTGACATAAACAGATACAGAGTCACGTCAGCAACCAAAGAAAACGCCAGTTCTGTCCCTTTAAGACCTGCAGAGACTGTCTTGAACACGACATACTGTCTCTGGCATCCAACAGTCAGTTCTTCAAACTGCTCTGTAGAAAAAGACTCGCAGTTCCTCACATGTCCACCAGGAGGAACGATGACGATGACGACGGCAACCATCACACGCAGCCCACCAGGGTTGGCCTTCGTTGCCACGGCAACTGCACGACAACAGTAGGCATCCTCTTCCGCCTGGGCTGTGGTAGAGCTGTTGCGATTCTCATGGCCAGTACCACACGTCATGTCCTTGGCCTTATCTTCAGCCATGCACGTCAACAAAAGACCAGGTGCAGGCTACGTGCCAAAACACAGCTCCACAATCAATGCCTTTACGCTGGCTTCAGACTTGGAAACAGCCCCTCCCTTTCTGGGAGCAAAGCCCACGGCGATCTGGCCCCCCTCCTGCTTTCCATGGCACTGTTGCTGCACAACAGCCATAAGCCGAGCTGGGGGCGAGCTTTCCAAAGCCACTGCAGCCAGTCCCTCAGCCCCAGGAAACTGGGCTAGGGTCTTCTTCCAGGCTTCACAAGCACTGGCCAGACCATCCTCCTCACAGGCGTTGGCCAAAACATCAACGCTCTCAGGGAACAGCTGTCTGCATTGAAGCTGTGAGGCTGGAGGTGCTTGCAAACAAAAGCTTCCCTCCTCCTTGCTGGGAATGCTATGGCTCCCTCCATCTTGCCCAGGGGTAGCGTACTTACGAATCTGTAGCTTCTCACCCGGCTCCACAGATGGGGGTTTCACCAGAGAGGTACAACTGCTTTTGCAGCCCACGATCTGGGCTTCCCTGCTGCCTTCCAACCTCTGGCAGCAGGTTTTAGGCTCCTGAGCCATTCAGCAGACTGCTGAATGCTCCTGCTGGCAAAGCAAACTTCCCTGGATGCTCCATCACAATCCAAACCAGGGAGGCAAAGCACACACAGTCTGGAACTCTTCAGAACCGCTCCTGAACCAGTCCAGAATCATAAACAAGCGCAAATATGGGACACCCATAACCTGAAGCGTTTTTTGATTGTTGGAAAGGCTTCAAACCAATTTCTGCACACTAACGGAGCCCGGCACACTTCCTCTGTGCAAGTACCTGCCTGAAGCGTTTTTCCTTGCTGCCGTCTCCTGTGCTATTCAGCAGAGTTATCTTCTTATCTTCTCTCACGCAACGGGATGTGTGCATGCCAGCATATTACAGACAACAGAGTCCGGCTTCTTTCTAATCTAGAAGCTTTATTTTACAAGGCATAAATCTACATTCCTGGAGAGACGCAAGCCATGTTGGTGGCTTCTCCCTTCTCTCCGTTCTCCGGACAACAGAAACAGAAAGTATCACATTACAAAGTACAACAGTACACAGAGCATCCGGTGACGCTCTTCCTCCTGTGGGTGGGACAACCTGGTTGAGCTTGTTAACTCTAAAAGCTCCAAACCTCTACAATGTCCCTATTTACACTGGAAAAAAGTTGGGGGTATGGAGTTATCTGACCCCCAAGGCATCTGAAGGCAGCCCTGTATAGTGAATTTTTATTGTGCTTTTATATATGTCTGAAGCTGCCCAGAGTGGCTGCGGCAACCCAGTCAGATGTGCAAGGTATAAATAGTAAAATTATTATTATTATTATTATTATTATTATTATTATTATTATTATTATTATGGAATGGGACATCCCTATTTTGATTGGAGAAATGTTGGAGGTGTAGTGGGCACCTCCAATGTAGTTACCTTCCAGTGTAATTGGGGGGGGGGTCACCATGAAGAAGGCTCTATCTCAAGTCACCATATAACATATCCCACCCCGAGAGGCGAAATATTCTCCTTCCTCATCCCCAGTTCTAAAGACATGGGCTGGCATGCATCTGTGTCTCAAGTAGAGCATAGGATGAGTGTTTGGTGTAAGGAGAGGATCTGTCAGAGAAGTAAAGCCAGCAGGAGTAGGGAACCTCAAGCCTAGGGGCTAAGACAACCCTCCGGTCCCCCCAGGTCTGGCCCTTGGAACTCTTCTTAGGCCAGACTCCTCACTGACTGCTTCACACCCAGAATGTTTTACCCTGCTGTAATAATAATAATAATAATTTATTTGTACCCCACCCATCTGGTTGGGTTTCCCCAGCCACTCTGAGCGGCTTCAATGAAGATTAAAAATACATTAAAATGTCACACATTAAAAACTTCCCTAAACAGGGCTGCCTTCAGATGTCTTCTAAATATCAGGTAGTTGTTTATCTCTTTGGCATCTGAAGGGAGGGCATTCTTTCCTCCCTCCCTCCCTCCCTCCCTCCCTCCTTCCTTCCTTCCTTCCTTCCTTCCTTCCTTCCTTCCTTCCTTCCTTTCTTTCTCTTTGGTGGAGCACAGGGGTATGGAAACTAGCCTACCATTCAGATGTAAAGTTTCCATTCGTTGCTCCGCCCACTTTTGCATCTGGTCCTGTCCACATGGCCCTCAGGAGGTTGCCTGGAATGGAATGCAGCTCCGAGACTGAAAAATGCCCCCCACCCCTGATTTAGATGGTGTTTCATGTTTGTTTCAAGTGGGTTGTTGCTGGCTATCGTGGCAAACTCTCTAGGGGACGGGAACTCAGTCCAATGGAACTGGAAGTGGGGAAACTCTACAGTAGTGAAAAGTTACCCTTCTGTTTCTTCCAAACAGCATCCAGCATCACAACCAAATCTCATCAGAAGTTCGGAACTCTGAGTACCTCACCAGCATGCCCCCCCTGCCAGTAGAGTGCCTCGACATTGATGGAGACTGGGGCACGCTGCCGATCATTTTTGAAGACAGATATGTTGATTTCCCCTACAAAGGTGGGTAATAAATAGAGCTGTGGAGCTCCTCTTTGGGAACTTTACTTTCTTTTTCTTTTTGAAATAATTTGTATTTGATTTTGCAAGTACTGTGGTACCTCTGTTTTCGAACAGCTTAGTTCGCAAACAACTTGGAAACCGAACGCTGCAAAACCAGAAGTAGGTGTTCTGGTTTTCAAACTTTTTCCCCGGAAGCTGAACGTGCTCCATTTGGAGTCCTGCACTGTTCCCCTTCCTTTCTTTGTGTGTTCTGTTTGTAAATTGAGTCCCCCACTGCTAATGAGAGACTTCCTCTTCCGTTCTGAGGTTGTCCTGAGCACCCACACAACACAGAGGTGATATTTGGAGCTTATATTTGGTGCTTTTGTTGGGGTTTTTGGCATTTTTTGTGCGGCTTTTTGTTTTCGTGACTGTGACTTCATTTTTGTGACTTGTTTCTGTGACTGTGTGGAGCCCAGTTCAGCTACTGATTGATTGTGCGACTGCAGAAATGGATAAAAGCTGTAAAAGCAAGAGAACCATTAACAGAACAACTGTAGAGGCAAAGAAGCAAATTATTTCCAAGCATGGAAGTGGTGGCCGCGTAAGGGATCTGGCAAGTGATCTGTTTTAGGGGTTGTTTTTAAAAGTATGGAATGGATTAATTCATTTTACATTACTTTCTATGGGAAAGCGCACCTTGGTTTTGGAACGCTTTGGTTTTGGAACGGACTTCTGGAACGGATTAAGTTAGAGAGCCAAGGTACCACTGTATAAAATTACAACAATACAACCATACACATACACATTTACAAATTCCTCCAAATCTCTGGACTTCCCACCTTCCCTCCATGGCTCCTATTATTAAATCTTTTCTACTGCATCTTTCCCAATAACCTGTATTTTATATGATCCTATTGTCTGCACAGTACTTGCTACATTACAAGTGTTATTGAAATCCTGCTAATGTTTTCATCTGCTTACAGTGGTCTCCAATATAATTTTTTTCCCATTCTTTGTTAAAGTTTTGGTCTTCTTGGTTCCTGAGCTTTCTGGTCAGTTTTGCCATTACGGCAAAGTCCAACAGTTTGATTTGCCATTCTTCTCTGGTAGGGACTTTTATCTTTTTTTCCATCTCTGGGCTAATAGCATTCAAGCAGTTGTCATCGCATAGATGAAAAAGTCTTTTCTGCTCCCTTGGAATATCAGCACCTAAAATTCCTAATTAAAAAGCCTCATTTTTTGTTTTGTTTGTTTTACAAAAGTTTGTTTGAAAGCTCTTCAGGAGCTTTCCAAGCTGTGCAAGATGGGACACTAAATAATAATAATAATAATATTTATTATTTGTACCCCGCCCATCTGGCTGGATTTCCCCAGCCACTCTGGGCGGCTTCCAACAGAAATCAAATACAGAAATATCAAACATTAAAAACTTCCCTAAAAAGGGCTGCCTTCAGGTTTTTTCTGAATGTCAGGTAGCTGTTTATTTCCCTGACCTGTGATGGGAGGGTGTTCCACAGGGCGGGTGCCACTACCGAGAAGGCCATCAGCCTGGTTGCCTGTAACTTGGCTTCTCGCAGTGAGGGAACCGCCAGAAGGCCCTCAGTGCTGGATCTCAGTGTCCAGGCTGAATGATGGGGGTGGAGACGCTCCTTCAGGTATACAGGACCAAGGCCGTTTAGGGCTTTAAAGGTCAGCACCAACACTTTGAATTGTGCTCGGAAACGTACTGGGAGCCAATGCAGATCTCTCAGGACCGGTGTTATGTGGTCCATTGGGTATGTGATGTACCACAGTGGAAATTCTCGAAGTGTCTTGATAGTGCTACCTGTGTTTATTCATGTGGTACACGATGTGCAGTCAGAGGCAGTTTTAGGTTAGCACAACCGGTTTGGCCACACTGGGCACTGCACTGCAGGGGATGCAATGAGAACACTGGTGTTTGTCCACAGACAGCTTTCCATGTCATGTTGCCAGCATGACTAAACCACTTCTGGCACAACAGAACACTGTGACGGAAACCGGAGCGCATGGAAATGCTGTTTACCTCCCCGACACAGCAGTACCTATTTATCTACTTGCACTGGTGTGCTTTTGAACTGCTAGGTTGGCAGGAGCTGGGACAGAGCAATGAGAGCTCACTCTGTTGTGGGGATTCGAACCGCCGACCCAAGAGGCATGCCCAAGAGGCTCAGTGGTTTAGACCACAGCGCCACCTACATCCCAATTGTTATATATTTTAACAAAACAAAACAGTTTTTTGAATCAAGCTGGTACTTTTACTGAAAAGCCTCTCCTCCTCCAGGAGGGGAGGGGTTGTGAGTGGGAGCCGGCTCCAGCATAGGCGGGGGGCGTTGCCCCCAGCCTTACCTTTTCCCGCCGCCGCGCCACGCCCCTAGCTGGCGCAGGGGCGGGGTTTTTGCTGCTCCTAAGGCAGCTGCGGCGGCTCTTTCCGCCATTTCACATTGCTCGCTCGTCGGATCACCCACCCACTCTCCCTTAGGTTGATTTTAGGGTAGGACATTGCTATGGACTTCGCCTTGTTTAGGCAAGGGGCCTGGTAGGAGTTTTTGTCCAAGTGGCAAATTGGCTCAGCCTCTTGGTTTTTCGCCTACCTTGTAGCAAATTGTCACAACTTTGTTAGATTGGCGGTTAGGCATTGGGTTTAGTGTGGTATCGGAGGGGTAAGGTTTGGGCCATCGCCTAACCCTCCAACTGCTGGGTATTCTGTAAAGGCATCTGGCGGTTGTGGATCCTGTCCGATGCCTTGTTGGTGGCTAGGGCCATGGCACGACCCCCGGTGACTTCAGGGGTGGAGCTTCAGTTGTATTTTGCATCAACAGGCTCCACCTCCTGGGCGGTTAACCCTTGAGAGACTCCACGCTCTGCGGGGGGAGTCTACTGTAGTTTGTTCAACCCAATGCCTAAGCCAATACCACTCACATGCTGTAACCAATAAAAGTTGTGGCCTTTTTCCTTCCATTAACCAAAATGCTTTGCGTCATTGTGTTTTATTTCTGAATGCGGGAGATGGGTCCTCGAGTCACAACAATTAGTTTCTAGTGTTGCTATAATAATCAGGGGGTATTTCTCTCTCTCTCTCTCTCTCTTTCAGTTCAGAGCTTGGACAGCTTGCCAGACTATGTTGTTTCTGCTGCTGGCAAATCACAAGTGGACTTAATAGGAAAAAACGAGGATCCTTCTTCAAATGAGGACACTGCTTTAGCAAAGGGAGATTTCAGGAACAATGCCCCTTTCATCATCCATACAGATAGGATAAATGGAAAATCGGTGTATGGTCGCAGCTATCCAAAAGGAGATTCATGTATGGTTGAGAGTTTCAAGGCTCACTCGACAACTCAGGTACACACAATGAACGGAGATGCCAAATCCCATGGGGATGAGTCAGATCTGGCTAGCAATATGATTTCTGGTTTGCAATCAGAACTCCTGAAAGATAATACAGAAAGCCTTAAGACACCAATGGAGCGTCCAGAAAATAATAGTGATAGACTTTCACCGGAGGCTGCCTATTTGGACATAAGCCCAGTGTGTAATAATGACCACCAAGGAGAACCAATGCTAGTCATGACTGCCCAGTATGATGTTGGCACATGTGAACAACACAAACTTTTGAATGAGATTGAATTGAGCCAAGCAGCTTCAGGGGATGGTTGTGAGTCTACTCTCACTTCAGACAAACTCCTATTTGATAAAGGAAATGCCCAAGAGAAACCAGCTGATCAGAGTTGTGGGTCAACACTGCCATCCTTGAGGACATTTGATGTAAGTGATGATTTGGGTTCACTGAACCAGATAAAAGACGCTGAGGAGATTAAGGAGCAAAGAGCGCAGGAGTGTGAGGAGTTCAGCTTGACATCAGGGGTCATTAAGAGGTCTTCGTCACTAATCTCAGACTCAGGGATCGAAAGCGAGCCCAGTTCAGTAGCTTGGTCTGATGCACGGAGTAAGGCTTTGGAGTTACCCAGCGACCGGGAGATTCTTCACCAGCTCGTCAGAAGGCACGCGATTCACCGTAACTCTCTGGAGGGTGGGCACACAGAAAGCAATACCAGCTTGCCCAGTGGCATCCAAGCCTCCCTCACCTCAATCAGCTCCTTGCCCTATGAGGAGGAAGAGCGGGAAGTGGAGCCCAATAAGCTGACAAAATCTATCTCAGCTCCTCAGATCAGTAGCCCCGAGGAGCCTGTTGATGACATGGATATATCAAAACATGCAAAAACCATATTGGACATTGCAGAGGGACAATACGTGGAAATAGGGCACACCAGCCTGGCCCTAGCTGAAAACGTTTCCATGTGCCGGAAAGCCAGAGAAAATTGTGGGTTGCCGCTTCCATTTGCTACCATGGAACACCCCAAATCTGCCTTTGAAGAAAATGTTGACCGTCCTCACTTACCAGAAGCTACTGAGGGCTTTTCAGAGGTGGACTGTGGCTTGGAAGCCACAGGAGAAGCTGTGTTTCTAATGCAAAATGAAAATCTAGATGACACAGTTGAAAGCCAGCTGCCAAAGAGAACAGGGGAGATCTGCTTGGGAAGGGTTGGTGACTATTTGGACACCAACACCACTCCTCTTGATGTGTATGAGGAGGAGGTAAATTTGCACACAGTCCACGGTTCGTATTCCACAAACGTTGAGGTTTTTTCACACCAGGAGGGCCACACGCCAGACTTTAGCTATACTAGCACAGCCTCGTCAGAGGTGGCACCTGAACCTGCCTCTGCAAAGGGTTCCCATGGCAGTTCTCTTGCCAATGGCAAAGTAGTGATATGTGGTGGAGAAATACCCAACTTACAAGAAATCGATCTGGATAACAGACCCGGCTGTGGATCCTACTGTGCAGAACCAGAAAACCGAGAGTTCAAAATGGTGGCAAACAGCACAAGCTTCCATTCAGTGGCTCCAGGGGCACTGGCGCTCGAGAGCAAAAAGGCTATTGAGGTGGTCAACTTATCTGTTTCTTGCACAGCCACCTGCCTTCCTTTTTCTTCGGTCCTTAAAGAGAACCCACCAGTGGCTGGCTTCTCCTCCAAGCAGGTCACTTCTCCAATTACTCACCAACCAGTGGGCTCCTTTGGGGTCATCTCCTGTGTTTCCAGTGATGTGGATGTGGAGGCCAATGAAAGGATGCTTAGGTAAGGAGGTCCAATGGCCTTTTCATTCCCCACGTGTTCTATTGGCTGAAATTTCCTGGATTTGGTGGGTTGATTTGGTACTTCTGATTACACCAGCAGCTGGGGTTCAGGAAGCCCAGAAGCTCAGCTAAGTCATTCTTTTTTTACAATTTGGATTGAAGGTGGTTTTGGGGGAAGCACCTAAAAATGCAACATTTCATGAGATACAATACATATAGGATAGGTATGGATTGTGGCTAATGCCATATTTACACTGCTTGCCAAACCAGTGGTAGGAGCACACTGGGTGTCAACATGATGTCATATGATTGACAGGTGAGTGGTTCCAATCACCTGTCAAAATTGTCCTACTGGGGTGTGGGAGATACAGATCTGTCCCAGTGGGCCAAAAACGTCCCCCAGCCCAGGCCTACATCATTGGAGACTATGGCTGGCATTTGGGTTGAGATTTGAAAATCTGAATTTGGTTATCCTTCCACAACTGGTCTACCAGCTGCAGTGCCAAAATCCAACTCTCGCCCCAGCCCTTTGAATACAATGGTTGAAAAGTCACATGTTGTTGAATGCCCATCTCAATCAGTGATTAATTAGTGTATTCTCCAGTTTCCATCAGGCCAAAGAAAAGTTTAAAAAAGAGCTGAAGATTGAAGGATTTCTGTACAGTGACTTAACTGCACTCGCTTCTGATATCCCATATTTCCCACCAGAGGAAGAGGAAGAAAATTTTGAAGATGGGATTCACCTAGTGGTCTGTGTCCATGGACTGGATGGTAAGGCCAAAGAGGCAATGTGGGGAATATAACTGGGCATTCTGAATATACAGTGTTCACACAATACATATTTGTGCGTGATGTGAAAGCAGACAGCTGCAGTTACACTAGTCAAAGAGACCATGGTTAGGGGGTCTTCAAACTTGGGTTGAACTATAAATCCCAGCCTCCGCTGGGAAGTGACTCAGTGCTTCAAAACTTTCACAAAGTCATGGGTGTTCTGAACCATAGGCCCCAAGGAGGGCATGTATGAGCGGTTTTTATGCAGGGATTCCAAAGAAGGATGTCAGAAAGGCCAGACATCCAGTTCTAGTGTTTTATAAGAAGAAGAAGAAGAAGAAGAAGAAGAAGAGTTTGGATTTGATATCCCGCTTTATCACTACCCGAAGGAGTCTCAAAGCGGCTAACATTCTCCTTTCCCTTCCTCCCCCACAACAAACACTCTGTGAGGTGAGTGGGGCTGAGAGACTTCAAAGAAGTGTGACTAGCCCAAGGTCACCCAGCAGCTGCATGTGGAGGAGCGGAGACGCGAACCTGGTTCCCCAGATTATGAGTCTACCGCTCTTAAGCACTACACCACACTGGCTCTCAGTGATACATCCAGCAGAGTCAGCAAAGCCTGTGTCCTCCACCACTCACTGAAGCCTTGTGGGCCATTCCATCTCACTTTGGGAGGTTTGTCCTCCAAGTACTAGAGAATATAACTGAGCCTTTCCCACCTCAGGTTAGGGACTTGAGATCAAAGGTCATAGGGATTTTAATGGCTCCCTCTGTGTAATCACCTGATCAGTTTTATTGATTCAGTGTTGATGGAGTCGTCTAATTAGTTTTCTATGAAAACGAAGAACTTGGCCTTTGACCTTTTTTTCTGCCAGCAAGAATGTAAATCAAAGGGCGTTGTCATGCACTATCGATTCCCAGTTGCACTTGAAATGGGAAGGGGAAGGTAGAGCGTGAGTTAGGTCTGACAGCAGCAGGCCACAAGTATCATAGCCCTCCTTCCAACATGTTTCTGATGGAAGATGAATATTTGAAAGGGCTGGGCGGGGGTGGGGGGGAGAAGAATGCAATTCAGTCATTAAAACAGTCAACAAGCTGGAGAAACTCCAGACCAGAATGGAGAGCTATCTCATAGGCTAGCAACAACACAGTGTGCAGAGCCTCACTGCCCTTAAAGACATAGGATGGACACCACAACAGTGAGAGGTCACCAAGAAGTATGCATGCACATGAAAGCTCATACCAAGAACAAACTTAGTTGGTGTCTAAGGTGCTACTGGAATGAATTTTTTAATTTCTTATTTTGTTTTGACTATGGCAGACCAACATGGCTACCTACCTGTAACTGAATCACTTGTATTTGTATGCCACTTTTCCACAGTTAAAAACAATGCTCATGGCGGCTTACAACATAATTACAAAAGTCATAAACAACAAATAAACCACATCAAAAAATACACAACCAAATGGAAAACAATTTCCACATAAATCAAAATCTAAAACTAAGAATACAGCATTAATATCACAGTTTAAAATGACATAGGGAAAAAAATAATAGCAATTTTTAAATTAAAAAAAAAAAAAACGGAGCCATCTCTGCATGTCCGCACCCAAGCAAACATTCATACAACCTTTATGCACAAAGCAGCATGCATCACTTTACCCAGAACCTCCTATCACACCTAGCTGGTGAGGCCATAGTGCAGCTATTCAAAGCTTCTCCCCTGTAGAACTCAGTATCCCAAGGTCCACAGATTAGCACAGCATCAAAGTAAACCAAGTAGCGTATATCAAAGCAAATAAATAAATATACACATATGAGCTCATTCTTGCAACAACTTCCAGTTAGTTTGGACAAAATAAAAAATTCTTTCCAGTAGCACCTTAGAGACCAACTAAGTTTGTTCTTGGTATGAGCTTTCGTGTGCATGCACACTTCTTCAGATACACTGAAACAGAAGTCACCAGATCCTTAAATATAGTGAGGGAGTGGGGAGGGGTATTACTCAGACGGGTGGTGGGAATGGGTGATCAGCTGATAGATAATCACCAAAATTAAAACCATGGAGAAACCTGGTCTGAACAAAGACATTGGATTCTTATCTCATTATACATGACAAAGCTATCTTTAGCCATCTCACCCCTTTCCTTTCCCTGCAAGACTATTTGCAGCCGTTAAGAGTCGTCAACAGGTTTTCCACACCTATTTTGTTTTGACTATGGCAGGCCAAAACGGCTACTCACCTGTAACAGTTAGTTTGAAGTTACCTTGGCCACCAATATGGTGCTTGAATGCCTCCCAGAACATTTCACCTTGGGTTCAACACAATGGAGCAAAGTTTGATAGGATGAAAATTGTCCTGAAAATGAATCGCCATTTTAGATGAGGCACTGCATTCACACCGGGGGCACCACAGCCATATCACTGGAATACAAGTCACTTCCCACCTCCTCAGGATATGTCCGCAGTGAGAGCGGGAATGCAAAGTCATGCAAAGTGGCCAACCTAGATACATGGACTCATCAGAAGAAGAATCCACTCATGTTTGCTGTGGGAAGAGACATACCAGGCCGTCATTGTCAACCCCCCTCCCCAGTAAGCAGGTTGAGAGATGGGTGGATGATGTCCTTCAGCATGGAACCCATGTCTTAAGAAAGCAATTTCTTTCCCTTCAAGGTAACAGTGCAGATCTGCGGCTGGTAAAAACTTTCATCGAACTGGGTCTCCCTGGTGGAAAGCTTGACTTCTTGATGTCAGAAAGGAACCAGGTATTTTGCTCATTTCTTACTTCTTCAAGGTTTGTACCTACCTCATGTTTCCATCTCATAATGATGCATTCAACACAGTTAATGATACCACAATTTTTAAAAATGGAACACAAAGCCGCAGAAAATAATTAGAAATACATTGGAGCTCAATGGGACACTCCTTCTTATCAAGGAAGACCCATGTGTTGTTGTTGTTTTATATGCCCTCTGTGATTAAGCACATCCTCCCATGTCTAAATAAAATGGAAGATAGTAAGTTTCAGAGAAAACCATTAATTATCAGTGCAGGCAAAACAAACAGGCCAGAGTCTATATTTAAGTTTACGAGCATGTAGTAGAAGGCAGTATTGCAAATTGGAAGGAGTGGCAATTAGCAAGATGGATTTTCTCTCTCACACAAAAAGAAGCATTAATTACTGGATATGTTTCCCTTGAATCTTTGTCCTAGCATTTGATGATTATTTCCCTGGCATCTCATTAGTTTTGAATCTGACGCAGAGCTGATGGGATTACAAAACAGCACAGCTCCAGAGTAAAAGAGTCGTCCTCATCCCTCTGAATTCCGTTCCTCTATCATTCCCTTTCTGTTTATTACAAGCACCAACAGAATGGTTGGCTTAGCATTTGCGTAACTACACATTGCTGGTCCTCAATGGGTACTGATTATAACTGTTCAACCACAAAAATATCAGACAATGCAACTTTGTGGTAGCTTTGTGGTCAACATTAACCATCTGGTCACCAACCCTTCAGCTCTGAGCCATGGCAGTGAAGGCCAGAAATTAAGGATGAGACTGGAATATTGACTGAGGCTGTGACCCTCTATCCCCTTTTCACCTTGAGGTCCACATTCGCTTCTGACCTACCTTCCAGAGGTCGCATGCCAGTGGTGGGCTAGGAGAGAGGCAAAAGTGGACAGAAAAATCAATGCAAATTTTATTTCTGTGCAGTAGGCCAATTTTTTTTGCACAGCTTTCTTTATCCTCCATCCAGACTTGTAAGAGGAATTGTCAGAATGCAAGTACAATTCCCCACTGGGCAAAAACATTCATGGAAGATGCCAAGCCAAGCCAATGGGAGACATGGCCTCAGGAAAGTGAATGTGTTTGGGGAAATTTCCAAGGCACAGGCAGAGATACCTAGAGAGTCAAATTTGACCTGCATACTTGAGGTTCACCATCCCTGCTATTACAGTTGCATGTGAATAACTCCCATTGAACACAGGGGTGCTTACATTTCAATAGATGTGGGTAAGATTGTGCCCATGCAGCCTAACAGTTGTGTACCCCAATGCATCAAATTTTGTATGCGTCGTTTGGTTGGAGAGCTGCACTGCAACATTCAGAAAAGTTGTGTTTAGATTTGCATACCGGTTGGGGAACTGCGAATTGGGTAGTTTCTCATTAATCTGAAAGCCAGATTGAATTTTATCATCCCTACCACACACCGAACACCAGTTGCAGAGCCAACAAAATTGAGCCTCTGAAATGCATGAAATGCCTTGGGCAGGTGTACTCGTCTTTTGAATATTCTCAAACTTCTTTTGTTAATCATTTCAAATATATGGTTTACACACACACACACACACACACCACATACAGTGGTACCTCGAGTTACAAACGCTTCAGGTTACAAACTCCACTAACCCGGAAGAGTTACCTCGAGTTGAGAACTTTGCCCCAGGATGAGAACGGAAATTGTGTGCCGGCGGCACAGCGGCAGCAAGAGGCCCCATTAGCGAAAGCACGCCTCTAGTTAAGAACAGTTTCAGGTTATGAACGGACCTCCGGAACAAATTAAGTTTGTAACTAGAGGTACCACTGCATATATATGATAGATAGATAGATAGATAGATAGATAGATAGATAGATAGATAGTCTTTTTCTTCTTCTTTGCCTATGAAAACTCAGAAGGGTACTACCAACTGTTCTTCTCTTGATTTAACAGACCGACACATTTGCAGATTTCGATACAATGACCGACCGTTTGCTGGATGAAATAATTCAGCACATTCAGCTGTACAACTTGTCGATATCGCGAATAAGGTGGGTAACATAAGCAGTGGCAACTGTGGATCGATGCAACGTCATTTACATAGGCTGCTGTTTGGTTGTTAATATATTGAATGGTGGCCCTTTCTGCTTTTGTGCATCACTTTGAGGATCCTTTGAATGCAGAGCAATGAAGGCATTCTCTAAATAAATGGATACCAATTGTGTCCCCACAGTTTCATCGGCCATTCCCTTGGCAATGTCATCATCCGATCCGTATTAACCCGGCCCAGATTTCGCTATTACCTCAATAAGCTGCATACTTTCCTGTCCCTCTCTGGGCCTCACCTGGGAACACTCTACAACAACAGTACTTTGGTTAGTACAGGTAAGAGCTACCGGCTGTTTGAAGGGAAACACTGAAAGTACGAGAGTTGTTCTAACATCCTGTCTAATGTTTCTTTTCCCATGCTATGAAATGTCATAGGAGTGTCTCCAACCAGGAATAAAATACAACCACAAAAAGCAATTCAATGAAGACCATTGGTTTCTGTGGGCATGCTCCGGTTTCAATGGGTATACTCTGAGTTTTATGGGAGATCACACACACACACACCTCCTATTGATGGGCTGCATCAATAGGAGTATAGCATCTAGATCAAGGGAAGTAATAGTACCACTGTATTCTGCTCTGGTCAGACCTCACCTGGAATACTGTGTCCAGTTCACACACATTGATTTTTTTTTTTTTTTGCCTGCAAAAATGGTTTTACGTTATTTCATATTTTCTTACAAAGGAATGTGGATTCTGAGCCTCTGATAACAAGTAGGCAACTATGGACAGATACTTAAATCTACAGGATGGATTGTGTATTGGCTTGTGTTATTTTATTTATATTTATTGTATATTTATTTAATGAAATTTAATTTTTTAAAACCTGCAAAGTGGTTTACCAAAACAGAAAACAAAAAACACCACAGCAGTAAAATCAAGAAAAATTAACAATCCTACTTTAAAACATACAAAAGCTAAAATATTAAGATTAAAATTATTTCAACTTCCTAAGCATCTGCCTAAAGAAGAAGGAGGGTCAAGTTATTAACTGATAAGCATGAAATTTCACATGTAGCTATATAACCCCTAGTGTAGTAAGATAAGACCTTTGGAGCAGGCATTTCCCCCCAAAAAAGTTTTTTTTTTTTTTTTATGAACCGCCCTAGTAGGGCAGTAATTGTTCCCTGAGTCCAAGACACCTGGAGATAGGCTTAACCTTCTTTTAGAGATCTTGTCTCCCATCATGTTACAATTCTCAGTACACAAGCCCTGAAAAGCCCCTTTGCCTGCCAGCCAACCAGCAGCTATCCAGGCCCCTTACCATCACATTACTTTCAGATGACCATTTTGGTTTTGAATAAATAAATAAATAAATAAATAATTGTCCAGTAGCACCTTAGAGACCAACTAAGTTTGTTCTGGAGCTTTCGTGTGCATGCACACTTCTTCAGTTTTGAATGACCCAGACCACTCAGCTTCCCCCAGTAGTTCTCAGACTCGCTTGGAAATAGCTGCTTTGGGGTTTAATGCAGAATTGATCTTCCCCCAATCGGTTTGCTGGGCTTTACCCCACTTAAGTGCTGTTGGACACCCACAAATCACCATTGCTTTTTCTAGGCTTGTGGCTCATGCAGAAGCTGAAAAAATCCGGGTCACTTTTGCAGCTGACCTTCAGGGACAATGCAGATCTGCGGAAATGTTTCCTCTACCAGCTCAGCCAAAAAACAGGTGGGTGGTACTGAGTTCAAATCAAAGCCTCTGTTCTAGCAAGTGGTGGTGTCTTCATCTGCTTGTTTGAAATCCAGTTGACTTGGGGAAATGGCCATCTCACAGAGAGTGGTTTCCTGCTTGGCTGCTACCATAGGAGCCAACTGCTAGGGGTCAAGGTCCCTTTGCTCCCCCTCCCAAATGAAATATTTGAGGGAGCTGGGGTGCCCCAAAGTTGCTGGGCATCGTCATTCGAATAGCGTGTGTGCACTGTGGCATGTGATCGATTATGTGAGTTGGAGCTTACCTGCTCCTCAATTATTTTTTACTACTGGTTTAAACCCGTTAAATTAACGGCGCTAGAACAGGGCTCCCCCCACCCCGCTCCTCACCCCCGCCACCTCCCCCACCCCCACCTCCCCTTCCTCACTCCCCCCCCCGGCTTCCCACCATGGCCGCTCGGCGAGGAAACTCTGGCCTCCGCTTCCTCCTCCTCTGACTCGGACACCGGTGGAGCCTCCCCGCCACCGCGGAAGAAAGCGTGGGCCTCCCCGGCGGCGGCGGCGGAGGGAGCAGGAGAGCCCAGGGCTTCCGCGGGCAGAGCAGGCCTCACCTCGCCCCTGTCCCCCTCGCTCTCCGCCGGGCTCGCCCCCCCTGCTGCCAACCCCCTCAGAGCCAGCAGCAGCAGCAGCAGCGCCATGCAGGCCAATGGGGCAGGAGGGGGTCAGCAGCAACAGCAGCAACAACAGCTGCCGCTGCCGTCATCATCACAGGGTCCGGAGCTGGGCTGCCTCATCGCCCAAAACGGCGAGGCCTCTTCGGGCCCGAGCGCCGGGGAGCAGCTCGCTCACGCCAACGGCCGCCCGGCCGCCCAAAGTGTCTCTGCGTTCCAAGTCCCAACGGCTGTCCGTGGGGCACATGCGCAGTAGTGCAATCCCACGGACACAGGGACTGGACGCAGAGACACTTGCACTTTATTAGTGTAGATTCAAGTTGGCATCCCTGGCTGCTGCTATACTGTAGCCCTTCTTTGACACCAACACAAGGGATTGGGGGCACTTCAGTCCCAGGGTCCAAATGCAGACCCTTCCGACCTCCCTGTCTGGCCCTTCAGATTCCACACAATCTCCTCAACCATATCACCTCTAGTCAGTGCTATTTTTCTGCCAGAACGTCTCTCTTTTTTCTTTTTTCTTTGTATGATATGATGCTTTCTTCATAGTGGATAGAATTCTCTCCATCAGCCAGCATGCACTTCATCCAAGGAAGGCTGTTGTAAAGCACACACTTGCTTCTTTCCCCCTTTCTTTCCTTACAGGCCTCCAGTATTTCAAAAATGTTGTCCTGGTGGCCTCTCCCCAAGACCGCTACGTACCATTTCATTCTGCAAGAATAGAAATGTGCAAATCTGCCCTGAAAGACAGACAGACAGGTGAGCTTCTTTGTGGACATAAGAGAGTGGCTGTATTTAAAACAACAACAAACTGTGCATGGCTATATCTCTAGGTTGGCATATCCTAACAGGACACATAGTAGACTTATACAGTGTGAAAACAGATACTTCCCCGTTACAGATGCCCACAATCCCCATTAATCAATGGACATCAGGAGACAAAAGAGAAGAAGGACTCTTCAGTTAGATCTAAGACTCCTATCTGAAATCTGAGTCATACATGGTACAGGGCAACTTCCTATGTTACCAGGGCCATGTGCTACACAGGTGATTGCTACTCATTCAAGTTTAGTAAATATTGCAAGACTATGTGAATTAGACCAGAGCTAGAGGCCCTCGAGGTGTGGTTGGGCTGCAAATCCTACCATACCTGACCATTCCCTGGTGCTGATGGGATTTTGAGTTCAATGCGCAGAAGTGCCTCATTTGTATGCAAGTCTGCTATTCTTGCATATATCCTGGTTTCTGTGTTTAGAGCTCCTTTTAGCATTGAAACCACACCGTGTTCAGAAATAGGCACATATGGATTTGTATGTAGGCAAATAATACCCCTGAGGAATGGTATTAGGGGTAAAAGGGGAGCAGATTGAAATGGGAAAAGAAGAGTCTGTTAATCTCCCAATTCAACAAGCAAACCAAGGAGAGGGGCATAGGAAGCTATGGATTCAGTTGGGAAACAGGAGACATTTACCCAAGGGGAAATTACTGTGGCTCCTCTAGACTGGTGGATTTTCCATTTTGTGTGTTTGTGTGGAGTTTTTTGCAGATATATTCTGCAACTTGCCATTGATTGTGTTTTTATTATTATTAAAGATTTTCTTGATTCACAAAAGTATGTGCAATGTCTCTTTCTCTCTTGTATTTTTTCCCCCAAGTAACATTTTTACAAATCAGTTTCATTTGTTGAGACATTAGGAAGAACATAGTTTATTAGTGGTGGATTTATGCTGGACTGCCTACACATAAATTCACTTTATTAGTTGTTCTGCTATACTTCCTGAATGATATTACATTATTGCCATCTGGTGCTCCTGCACTGCAGCACAACAAAAGCAGGCAAAAATAAAATTGGAATATTTGTGATGTGAAAAGTTACAGGATTTCAGCAGGGAGCTACGGGGCATGCACTGGTTGGAAACTAAGTGGTGTGTCTGCCTTGAGACCTTTCCAGCTGCATGTGTGTAGCCAGGATTTATGTTGGAGGGGTCAGGCTTCGTGTTGGGGGAGGGCAGCAACTCTGTTTGGATCACATATAGCCACTCAGATACCGCAATGAGTGCAAAACATCATGAATGCACAATAAAAAGGACAATAAAAAGGACAAGCAAACAACAGAGAACCAACACAAGCGACGCTGATACCAAACCCTACATATTTTAAGGAAAATAAAAACATCATCTCCCCCCACCCACCCATCCCACCCACTTCCTCCCCCCCCTCTCCCTAATGTCTCAACAACTAAAATTGATCTGTAAAAATGCTTTATGGAAAAATACTGATTTCACTGGCAGGTTCTGCCTACAGGTTCTGAGAGCCAGTGTGGTGTAGTGGTTAAGAGCAGTAGACTTGTAATCTGGTGAACTGGGTTCGCGTCTCCGCTCCTCCACATGCAGCTGCTGGGTGACCTTGGGCTAGTCACACTTCTCTGAAGTCTCTCAGCCCCACTCACCCCACAGAGTGTTTGTTGTGGGGGAGGAAGGGAAAGGAGAATGTTAGCCTCTTTGAGACTCCTTCGGGTAGTGATAAAGCGGGATATCAAATCCAAACTCTTCTTCTTCTTCTTTGTAAACCAAGAAAATCTTTAATAAAAAAATAATAAAAAAATAAATGAAGGCCACCAACACACACACACACAAAAGGACATATTGATGGACAACGTGCATCACATTTCAAAGTGCTTAATTTCACCTTCGTCATCTTATTTGGGGGAACCACTTGAAGCATCCATCATGTTGAGCTACTTCAATTGCTTTTGTTTCATTTGCTCATTTCAAACAGCTGAAAAGTCTGTAAATTTTGATAATAAAACTGATTTGCAATGGGGGGGGTTGAATAATTTTGATTGCAACTGTTGATGATGATGATGATAACGATCATGATGATGATGACTATATATACAGGTGAAACTCGAAAAATTAGAATATCGTGGAAAAGTCCATTTATGTTTTTTTAAATAAGATTTTATTAAGTTTTCAACAACATAACACATACATAAAAACTTACACCACATACTACAACAAAAATTGACAAAAATACATTTATGTAAGCAATTGTTTTCACTAGCTACTGGACTTTAATATATGAGATAGACTCATGACATTTAAGGTGAGATATGTCAAGCCTTTGTTTGCTATAATTGTGATGATTATGGCGCGCAGCTGATGAAAACCCTAAAGTTGAAATTGTTAATTTGGGGTTCTCATCAGCTGTATGCCATAATCATCACAATTATAACAAATAAAGGCTTGACATATCTCGCTTTGCATGTCATGAGTCTATCTCATATATTAGTTTCCCCTTTTAAGTTGAATTACTGAAAGAAATGAACCTTTCCATGATAATCTATTTTTTTCAAATTTCACACACACACACACACACACACACACATATATATATATATATATATATATATATATATATATATATACCCCACCCATCTGTCTGGGTTTCCCCAGCCACTCTGGGCAGCTCCCAATAGAATATTAAAAACACGATAAAAGATCAAACATTTAAAACTTCCCTAAACAGGGCTGCCTTCAGATGTTTTCTAAAATTAAGATAGTTGTTTCTAATATTAAGATAGGGCAGGTGCCACTACTTGGAAAGCCCTCTGCCTGGTTCCCTGTAACCTCACTTCTTCCAGGGACGGAACCACCAAAAGGCCCTCGGAGCTGGACTTCAATGTCCGGGCTGAATGATGGGGATGGAGACACTCCTTCAGTTATAGATAGATAGATAGATGATACAGATGATAGATGATAGATAGATAGATAGATAGATAGATAGATAGATAGAAACACCAACAGCATCTGAAGGGCCACAAGCCCTCCATCTTTGAGTTACACAAATGCAGTCAGCTACACAGAAAAACCTATATTAATGGGAAACACCTCTCAGAGCCCAGGAACATATAGCAATGGGTATCACCTTCCCTTCACCTCTGCAATGCCAGCAAAAGCTCAGCTGAACTTAGGAAAAGATGGTTGAACCACTGTCAAGTATTACCCCCACTTCTTTTCATTTATGTATTCATTAGTCTTCCTTCTTAAGTATAATGACTTAAAATATGGCACAATCATTATTAGTGAAATATTGAGATAGCTACTCTTATTACAAGTTGTGATGATTTGCAAAATTGTCCATAATTACAGTTTTCCTTTTGATAAACAGTTAACTTAGCTAATCATGCTATATCCCAACTCTATATGCTTTTTTCAGGTCTCCTATTAAATTTTCCTTGCCTGCAGCTATTAAATACATAATTGGCCTTTGAAGCTTAGGAGGATTAGCCTATTTTTCATACTTCAACAAACATCATTTCGGATCTAATGTTAATTTAAATTTGTGCGTTTCATTTTTACTATTTATAGCTCCATCCCAGTACTTTCTTTTTCTTTCCCAAACGAACCAACGCACCACATATGGATGAAATTCCCTATATCTGTTGCGCAAAGCCAACATTTCCCTTCCACCTGCATTAATTTATACAACACTTGAAGGCCCATTGTGAGCAATTAACAACACTAGGAGGGCTGTAAGAAGACTTGTGATGATAATTGTCGCTACCCTTTTATATTTATTTTAAAATTGTGATATTCTGAACGAGTGAAACGTAAAATGTAAAAATGCTGTGATATACATATGAATTTTGAAAACCATGAGGTGGGAGGGAGGGAAGTCGACAGGCTTGTATGAGCAAAAGAAGGTGGATAACGAAGATGTGTTTAAACATTAGAAAATGGAAAATTAATAAAAAAAATATTATAAAAAAGAGAACAGGATGCTAGATGAGATGGGGCACTGGCCTGGTCCTGCAGGCTTATCTTGTTACAGGTGGGTAGCCGTGCTGGTCTGCCATAGTCGAAACAAAATAGAAAATTCTTTCCAGTAGCACCTTAGAGACCAACTGAGTTTTGTTCTTGGTATGAGCTTTCGTGTGCATGCACACGAAAGCTCATACCAAGAACAAACTCAGTTGGTCTCTAAGGTGCTACTGGAAAGAATTTTCTATTTTGTTTAGGCTTATCTTGTGTTCTTCATACACCATGAATATTGAAGACAATGAAGAAATAATAATTATTATTATGTTTTTCAACTTCCCAAGGTCCCGTTTATGCCGAGATGATCAACAACCTCCTCCGGCCGGTCGTGGGGACAAAGGATTGCACGTTAATCCGCCATGATGTGTTCCACGCCTTGCCAAACACAGCCAACACCCTGATTGGGCGGGCAGCTCACATCGCGGTGCTGGATTCTGAACTGTTCCTGGAGAAATTTTTCCTGGTTGCAGGACTCAACTACTTCAAATAAGACTTTGAGCCTCAGGGCAGCAAAGGGAGCCTTGCATATTGAATTGAAAGACTTTCAGGGCCAAGAGAGTGCTTCATTTCTGGGAACAAACAGAATATGCTTACTGCACACCCTAGTGGCTTGGAGAGAGGAATCAAAGTGCTTTGGTTATAAGGTATTCAAAGGGCCAACAATTGGTGCTTTTTGGAAGATGTAAACATATACATGTTATTTCGTCTTTTTTTTCTTTTTGTTCATCTCACCACCAACCTCCTAAAAAAAAGCTTTTAAAATCCCGAGGATGTGATTATAGATCTGCCCCCTTTATAATGGTCACTGGACTGACATCTTTCTCCCCCTTCCGCCATTAAGAAATCCACCTAGGCATAAACTGCCTTAGCTGAGTCAATAATTATTATTTAAGAAGAAACTTGTCTGGTTTTGTAGATTTTCCGTGTTTCGTGTGGTCAACAAAAGAAGAAAGAAGTAAACTCAGGTTAAATTCTCCTTTTTGGTGAATCAGAAAATAGGAATGGGAATCTGTGGATTACAGCACTTTATTTATTTGTTTGGCAGGGGGAGTTAAGAAGAAAACTCGTAAATATGTGGAAAAAAACCCAGTTCTGAAGGCCACAAAGTGTAATAAAATTATCTCTGCAATCTCTAGTCGCTGACTTCGAACAAATCTGTTGTGGTGTCCCAAATTTTGGTGGGCAGGGGCTCTGCTTCTGGCAAACAATCTGATTTAAGGGACTGTGGAGAAGCTTGGAAGGCACTAGAACACAGGCTGGCAATGGCAGACATATTGTGAAATGAGCAAGGACTGAAGGATTTCGCCCCAAAACGTCTCCTTCCGCTGATCAAGACCCAGGCCTCTCCTCCAGCATGCAGAGGCTGTTGTTGTTGTTGTTGTTGTTCAGTCGTTCAGTCGTGTCCGACTCTTCGTGACCCCATGGACCAGAGTACGCCAGGCACGCCTATCCTTCACTGCCTCTCGCAGTTTGGCCAAACTCATGTTAGTAGCTTCAAGAACACTGTCCAACCATCTCATCCTCTGTCGTCCCCTTCTCCTTGTGCCCTCCATCTTTCCCAACATCAGGGTCTTTTCTAGGGATTCTTCTCTTCTCATGAGGTGGCCAAAGTACTGGAGCCTCAACTTCAGGATCTGTCCTTCTAGTGAGTACTCAGGGCTGATTTCTTTGAGAATGGATAGGTTTGATCTTCTTGCAGTCCACGGGACTCTCAAGAGTCTCCTCCAGCACCATAATTCAAAAGCATCAATTCTACGGCGATCAGCCTTCTTTATGGTCCAGCTCTCACTTCCGTACATTACTACTGGGAAAACCATAGCTTTAACTATACGGACTTTTGTCAGCAAGGTGATGTCTTTGCTTTTTAAGATGCTGTCTAGGTTTGTCATTGCTTTTCTCCCAAGAAGCAGGCGTCTTCTGATTTCGTGACTGCTGTCACCATCTGCAGTGATCATGGAACCCAAGAAAGTGAAATCTCTCACTGCCTCCATTTCTTCCCCTTCTATTTGCCAGGAGGTGATGGGACCAGTGGCCATGATCTTAGTTTTTTTGATGTTGAGCTTCAGACCATATTTTGCGCTCTCTTCTTTCACCCTCATTAAAAGGTTCTTCAATTCTTCCTCACTTTCTGCCATCAAGGTAGTATCATCAGCATATCTGAGGTTGTTGATATTTTTTCCGGCAATCTTAATTCCAGTTGGGGATTCATCCAGTCCAGCCTTTCGCATGATGTATTCTGCATATAAGTTAAATAAGCAGGGAGACAATATACAGCCTTGTCGTACTCCTTTCCCAATTTTGAACCAATCAGTTGTTCCATATCCAGTTCTAACTGTAGCTTCTTGTCCCACATAGAGATTTCTCAGGAGGCAAATGAGGTGATCCGGCACTCCCATTTCTTTAAGAACTTGCCATAGTTTGCTGTGGTCGACACAGTCAAATGCTTTTGCATAATCAATGAAGCAGAAGTAGATGTTTTTCTGGAACTCTCTGGCTTTCTCCATAATCCAGCGCATGTTTGCAATTTGGTCTCTGGTTCCTCTGCCTCTTCGAAATCCAGCTTGCACTTCTGGGAGTTCTCGGTCCACATACTGCTTAAGCCTGCCTTGTAGAATTTTAAGCATAACCTTGCTAGCGTGTGAAATGAGTGCAATTGTGCGGTAGTTGGAGCATTCTTTGGCACTGCCCTTCTTTGGGATTGGGATGTAGACTGATCTTCTCCAATCCTCTGGCCACTGCTGAGTTTTCCAAACTTGCTGGCATATTGAGTGCAGCACCTTAACAGCATCCTCTTTTAAAATTTTAAATAGTTCAGCTGGAATATCATCACTTCCACTGGCCTTGTTGTTAGCAAGGCTTTCTAAGGCCCATTTGACTTCACTCTCCAGGATGTCTGGCTCAAGGTCAGCAACCACATTTCCTGGGGTGTATGAGACCTCCATATCTTTCTGGTATAATTCCTCTGTGTATTCTTGCCACCTCTTCTTGATGTCTTCTGCTTCTGTTAGGTCATTTCCACTTTTGTCCTTAATTGTGGTAATCTTTGTACGAAATGTTCCTTTCATATCTCCAATTTTCTTGAATAAATCTCTGGTTTTTCCCATTCTGTTATTTTCCTCTATTTCTTTGCATTGCTCGTTTAGAAAGGCCCTCTTGTCTCTCCTTGCTATTCTTTGGAAATCTGCATTCAATTTCCTGTATCTTTCACGATCTCCTTCGCATTTTGCTTGTCTTCTCTCCCCCGCTATTTGTAAGGCCTCATTGGTCAGCCACTTTGCTTTCTTGCATTTCTTTTTCATTGGGATAGTTTTCGTTGCTGTCTCCTGTATAATGTTACGAGCCTCCATCCACAGTTCTTCAGGTACTCTATCCACCAAATCTAAATCCTTGAACCTGTTCTTCACTTCAACTGTGTATTCATAAGGAATTTGATTTAGATTGAATCTTACTGGCCCAGTGGTTTTTCCTACTTTCTTCAGTTTAAGCTGGAATTTTGCTATAAGAAGCTGATGATCTGAGCCACAGTCAGCTCCAGGTCTTGTTTTTGCTGAGTGTATAGAGCTTCTCCATCTTTGGCTGCAGAGAATATAATCAATCTGATTTCGATGTTGCCCATCTGGTGATGTCCATGTGTAGAGTCGTCTCTTGTGTTGTTGGAAAAGAGTGTTTGTGATGACCAGCTTGTTCTCTTGACAGAACTCTATTAGCCTTTGCCCTGCTTCATTTTGATCTCCAAGGCCAAACTTGCCAGTTGTTCCTTTTATCTCTTGACTTCCTACTTTAGCATTCCAATCCCCTATAATGAGAAGAACATCCTTCTTTGGTGTCATTTCTATAAGGTGTTGTAAGTCTTCATAGAATTGATCAATTTCGGTTTCTTCAGCACTGGTAGTTGGTGCATAAACTTGGATTACTGTGATGTTAAAAGGACTGCCTTGGATTCGTATCGAGATCATTCTATCATTTTTGAAGTTGCATCCCAGTACAGCTTTCGCCACTCTTTTGTTGACTATGAGGGCCACTCCATTTCTTTTACGGGATTCCTGCCCACAGTAGTAGATATGATAGTCATCCGAACTGAATTCGCCCATTCCTGTCCATTTTAGTTCACTGATGCCTAGGATGTCAATGTTTATTCTTGCCATCTCATTTTTTACCACATCCAGCTTACCAAGGTTCATGGTTCTTACATTCCAGGTTCCTATGCAATACTTTTCTTTACAGCATTGGACTTTCCTTTCGCTTCCAGGCATATCCGCAACTGAGCGTCCTTTCGGCTTTGGCCCAGCCGCTTCATCAGCTCTGGATCTACTTGTACTTGTCCTCCGCTCTTCCCCAGTAGCAAGTTGGACGCCTTCCGACCTGAGGGGCTCATCTTCCAGCGTCATATCTTTTATATGCCTGTTGTCTTTGTCCATGGAGTTTTCTTGGCAGGGATACTGGAGCGGCTTGCCAGTTCCTTCTCCAGGTGGATCACGTTTGGTCCAAACTCTCCGCTATGATCTGTCCATCTTGACCTGTCCATAGCTTGCCTGAGTAATTCAAGCCCCTTCGCCACGACAAGGCAGTGATCCATGAAGGGGTTAGAGGCTACTGTTCATGCAGAGGCTACTGTTCATCTACTCACTTCAAGACCCAGGCAAGGGACCCTTGAACTCCTCCTCCTAGTATTCGAGGAGGAATTCTCTCTAACATGAATAGCAACAGAGTTATTCCCTTGTTCATTGCAGGCTGCCCTAAGTTGCTAAAAGATGCTAACAGTGGTAAAAGATGCAGGGACAGTGGTTGAAGAAAACAACAACACCTGCCTATAACTTGGCATGAGAAAATGTGGTTAATGTGCCTACTTAACAGGGTGGCCTTGGCTTCCAGACTTCTTCTTTTTTTTGGTGGGGAGATAAATTAACTAGAATTTTCTCCTGTGCCTCCTAAACTAGGAGGATTAAAAACAACAGAAGAACCTTGTTGGATGAGTCCAGCTGTCTATCCTGGCCAAACAGATGCCGAAGGGAAATATGCAAGGAGAAGATGAGTGCAATAGCTTCACCTCCACTTGCGATTTCCAGAAACTGGCTTTCAAAGACATGCTGCCTCCAACAGTGGACATCATGGCTGGCTAGTAGCCATTGCTAGAGAAGAAAGTGCAGGGGTTAGGTGACTGACAGGAGACCCTAAGTTTGGGAGAAAAGGTTATAGGAAATGTGCATATCTATTGGTTGGACCTGGAGGCAAGAGAGGTGTGCCTATCGCAGTCTCCACCCCCAGCTGAAGTGCTATGTGCAATGGTGACACTGCGGGCCACTTCCTGTCTCCATGAGAGCCAGTGTGGTGTAGTGGTTAAGAGCGGTAGATTTGTAATCTGGTGAACCGGGTTCGCGTCTCCACTACTCCACATGCAACTGCTGGGTGACCTTGGGCTAGTCACAATTATTTGAAGTCTCTCAGCCCCACTCACCTCACAGAGTGTTTGTTGTGGGGGAGGAAGGGAAAGGATATTGTTAGCTGCTTTGAGACTCCTTTGGGTAGTGATAAAGCAGGATATCAAATCCAAACTCTTCTTCTTCTCCTCTCAAGACAACTCTAGCCCAGCCAGCCAGTCAAAATTGGTCCAGTCCACAGGCCTATTTGACATCATAAGCAATGGTAGCTCTGTGGTAGAGAACTTGATTTACAGGCAGGAGATCCCAGGTTCAGTCTCTGGCATCATCATCAGATGATGGGCTGCACCTCATGCCTGAGAGTCTTCAGAGCTGTAGTGATTCAAAGTATGCAGTACCTGAATTAGATGGATAAGTAACCCAATATGGTATGGCAGCACCCGGTGTAAGAGCTTTTGCAAGCATTTCTCTGAGATTTTGGGGCACGTAGAACTAAATGTTCCATGGGAAAGGTTGAACTGGATGGAGTAGCTTGGAACGGTATGACTGCATGTTATTTTAGATCAGGCTTCCTCAACCTTGGCCCTCCATATGTTTTTGGCCTACAACTCCCATGATCCCTAGCTAGCAGGACCAGTGGTCAGGGATGATGGGAATTGTAGTCTCAAAACATCTGGAGGGCCGAGGTTGAGGAAGCCTATTTTAGATTCACGTTGAAGTTGGATTTATTTATTTATTTTAATTTCTGAAATGTGAACTTCCAGAATCTATGCTTGTCAGTTTTTTGCAATGTGCACATAAATAATCTGTAGTTCATCAGAATACAGATTTTGATATATTATCATTTTGAGAGAAGATTTGGGTTATTTCTTGAAGAAAAGACAGAGCTTGCTCATCCCGGCTCAATCAGGACTCAGCCAGCTGAGTCAGAGTTGTCTAGAGTCAAGGCCAGTGTAAATCCCCTAGAAGTGGTGTTCTGGGGGCATGGTAGTGGGTATAGGTGCCAACTCTATGTGTGTGTGGACAGGGCTGAGCCCCCACCCCACCCCAGGCTTGGGGGGCTGGGCCACAGCAGCTGTGTGCCTCGCCAGGTCTCCCTGTTGTGGCAGAGGGCCCCCCTGCAGGCCTAGTGACTTCCTCCCAACACCACACACATGCAATGAGCCCTTCTAATGTCAGGCAGAAGTCAGCACCTCTGACTTCTGACTGGGTAGTGCAGACTTGATCCGGATTCGAACTCTGTTCAGCTCAGTCATGTGGCCAGGCAAAAAAAGGTAGTGTTTTGAAGGCTTGTTTCCCCAGCTAGCAGTAGACTTTCCCCAGACCAGGGTTTTGGATCTGGTGTGACTTCATGCCAACTTGCCTAATGCCTGGTGTACAGGATTACTACCTAAATCACTTTCTTAACATCTTGTAGTATCTTTGGAGTACTCTGAGTTTCAGGTAATTCATCTTAAGCATGTGGCAAAATCAGAAGCAGTGAAACACAAGATCTCTGTGACTTAGGGAGCAATCTAGAAGCTGATGTAAAACACACCAGAGTAAAGTAAAATGGCATAAAGTTTGACCAAATCCAAAACCCATTCAGCAGTAGGGTTGCTGATGCTGCTCTGCCTAAGCCGGAAAACAAGCCTTTAAAATAGAGATCTATGCCAGGTTTTCAGGTTGCACAACTGCACTGAACTGGTTTTGAATCCAGTCTGAGATCTCCGCCTTCTAGTCCTGGCCCACCATGCCCCCCAAAAGTCCTGGCTGAGCCAGGGTCAGCAAGTTACACCAGCATAACTTTGGCTAAGATGGGGTTGGGGATACCAGCTGAGCTCGGAATCAGCCATCTCAGCTAGAGATCCAGATCTTCCTAAACTCACCATTTCAATGGATTTTGCCATAGGATTGCCCCCTGTAACTGCTGGAGAAACATTGACTTACATGCTTAATTATTAAGATATATATAACTTTATATATATTTAATTGGACAAAATTTGTAGAATGTTTTCTTTTTAAAACAAAAAACAAAAAACACCTCTGTAAGGGGTTGACGTAAAATAGACTAGAATACTGACGGAATAAACAGACCTTAAAAACAAGCTGAAATATTAAAGGCATCAACATGTAGATAAAATCAGCAAGTTTAATAACAAGCATGCATAATCAATTTACATGACTGGGTAGGCTAGCCTAAACCCCCCAAAAAAGTTTTTAACTGGCATAAAAAAACAGTACAATGAAGGCACTTTTGCTTGACATTAATAGGCTGCGCGTGTCCCAGCAATTAATTCTGCGCATGTAACACACCCAGAATTTTTTCAAACTTTGAAGAGAATGGGAGAGACCTTGCCCACTCAGGACTGCAAGGGTGAATCAGAGCCCCATAAATTTAGCATCTTAGCCATTGTAACTTGATCCTATTCCTTGCTAGTGTTGTTTACCAAATCCCAATATTAATCTCCCCCCCCCCCACCAATGTGGAATGGCAGAATGTGTGTTTTGTGTGTGAGCATTCATGTTTGGTAATGACCCAACCTGAAATCTTAAAAAAACAAACAAACAAACAAACAAACAAACTATGAAGGGACTTCCAGAGACGCAACATGGGCTTGAAACCAACTGGTGTGAGCCTCACCCAACTTCTGCAGATGCTAACAGGCACTGCTTAGCTTTTTGATGTGTCTTACTGGAGATTTCAGGTGGCCGTCTCAGACCCACGCAGAATTGGTTGGAATCCTCCTCCTTCCACCCAGAATCCTGTCGATCATAGATGAAACGTCTGAGATGTGGGTCTAGTACCATGATCCTGATCTAGTATTTGTGAAAATATTTCTGTTAATCAAACGTGGCTCTTCCTTTTCTCCAACCAAGAAAATCCATGACACACAGGTTCCTGTGGATCAGTTGTTGAACTCATAATAGGGTTGTTGTTTTTTATACAAACTGGTGTAGGTTCCATCTTCATAAATGCTGCCACAATTGTATCAAAATTATGGGCAATAATAATCTGATCTGCTGAAGATCTGCAGCTATCAGATATATCTTTTTTTTAAAAAAAAATTGGGACACTGTCTTTGTAAAGGCCTTGAATATTATATAACCCTGTCTTACATAAATATATATATATAATGTTTATGCTATTATACTTGTACTACAAACTAACCTTAGAAGATAATTGTGTTGTGTAGAGCAACATCTAAAATGTTGGAACATCGCTAAGGTATTATTCAATTTGGCCTCCTTTGAAAAGGCTTTTAAGATGTGTCTTTCTATGGGAATATATAAATATAGATATACAGATATATTTAAAAAAGACCTTGTTATTGGCTGTTCATATCATTCACATATATATATCATTCACAATGTGTATAGATATATATACATATACATATATATATATATATATATATATATATATATATATATATATATATATATATATACATATATATACACATTGCAGGGTGTCTAGCATCTTTGTCAGAGTATGATTCTTCTGGAACTGGGTTTATTGTTTTAGTTTTTACAAACTTTCTCTATTACTAGTTAGTAAGGTGAATAATTATTGACAACTCCAAACCAATATTACCACTGGCAACTGGTTCAAGCTTTCAAAAATGGCCTGATTAGATGTGAAGAATGTGAAACTTGAGAACAGTCATACCAGAGAACCCTCCTTTTGTGGATGTTAATAAGTAACTGCAGACGCGGGTGGCGCTGTGGGTTAAACCACAGAGCCTAGAGCTTGCCGATCAGAAGGTCAGCGGTTCGAATCCCTGCGACGGGGTGAGCTCCTATTGTTCGGTCCCAGCTCCTGTCAACCTAGCAGTTCGAAAGCAAGTCAAAGTGCAAGTAGATAAATAGGTACCACTCCGGAGGGAAGGTAAATGGCGTTTCTGTGCGCTGCTCTGGTTCGCCAGAAGCGGCTTAGTCATGCTGGCCACATGACCCGGAAGCTGTCTGCGGACAAACGCCGGCTCCCTCGACCTATAGAGCAAGATGAGCGCCGCAACCCCAGAGTTGTCTGCGACTGGACCAAACGGTCAGGGGTCCCTTTACCTTTAATAAGTAACTGATGGTTCTTCTTGACCCATTTGCTACAAGTTTCACTGTCTGCAGCTGTACCCCAATTGCAAAGTGCATTTGTGAATTTGTGCAAATTTGACCTGCAGCCCAATGAGATGGAGAGACTATTGCTTGCAAAGGTCTGCCCATTTTCCTGGGACAATAATAATGTGTCTCCCTTTCTTTGTCTGCTTTCTTATTAATTTCATGTTTGACAAGCGACCTCACTGACAAATGCAGAGTTCTGTATGAGATCAAGGCAATGGAACATAGTGGGATAATTGGAGTTGGGTGAGAGAAAGGGCTTTTAATTTTTAAAGGGGCCTGCTTTCGAATTTTGAGCATATTTAAGGGGTGGGAGTAATCGGTCTCCTATTTAACCAAGATTGCGAATGTAAAGCTTAGAATGCCACTGTGAAATTTTAATGCTCCTTATTTATTACAGTGATGATCAACTTTGTATAATGAGAGGATGATGCTAATGATGAATGGTAATATTAATAATGAACAGTCATCAGTGCCAATATGATTCTACTATTTTTCTACATATGCTATATGGTGATGATATGTGTGGCTTGTTGTAAGGTGTAAAAGAAATGTTAATAAAACTGTTTGCTTCCTTTTGTTTGTCTTTGAATGGTTACTTTGGAGGAAGACACCTCCTTATAATGCATTGACTACGTTAAGGAACTAATCCAAGATGATTAATCCAAGATGTTAGCTTTTGGGAGCCAGTGTGGTGTAGTGGTTAAGAGCGGTAGATTTGTAATCTGGTGAACCGGGTTTGCATCTCCGCTCCTCCACATGCAGCTGCTGGGTGACCTTGGGCTACTCACATTTCTTTGAAGTCTCTCAGCCTCACTCACCTCACAGAGTGTTTGTTGTGGGGGAGGAAGGGAAAGGAGAATGTTAGCTGCTTTGAGACTCCTTAGGGTAGTGATAAAGCAGGATACCAAATCCAAACTCTTCTTCTTTTTCTTCTTCTAGTCTGCCAGGGATATTGCATAGGCTGATTTGCCATACAAGAAACAGCCCACATCTTATACAATATGGTGGCACTGTCTCTGTGTGCACGTTTGGAGAGAGAGAGAGAGAGAGAGAGAGAGAGAGAGAGAGAGAGAGAGAGAGAGAGATGCACTTGTAACTTTAAGTCATGCATAGGCAAACTCGGCCCTCTAGATGTTTTTGGACTACAACTCCCATCACCCCTAGCTAACAGGACCAGTGTCGAAACAGAATAGAAAATTCTTTCCAGTAGCACCTTAGAGACCAACTGAGTTTGTTCTTGGTATGAGCTTTTGTGTGCATGCACACTTCTTCAGATACACTGAAACAGAAGTCACCAGATCCTTAAATAGAGTGGGGAGGGGTATTACTCAGAAGGGTGGTGGGAATGGGTGATCAGCTGATAGGTGTGGAAAACCTGTTGACGACTCTTAACGGCTGCAATTAGTCTTGCAGGGAAAGGCAAGGGGTGAGATGGCTAAAGATAGCTTTGTTATGTATAATGAGATAACAGGACCAGTGGTCACCTATAACAGGACCAGTGGTCAGGGATGATGGGAGTTGTACTCCCAAAACATCTGGAGGGCCGAGTTTGCCTATGCCTGCTTTAAGTTTTTATCAGAGATAAATAAAAAAGCAACAAACACAGCTACTTTCAGTTGCCACAAGATGTCACTGTTTCCTCAAATAAGAATACAATTGTGCGTTCACCTAGTTATCAATGCTGAAAATGTTACCCACGTGAAACCCATAGTATTAGGGAAACTGGTAGCACACATGGTTTACATGCGGAAGGATGCAGGATCAATCCCCCATCATTTCCAGGAAGAAGGGACCTAGCAGTATGTGAGGGGAAGAAACCATAATTCAGTGGCAAAACTCATGGTTTGCATGCACAAGGTTCAATCCCTGGAGCCTCCATTTCAAAGGATCAGTGAGTGGACTTGTGCTTCAAATCCTGGAGAGCCACTGCCAGTAAGATTAGACTAGCTTTTCTCCAAGTGTCTCTGGTTTTCTTAGCATTTCTCTGTTTTCTTAGCAGTTTCTTAGCATTTCTATGTCCAGTTCTGGGCACCACAGTTCAAGAAGGATACTGACAAGCTGGAACGTGTCCAGAAGAGATCAACCAAAATGGTCAAAGGCCTGGAAACGATGCCTTATGAGGAACGGCTTAGGGAGCTGGGTATGTTTAGCCTGGAGAAGAGAAGGTTAAGGGGTGATATGATAGCCATGTTCAAATATATAAAAGGATATCATCTAGAGGAGGGTGAAAGGTTGTTTTCTGCTGCTCCAGAGAAGCGGACACGGAGCAATGGATTCAAACTACAAGAAAGAAGATTCCACCTAAACATTAGGAAGAACTTCCTGACAGTGAGAGCTGTTCGGCAGTGGAATTTGCTGCCAAGGAGTGTGGTGGAGTCTCCTTCTTTGGAGGTCTTTAAGTGGAGGCTTGACAGCCATCTGTCAGGAATGCTTTGATGGTGTTTCCTGCTTGGCAGGGGGTTGGACTGGATGGCCCTTGTGGTCTCTTCCAACTCTATGATTCTATGATTCTATGACAGGGCAGTGATTTGGAACCTCTGCTCCTTCAGAAGTTGTTGGACCATCCCTAGAAAGTGGAGACTAGTCACTCACTGGTTTCATCACCTTGTTGTGATGAGTGGGCTTGCACATTCCTATGACCCTTGTGAGCTAAGCTATTGGGAGTCTCGTACTCCCAGCAGGGTCACCCAAGGTGGTAAGGTCAAAGGGGAGGAGCTAGACAAAGAATGATCCAAGAAGTCCTCAATGCCAGAACAGGCAGAAGATAATTGCATGTTATAGCAGCTGTGAAGGCGGATGAAGGCTGTATGTCATGATGCTCATTGTCATTGGAATAGAGCCTTACTGCAAAGACTGTGTGTTGGTCAGCGTGCACTGATCTACACACATAAAACAAATTCACGCACAGGCGTCTTCCAAAAACCCATACCAAAACCAAACCCAAAAAAGTCCCATGGTGATCAGCAAATGGTAACAGAGGCAAGATCGTGAAATCTGGAAGCCCCTAGTCATGAACTGGCACATGCGTGGTGGGCACTGATTCAGTCGCTCTGACTCAAGGAATGAGGTAGTTGAGCAGCTCGGCAGCTGTATCCATGACTGAGCAGTCCTATTTAGGATCCACTCTGCTCACCCCGAATAAGGGGAAGGGCTAGAAAAGTTGCTCTAAACATAGTCTGCCTCCCTTTTTCCCTGACTGGATTACTGTGCCCAGTGGGGTCACCACCTAGCAGTCGTAAAAGTCAATTGAACTTTGGAACATGGAATATACGGACTTTGTTGGATAACACAGATAACGAGCGTCTGCCATCATTGCAAGAGAGTTGTGGCGTTCTAACATCGATATTGCAGCAACTCAAGAAACTTGAAGAGCAGGAGAGGGACAAAAAGGAGGCTACACATTCTTCTGGAAAGTTCTACCTGAACAAGAACGTCGAATACATGGAATAGGCTTTGCAATCAAAAACAATATTGTGAAGCTCTTGTCAGAAGTCCCTTCCGGCCTTAATGAGCGCATTTTCCCCGGGAAAACTGCCAAGACCCATGCCTAGAAAGAGTGGGTCAAGCAGAACACCACTCAGAGCCATGTTTTGTAAGCATGAGACAAAGTGGAAGTATGGATGATCCCTGAGAGTTGATATGATAGCCATCTTCAAATATCACATTTGCGCTGTCACCTGGAAGGCAGAGCAAGCTTGCTTTCTGCTGTTCCGGAGGAAAGGACCAGACCCCACAGATTCAAATGACAAGGATATTCTGAATATACACTAGGAAGAACTTTCTGATGGTAAGAACTGTTCAACAGCAGCATGCAACACCTCAGAAGGTCGTGAACTCTCCTTCATTGGAGGTTCTTGAACAGAGATTGAATATTCATCGGTTAGGAATGCTTCAGCTGTATTCCTGCATTTCTGTGTGTTGGTCTAGATTACTGTTTGGGTCCCTTCTATGACTTACGAAGGGACCTTCTGTTGCTTTTTAGAATTGAAAAGAGGGAGTAGCAGGGAGAGGTGTCTTTTGAGAGGCTGAGAGGACAATGCCCCATTTGCTGTGATAGACCAGCCTCCACTGACCCTAGTCCCTTGTAACAGTCAGTGGCATGGACATTTATTTTGGGACCCTTGTTATGTACAGATATAGAACAGAAGGGTGATGATTGTGCAAAGTGCTCCTCATTGATTATGAAGTGAGATTGCAGGCCGAATGAACAGAACAGAGTGTGCTCTAGGTTTACACATATATATGTGGTTTAGAATCTGCAATTCTGCTTGTGAACAGCCCTGGAGCCAAAGCATAAATAGCTTGTTCCCAAGGTCCCGGAGAGCAAGCTGATAATAACTAAAAAGTGCAATTGCAGTAATTTTCCTCAGAGTGCCGCTGGGTAGAATCTCTCCCTCGTCACCTTGCACAGGCTTTTAAGCAATTTTCAATCTGTGCTTCATTAGAGAGAGAGAGAGAGAGAGAATAAGAAACTCCTAGCTCTGCCTGCACCCAGTCACTTTAAAATACTAGCAAGCGGCAAAGGGCATAATAATAATAATAATAATAATAATAATAATAATAATAATAATAATAATAATAATAATTTATTATTTATACCCCGCCCATCTGGCCGGGTCTCCCCAGCCACTCTGGGCGGCCTCCAACAAATACCAAAATACAATACAGAGCATATGCTTCAGTGATGTTTTGCTATGGCAGTGTTCAACCCCCCCCCCCCCCCGATTAACCCACAGGAGATGAACTGTGGGGGGTCACACACGAAGAAGAAGAAGAAGAAGAAGAAGAAGAAGAAGAAGAAGAAGAAGAAGCAGAAGAAGAGTTTGGATTTGATATCCCGCTTTATCACTACCCGAAGGAGTCTCAAAGCGGCTAACATTCTCCTTTCCCTTCCTCCCCCACAACAAACACTCTGTGATGGGGAGCCACTGCAGAGTAGGCCCCGCTCTCATGTTGCCACCCTCCGGACCTCTCGAGGAGGAGGCACACAAAGAAGGGCCTCAGAAGATGATTTCAGGGTCCAGGTAGGTTCATAAGGAGAGAGGCGCTCCTTGAGGTATTGCGGTCCTGAGCCATATAAGGTTTTATAGGTCAAAACCAGCACTTTGAACTGGGCCCAGAAATTAATTTGTAGCCAGTGCAGTCAGACCAGGATAGGTGTAATGTGCTCAAACCGTCTTGCTCCAGTGATATACAAATAAATAAAAAATGCCTGGAGATTTTCTGGAAACGCACTTCAGCATGTAGGCTGCATTCAGACAGATAGTTTGAGTTCAGTTCAGGTAATGATAATTTTTTAAAAAAATTCTCAAAATCTGAAAGTGGGGAGAATGCAAGAGAGGATAATCACATAAACACCTTCATAATGGCATATAGAAGCACCAATTGTTGCCAAATATAATGGATTTGCAACTATTCTATAAAATATCAGTCCTGTGGCACATAAAAGACTATCAATTTCTCAATGGCACTAGTGTCTGCGGGCCAGAGTCTGCTTTGGCAAATGCATGGTATATTCAAAACAAAATAAAAAAATAAAAAAATCCTTCAAGTAGCACCTTAGAGACCAACTAAGTTTGTTCTTGGTATGAGCTTTCGTGTGCATGCACACTTCTTTTTATTTTTTTATTTTGTTTTGACTATGGCAGACCAACATGGCTACCTACCTGTAACTGGAAGCATGGAATATTGTTCTGGTGGGCAGGGACATATAGAGAGTAGGGAAGCGGTTTGTAGTGAGGTTAGAGGGAAAGGAATTGCAGTACAGTCATACCTTGGAAGTCGAACGGGATCCGTTCCGGAAGTCCGTTCGACTTCCAAAATGTTCAAAGACCAAATCACGGCTTCTGATTGGCTCTAGGAGCTTCCCTGTCAGACGTTTGGGTTCCATAGAATGTTCGCAAACTGGAACAATCACTTCCAGGTCTGCAGTGTCCAGAAGCCAAAACATACGAGTTCCAGGGCGTTTGACAACCAAGGTATGACTGTAATTATTAGGGCTGTGCACTAGATTCTGCCAAGTCCCAAGCCAAATCAGGTATCAGTTAAGTCAGACTGAGATAGCCACAGAGCACTGGGGGTTGGGGTGAATGACGGGGACACACACACACAAAGGTTGAGACCTACCTGATTGGCAACAGGTTAGGAAAATTCTCAACACTCCCTGGAGATGCCAGGAATTGAACCTGGGACCTTCTGCATGTAAAGCAGATGTTCTACCTCTGAGCTACAGCCATTCTCTTGGGGGATATTACAAGTATCCCCATGTTTATTTGTGAACTGCCAGAAAGCAACCGTGGAGAATGCAGGCTGCCTCCCGTTCCAGGCCATCCTGTGACAGGATTCATCGCGGTGCCGCAAACTTGTGACGGGAAAGGCAGAGATTACCTGCTGTGCTTCCGAACTGCTCTTCTCTGAAGCATATGGCATTGTTGACCAGCATGCCAAAAACACCCTCTCTTTGCTTTCGGTGGGAGCGACCTTTTGCGATGTGGACCTAGCCCCCCAAAAGAGGCGAGAAGGTAAATGGAGAGGAATGAAATAATGTTCTCTTCAGCAGAAGTCACAGGGTGAAAGAGAGCCATCAGCCATGGACCATAAAGAATCACATACCTCCTCTGCCAGAGGCAGCATCCTGTATAATCCAAACCTCCTGCAGGCCCAGCCATCCTCCCCTTTCTCATAAAATGGCGTTTGTGAAGATTCGCAACCGTATCACTGATACGCTGTGTGTCTTTTTGTTAAGCCCACCGGGGAGCCGGGACGTGAAGAGGCAGCGATGTTTAGCTCCCCATCTGCGGCGAAGCATTCTAGGATGTAATAGCCAGGAATGTTAAAATAACTGCCCATTATATGATCACCTTGGTTCTAATGCTGAGAGGGGGTCATCGGTGAGATTGATCTTCCAGAGGCATGAAACGATTAAACGCCACTTTCAGGAAACCAGCAGTTCCGGATTGATGGCGCAGAATAACAAAGGCCGGATGAGCAGGACAAGGCTTGTTCTGAAACACAAAAGAAGGTTTATCCAAAATGTCTGGCTCGGCAGAATTTCTCAACATTCGTGTGGCTCATAGGGAGATCAAAAACCCACCCAAGGATAGAGAAAGGGAGTTATCATGAAGTGAGAATAAGTTTGAGATTAGGGTACTTAGTATTTGATGACATTTATTTGTTCAAATTAAATCTTGGCCTTCTTTCCGAAGGATCCCAGAGGGCACATCAATACACATCAGTAATAAAACATTATTATTATTATTATTATTATTATTATTATTATTATTATTATTAAAATATTTACAACATAGTCCACAACAACCCATACATACAAACAAACCCACTGCCATTGACAATTTAATTATCAAAATTAAACTCCTATCCCCTTACATAAAGACAGAGACTCTCACCTAAGAGATCTACAGCAAACCTTTTTAGAACTAAAATATCTGCCTGATGAAGTTAAATAACAGATCAACAGAGCCAGACTGATACCCAGAGAGAACTTGCTGCAAGACAGACCCAAAAAAGAAAACAACAGAACACCACTAGTAATCACATACAGCTCACAAGTTAAAACAGTACAACACATCATCAGAGATCTACAACCTCTCCTAGACAATGACAGTTCTCTTTATCAAGCTCTGGGAGGAAGACCTTTCATCACCTACAGACAGCCACCCAATCTTAAACAATTCCTCACCCACAATAATACAACAACATGACTCAACATGGACACTGGTACCAGAGCTTGCAATAAACCCAGATGCCAACTTTGCTGCCACATACACCCGGACAACACCATTACTGGCCCCAACAACACCAAACATACAATCTCAGGGCTATTTAATTGCTCATCTTCTAACATTGTGTATGCCATCAAATGCCAACAGTGCCCTTCAGCTCTCTATATTGGACAAACAGACCAAACCCTAGACCAAAGGATAAATGGACATAAATCTGATATCAGGAATCACAAGACAGAGGAACCAGAAGGAGAACACTTCAGTCTCCCAGGACATTCTATACAAGATCTCAAAGTAGCTGTCTTACTGCAAAGGAATTTCAGAAATAGACTGGAAAGAGAAGTTGCTGAATTGCAACTCATTACCAAACGTAAAACAATGGAGAGACCTGGTCTGAACAAAGACATTGGATTCTTATCTCATTATACATGACAAAGCTATCTTTAGCCATCTCACCCCTTGCCTTTTCCTGTAAGACCAATTGCACTCGTTAACAGACGTCAACAGGTTTTCCACACCCATCAGCCAATCACCCATTCCCACCACCCTTCTGAGTAATACCCCTCCTCACTCTCTCACTATATATAAGGGTCTGGTGACTTCTGTTTCAGTGCATCATACCAAGAACAAACTTAGTTGGTCTCTAAGGTGCTACTGGAAGGATTTTTTGATTTTATATTTTGTTTTGACTATGGCAGACCAAAATGGCTACCTACCTGTAACTGTTAATAAAAATAAAAGACTTCCTTTATCCTGTAAATATCCTCCTTATTTACTTCTTGTACGCTGTTTCTTTTATATGTGATCTTTACAATTTTTCCTAGTTATGACTTAAAAAACCGCAAAGTCTCCTGTAGAAATTAATCGAAACAAGTCCAGGTGTATATTTTGGGGGCACTGTTTGGTAAAGTATTCTCTGCATTTCCCCCATTCTTTTTGAAATTCTTGTCTGGGTTGTCCCCTAATTGTCTCTGTTGATCTGGCCAGTTATTTTTAAGCAAAAAACCAGTTGATGTAGTCTCTCAGCCAGTTATCTTAGAGCAGGCATAGGCAAACTTCAGCCCTCCAGATGTTTTGAACTACAATTCCTATAATCGCTGACCACTGGTCCTGTTAGCTAGGGATCATGGGAGTTGTAGGCCAAAACATCTGGAGGGCCAAAGGTTGCCTATGCCTGTCTTAGAGCATACCCTCCAACATTTCTCTGCTGAAAATAGGGATGTCCCGTTCCATAATGATAACTTTACTATTTATATCTCTCACATTTTACTTCTCCATACAGGATTGCCTTCAGACAGCTCGAGGATTGAATTACTCTATACCTTCCAACATTTCTCCAATGAAAATAGGGACATCCTAAGAAAAAGTGGTACCTTCCGGGATCAAATCAGAAACTTGGATGGCTCCTCTAAATCTGGGACTGCCCCTGGAAAATAGGGGCACTTGGAGGGTCTGTTAGAGTTGCCAGGAACAATGTATTGTTTTGTTTCTGGGCACAATTCAAAGTGTTGATGTTGATCTTTAAAGCCCCAAATGGCCTTTAAAGCCCCAAATGGCATACCTGAAGGAGCGTCTCCACCCCCATCGCTCAACACAGACACTGAGGTCCAGCTCCAAGGGCTTCCTGGTGGTTCCCTCACTGCGAAATATGAAGCTACTCGGAACCAGGCTCGCCCTTTGGATTGCCCTCCCACCAGATGTCAGACAGATAAACAACTATTTGACTTTTAGAAGAAATCTGAAGGCCTATTCAGCGAAGTTTTTAATGGTTGATTTTTTTATTGTGTTTTTAATATTCTGTTGTGAGCCACTTGTTATTTATACCCTGCCCATCTGACTGGGTTGCCCCAGCCACTCTGGGCGGCTTCCCACATATAAAAAAAGCATAATAAAACATTAAACATAAAAAACAACTTACCTATACAGGGCTGCCTTCAGATGTCTTCTAAAGGTTGTATACAGTGGACGCTCGGGTTGTGAATGTGATCCATTCGGGAGGCATGTTCGCAACCTGTAGCATTTGCAACCTGCAGCGCCGCATCTGCGCACGCTTGGGGTCACGATTCGGCACTTCTGCACATGCGCAAATTGCAATTTAGTGCTTCTGTGCATGGCATGCGCGAGTGCCGAAACCCAAATGTAACCCGCTCCAGTACTTCCGGGTTCGGCGCGGTGCGCAACCCAAAAACGTGCAACCCAAAGCTCCTGTAACCCGAGGTATGACTGTAGTTACTTATCTCCTTGGCTTGGGGTTGCATAACTCCATAGCCTCCCACATTTCTTCGATGGAAATAGGGACATCCTATCATACTCAATGAAGATAGAGACATCCTAAGGGAAAGCAGGAAATAATAATAATAATAATAATAATAATAATAATAATAATAATAATAATAATAATTTACTATTTGTACCCCGCCCATCTGGCTGAGCTTCCCTAGCCACTCTAGGTGGTGTTAGGGCACCAACAAGTTGGCGTGCTGAAGCGCAGCAGTCAGGGTGAGATAAGCCAAGGTCAAACAGTCCAGGTCAGAAGCCAGCTGAAGTCAGGTATCAGTACTGGGGTCAGGAGAAGCCGAAGTCAGGGACAGTCCGAGTCAGGAACAAACCAAGTCAATCAGGAACAAGCCAGGAGTCAGGAACAAACCAGGAGTCAGGAACAAGCCAGGAACACAGGAACAAGACGAGCAAAAGCAACCACGCGCCCAGCTCAATAGTTGCAGAAGCTGTAGAGTGGGCTAGCTGGCTTCCCTAAGAAGCCGGTTCACTCCCACGCTTCCTATGAGCTACATCTGTCTCCAATTGCCGCCTTCGCTTCTCAGCTCGGCGTTCCACAGCTGAAAAGGGAGGAGGAGAGGGGATCGGCTGATTCCCCTCCTGACTGGGACCTGCTTCTGGCCCCACTTCTTCCTCTAGCTCTGGTCTTCCCTCCTTCTCCCTGTCAGATTCCTCCTCCTCTGAGGAGTGCCGCCACCAGTCCTCCCCAGGTACGAACTCCTCAGATTCCTCTGTGGGTGCTGCCCTGTTGGGGGGGGGGGCTTGCCACCACTCCTCCTCATCTGACTCGACCCTGACAGGCGGCTCCCAAACGAATATTAAAACAATACAGCGTTAGATATCAAAAATGTCCCATAACAGAGCTGCCTTCAGGTGTCTCTTAAAAATAGGATAGCTGCTTATTTCTTTGACATCTGATGGAAGCGTGTTCCACAGGGTGGGCGCCACTACTGAAAAGGCCCTCTGTATGGTTCCCTGTAACCTCACCTCTCGCAATGAGGGAACCGCCAGAAGGCCCTCGGCGCTGGATCTCAGTGTCCGGGCTGAATGATGCGGGTGGAGATGCTCCAATACGGGATCAAATCAGAAACTGGCATAACTTTTATAAATCTGGGACTCTCCCTGGAAAATAGGGACACTCGGAGGCTCTGAAATATATCCGCTGCCACTGTGAAACCTTAATTTAGGTCCCTAGTCAGCCTCTGCCAGGAAATCAGAATTGCATTGCCCTCTACATCTTGGGACTTTCATATGTTTTCCTTCCTCACAGGCCTGCTCTTTCATGTCTGCTCATGACTGAAGACAAAACATTTTTTTTTGCACGAATTTAAAATTTGGATGGATTTCAAAGTTGGGGAGCTGACTGTTGGCGAGACTCTTGATGATAACAGCATTGGTTGGACAGAATCAACAGAGCAACTGCTGCCCGGTATGAACAGGCACTTAGAAATGAGAAAAAACAGGCCATCCTGATGGTGATGAATCAGCTGCTTAAAAAAAACATGAAAGATATGTGTGTTTGGGGGATCTTGCCACTGGCTTGCTGCTTTTAGTGTTTTGGCATTGTGCTATATTTCATGCACTTTGTGAAGTGTAAGCACCACTGTAGCCTCTGAAATTGTTTTCCTTAATGTGGTCTGGGGAGGTTTCGGCACGCCGGTGGAGAGCTCTCTGGCTAAACCACTGGAATGATGATGTACATCTGAAACGTTCTGCTGCTCACTTATGCTTAAACTTATTTTCTTGTTAACTTCCTATATCCTGGGAGATTCACTGCCGTTTGGAAGGTCAACACTAGGGATGGATGAATCTGTCAATTTCCATTTCTCTCAGTTTTCCTTTTCCTTTTCTTTTTTTAAATTGTAAGCTTAGTTCTATACATTCCCAGATCAGTTTGCAATTGTAAAACAAAAACAAAAACACACTATTAAAATTTGCCAACAATTTATTGTATATTTCCCCTCCCTGATATAAGCACCCTTGATTGCAATTTTGCATTAAAATAGCTTTTTGCAAGCAATTTTCACTAATACAATGCATTTTTTTTTTTTTTTTTTTGCTTTAGTTGAGAATCCTTAGCTGCAGGGGGTTGGACTCTACAATTTTATGATTTCGACTAATATATGCATTATTATTCACAAGTTCAATTAATGTATGCCTTTGGTATACATTATTTGGTTGGAAAGCTGTATTTCAGAGATGTGCAAACTTGGAAGCATGGCTGCCTGTTTGTTTGTGTATTGTTTCAGGAACTGTGGATTAGCAATGCTAACCAAACTACATCTCTCCCTCATCCATCCCTAGTCAAAACAGTGTATCCTCTAGTAACCCTCTCCTCACGGAGCCTTTTAAGCAAGCTGTTTCGAGCCACAAAATTGCACTGTGAATAGTCTCAACACGCTGACATTTCAGCATCTAAGACTGAATGTAAAAAAAAATGTTTCTTATCATCCTCAATACTGTTGTTGTTGTTGTTGTTGTTGTTGTTGTTGTTGTTCTTCTTCTTCTTCTTCTTCTTCTTCTTCTTCTTCTTCTTCTTCTTCTTCTTCTTCTTCTTCTTCTTCTTCTTCTTCTTCTCGGGACAGCTGATAACACCAGAGCTTGCTAGATGTGACACAGCTGGGTGTAGATATGAGCAGGCTAGAAATGAAAATGTGTGGCTGTTGATGTGGATGCCAGCTAAGTCCTGCTCATGCTACAACCCTTTTTGTGGGTTTTGGGTTAGCTGGCTAAGCCCCCACTGAGCTGGATGAGCAAATTGTGTTAGCATATTTTTGGCTGAGACAGAGATCCGCTCTCTCCTAAATCTAAAAAGCTTTTAAAAGGCTTTTAAAAATAGCAAATAAAACCTTTTGGGGAGGAACAACGCCGAGCTTCTTTATGCAACTCCCTGCTGAGCTGCCATCTTCCTCTTCCTCCATTTAACACCTGTTCATTACATAAAATGCTCCTCTCCTAAACTGCTCATCTCCTGGCGAACTAGGATTGCTTCCCTAAGTCACTAAGGGCTTTATACACAGTAATGTGAGCACCTAGAATTGAGCCTAAGATACATAGATAGATGACAGATATTCATATCTCATTTCATTTGCAATGTGAGAGCTCCACAAGTCTCTTTTATTTAGTTCACACTGGGAGTCTAGGGAATCTGTTTTCTATATTTCAGTGTTTGGCACATTTGGAGGGAACATCAAAAAAAGGAAGAGTTGCCACAGAAGCACCAGCCTTTTAATTTCCTGGAGTTGTTTCTTGTGATTTCCCTCTGCTCCTTTCTCCTCCTCCATTTTCACCTTACCGTCCTTATGATCAAAAGTTCTCCGTGAGCCTGGGAAGCAAACAGCACACTCAGGTTTCTGGAAGCCTGGTGGGGAGTCCTGTGATGTACAGCATTTGCAAGAGGACAAACAATAGCTCTTCCACTATTTCCTTCTCAGCACACCTGCCCTGCTGCTAAGGTATTTCTCTTTGTGGCATCTTGTCCTCTGGTTCAAAGGTACTCCCCTCCTGCAAATTAGGTTCATCCTATACATTAATTCCATTCTGCTTGGGCTTAATTGGAATTATTGTACAGTGAACAGTTTCTTGGTGTGTGTGGTTTTATACTGTACACTATCTGAGGCCCTTTTCACTGCATAAGTTGGATATTCAACCTGGGACTTTCTGAATTTCAAAGGATGTGGTCAGCCACTGACATGTGGCTGGGGATGGTTGAGAAACCTGTTCTTCATGAATACAAGTACAAATTAACTTGATTTAGTCTTCATAAAGCAATTTTTTGTTGTTGTTGTTGTCTTCTTCATCTCCAGCTTCCATTCTGTTAGATGAAGACAACTATCGTATTCTTCCGTGTATAAGACGCCCCCTATTTTGGGGGACTCCAATGGGAGGAGATGGCCCAGAGTTGCTGAGCTTTATCGGGGAAGGGTTGCCCACAGTTGTCAAGCTTTTTGGGGGGTTATGAGAATGCTGAAAATCACTCACCATACTGACAAACGCTGCCTGTCGCCACAAACCATCTGCCCCATCGCCAACAGCAGCCGGCAAGCACACACACACACAATTGGCCGCGGCGGAAGACAATCAACAGCAGCCCTTGTTGCAGCCACCAATCACCCACCCAATCGCTGCCACCGCAGCCAATCCAAAGCAGCCATTGCCTCAGCCACCAATCACCCACCCAATCGCATCGGAGAACCTCCTGTTCGGGGCAGCAACCAATCGCCCTTCCCCCCACTCCACTATCTGTGTATAAGACGAGCCCCGATTCTGAACACTATTTTAGAGTAAATTTTTAAAAAGGTAGTCTTATACATGGAAAAGTACAGTAAATGGTTTTGGCTGGAATCGACCTCTTCCAGCCCTTAGTCCAGGCTGACAGTGGGGTGGGATTGAGCAGAGGTGTCCCTCCCCTCAATTCTACTGACTCAGCTGACCTCTCACAAGTCACTGAATGAGCAGGAGGGAGGGCATCCCACCAGTGGCATCCCAGCCAATGGAACCTGTCAGAAAGCCCCTCAGTGGGGCATTGCAAGGGTGCAGTTGAGGCAGCGTAGGATCCACTGGATACTGAGTTGGTTCCACAGGCAGTGCCAGCCTTGATGCAGCACAGGGATCAGGTCCAGTTGCCTTGCCCGTTGCCACCATGAGTGAAGCGGTGGCCTCAAGCTCCGTACAGCCCTGTCTGTGACGGCGGGGTATTAAGATTGTTCTGTCAACGTCTCTAGCAAGAGTCTTTGGAAGCATGCAAACACCCCTTCTTGATAAATTATTTGAGAGAAAGGATTTGAGGGAGGGAGGGAGGGAGGGAGGGAGGGATTGAGAAGGCCTTATCAGGTCAGGTGGAGGCAGTGAGAGGCATTCATGGACTTGAAACAGTGAGGATAATATCTTGGATAAGGAAGAAAGATCTCCTGCCACTGAATGAAGTGAAGAAATTAATCCTTAGTATTAGAGATGGTGCTTATGTCAAAGATTCTTCTTGCTTTGATGCCTGAGATATATATATATATATATATATATATATATATATATATATATATATGAGGAAACTCTCCTTAATCTCACCTCTTATGATTGAATGATAAAGCTAAATCCACTCCAGTTTAAGGAGCTCAGCTGACTTGCTTGGAAAGGAAGTATATCCTGGGAAAAAATAAGGCTTTACTGTCTCCGTCATGTTAATCCTTAGTCTGGGTTCAAGGACGCATGCATTTATCAGGAAGAGTGCACCAGGAGAGGGCATTCCTATTCACCATTGGTCTCTTTCGCCCTCCCATTTACCCTTCATCCTAAAGCAAGGGTGGAAGATGGGGCCCTCCAAATGTCTCTATTCAGGCCTTTTGACTCTCTCCAGGCTACATTCTTCTCCCTAGGTTGCCCCCCCTCACTGTTCTGAGCCTTCCTTGAGGTTCCCCATCCCCGATCTAGGGAAAGAGACACACCATTTTGAACGAAGATAGCAAAAGGAGATAAAGAGTATTTTTTTTTTTTAATTTTTGGTAAAATCAGGAGAAATTCAGTGAGAATGTTTGGAATTTCATTAAAACCTTTTTTAAAAAAATGCAAAATGGGATGGAAATATGGCGATTGGTTTTAAGAGTGGGGGGTGGGTTGAGAAACTGAGAAAAAGTGAAATTCACAAATCCATCCCTTTCACTGATTTAAAGGAAGGTGTAACAATACCCTGAGAGTCTAGTCTAGACTCCTAAATATGTGTGTGTGTGTGTGTGTGTGTGAGAGAGAGAGAGAGAGAGAGAGAGAGATTGAGATTCTGAAGAAGTGTGCATGCACAGGAAACTCATACCAATAACAAATTTGTTGTTCAGTCGTTCAGTCGTGTCCGACTCTTTGTGACCCCATGGAGCAGAGCACGCCAGGCACGCCTATCCTTCACTGCCTCCCGCAGTTTGGCCAAACTCATGTTAGTAGCTTCGAGAACACTGTCCAACCATCTCATCCTCTGTCGTCCCCTTCTCCTTGTGCCCTCCATCTTTCCCAACATCAGGGTCTTTTCCAGGGAGTCTTCTCTTCTCATGAGGTGGCCTAAGTACTGGAGCCTCAACTTCAGGATCTCTCCTTCCAGTGAGCACTCAGGGCTGATTCCCTTTAAGGATGAATAAGTTTGATCTTCTTGCAGTCCATGGGACTCTCAAGAGACACACTTAGTTGGTCTCTAAGGTGCTACTGGAAGGATCCCCCCTCCCCAACTATGTCAGACCAACACAGCTACCTACTTGTTTCATCATATTAGCTCGCATTGACGGAATCTGGATCCCTCTCCCCCCAAATAATGTCTTTCATTTAAGTGCCACGTGGAGTTACTTTAAGCGAAGCTCAGCCTGAGTTTCCACTCTGCAGAGCATAAGAGAAAAGTACATTTAATTAAGACAGCATACCCTTCTTTGTGGGAAAGCATGGCAAAACTGTGCTTACTGTGTGGTACTTGTGTCAGGGATAAAGCACTTTTAAAGCAGCACAGAAGATCAGAACCACAAACATTTTATGAGACCACAGGACATAGATTACTCCGGTTTCACAAGAGTGGAGAGAGCCATAAAATATTGGAGTGTGGTACGTGAGTGAACAATAATGGCTCGTTGAATTCAGAGGTGATTTCTTGGGGCGGGGAAAGAGATGGAAGAATCGACGGAGGACAACACAATTCTCAGAGTCTCTTGTTGATGGCAGCTCATTCATTTTCAATGAGAAACTCTTTTTTTCCACAGTAAAAGCTCAAGGGTGGAAGAAAGTTTATCAAATATGTCAATCAAACTAACAAGTGCCTACTTGGCGAATGGTGAATATTTGCAGCGCTAAGTGCATCGTTTTAAAACTAAGAAATGGGAATGCCTGCATGATGGTGAGGGTGAGCTGAAGTCATTTGTGAAATCCAATTAATTCCTAGTTCCTTGGTGGAGAATTCATTAATTCACAGCTGATAACCCAAGAGCGTGTGCTGAGAAGCTAACTTCAGCTTGAATCGAGACAGAATTTCAGGACAGACTCTAGAGAGTCAGCTCAGGCAATAACAGACTCCCAGACAGTTGGAATACACCAGGGTATATCAATATAAAACTTCAAGTACCTTATCTTGTAAAGTCCATGGCCTGGTGGAAAGAGTTGTCTGGATTAGGCGGTTCCTAGAAGCTTGAAGAAATATGGGGTACGGATGCCCCCCCCCAAAATTCAATCTTTGTAAACTCCAGCATGAAATTAGCTGAATTTCACTTCCTATCCTAATAAGCATATAATAATGTATAATGCAATTCAAACCCAAGTTTGCCCCAGTTTGGAATAAGTGGATAATGGGCTGTCCTGGCTGAGTTGGGGCAACACTGCCATAACACCTGGATCAGATACACTGGCTTAACTCCCTCTTTCTGACCGAGCTTACACTGGCTTAGCCAGGGGTCACCTGCCAGGACTTCAAGAAATTGTATTGACATAAACCTGGCAAAAAGGGGTGTTTTAGGGGCAGGACAAGGGAAGACTTAGCCCTATCCCAAATCTGCTGCTCAGGGTCTAGAAAGCCAGCGGTTTTACAAGGGCAAAAAGAGTACTATGAGTGAAACTTTGTTTTAAAGCCTTGTTTCCTTTGACAAGCTTGAGGTGGCTCAAACAACAGCAGTCCTTCTCCTGAACGGAGTTTAGAATAGGACCATCCAAGTCTACTTTGCTTCTCTGCCTCTTTTCCTGGGAAACTAGGAAATGGCTGTAACTTTTTTTTTTCCTTTTGGCAGAAGTGGGTGAAATTTGCAGGCATGCTATAGCCATCTCCAAATATCTGAAGCACTACCACATGGAAGATGGAACAGGCTTGTTTTGTCCTGCTCTAGAGGGTAGGATCCAAACCAATGGATTCAAATTACAAGAAAGGGGGTTCCGACTGAACATTAGGAAGAACACTCTGACGGTAAGAGCTGTTCGACAGCGGAATGGACTCCCTTGGAATGTGATGGACTCTCCTTCAGTGGAGTTTTCTAAACAGAATTAGAATGGTTACCTATCAAGGGATTCTTTTGCATTGATTCCTGCTTGCAGGGGGTTGGACTAGATGGCCCTTGGGGTCCCTTCCAACCCTATAATTCTACAGGACTACGAAATTCTCAGTAGTCTAATTGTGCTTCTCGCCACGCTGTCTTACCCACAAGCTTCTCTAACATTCCCTTTGAGAAAGCTTGAAGAAATATTTGCTGTTTTCCTAGACAGCTGGGTTCTTTTTAGTATTAAGCATTCCATTTCAGAAAGCGCATCATGCTCACTTGCCACAAGAAAGGCAGTGTGGTGCCACAACCAGCATCTAATTGATGTTTTACTCCGTCATTTGGTTTCTGTGACTGACAGTGAAAGAAATGCCAATTAAAGAACCGTTTTCCTGCTGCTATAGTTAAGAGATGTGTAAATGAAAGGGGGGGAGACAGAGTGATGTGACATTTGACAGAATTATAATATCTAAACCAGGATTTTTTGTTTTGTTTTGTTTTCTCTGAAGAACAATTTCTGTCACAGCAAGATTTTTGAGGAAGTCTGTGAGTCCCTTCTAATGAGCACGTTGATAACAATTATAGCTGGATTTGGAATAACAGCTTTTTACATTATTATTATTATTATTATTATTATTATTATTATTATTATTATTAACCATCATCACACTATGCCAGTTGTCACAAGGCAATGTACAATATAAAGTGGCACATATCAAATACAAAGCACATTCAATTCAAATTTTAAAATACAATAAAACAGCCCATTCCTGTGAAAACATCAGTAAAACATTCCACAGTTCACAAACAAAAGAAACTCTCCTCTTACAATCAGTGACATTATCAGTGGAGGTCAAATGAGGAACTGCATGTGGAGGCAGATGCAAGCATATTTAAATACTCAAGAAATGGCATAGCCTACGGCACCCAGTATTCCCAGGCGGTCTCCCATCCAAGTACTAACCAGGCCTGACCCTGCTTAGCTTCCGAGATCAGAAGAGATCAGGCATGTTCAGGGTAGTATGGCCATATAGACAATATTGCATATCTCCTGACAGGTTTAGATTGAATCTTGAATATTAATGAATGCTAGAAACTTGAAAATTTCTTCGTGATATGCAATAGATATAACAGGAAGTGCGTATAGGCTAAGAATGTGTAGAAAGCACAATAAGGTGAATCGAATGTCAAAAGTGTGTGTGAAGTTAGAATATTTGTTGTTAGTGTGTGTGTAGTTGTTACGGACGTACTGTTCTTTCTTTCTTTTTTGTTTGTGCTGTTTTATGTAAACTGTTTTGCAATAAAAATAAAAAAGAAAGAAAATTAATAAATACTCAAGAAGTGGACCCATATGAAGCCTACTGACTCAGTTGGGCCAGCCCCCTGACAAGTGCCTGTCCCTAAGCTTGCTTTTGCAATAAGAATAAAAATAAAAAAGAAAGAAAATTAATAAATACTCAAGAAGTGGACCCATATGAAGCCTACTGACTCAGTTGGGCCAGCCCCCTGACAAGTGCCTGTCCCTAAGCCTGCTTTTGCAATAAGAATAAAAATTAAAAAGAAAGAAAATTAATAAATACTCAAGAAGTGGACCCATATGAAGCCTACTGACTCAGTTGGGCCAGCCCCCTGACAACTGCCTGTCCCTAAGCTTGCTTGTTATTGGACAATCTGGCAGGCAGTCAGAATTCAAACTTCCCAGTCAGTGAGGAGGCCTGCTTAGGCTCCCCGCTGGCCGAGAATCCTCCACATCAGACAACTCCAAGTCAGATAGTGTAGGGTGAGGCAGTGCCAGTCCTACACACTGCCACACCTTGCAGTAGGTAAGTGCGCTTGCGTCAGAAAACACACATATGCACACCTTTTTTTTCCCTCCCGAACATCCTCAAACATTTCCCTTGGGCAGGAACCTTACGATGGGCTTGAGGGCAGCCTGATCAAGTTTGCTGATGACACCAAATTGGGAGGGGTGGCTAATATCCCAGAGGACAGGATCACACTTCAAAATGACCTTAACAGATTAGACAACTGGGCCAAAGCAAACAAGATGAATTTTAACAAGGAGAAATGTAAAGTACTACACTTGGGCAAAAAAATTGAAAGGCACAAATACAGGCTGGGTGACACCTGGCTTGAGAGCAGTACATGTGAAAAGGATCTAGGAGTTTTGGTAGACCACAAACTTGACATGAGTCAACAGTGTGATGCAGCAGCTAAAAAAGCCACTGCAATTCTGGGCTGCATCAATAGGAGTATAGCGTCTAGATCAAGGGAGGTCATAGTACCACTATATTCTGCTCTGGTCAGACCTCACCTGGAATACTGTGTCCAGTTCTGGGCACCACAGTTCAAGAAGGATACTGACAAGCTGGAACGTGTCCAGAGGAGGGCAACCAAAATGGTCAAAGGCCTGGAAACAATGCCTTATGAGAAACAGCTTAGGGAGCTGGGTGTGTTTAGCCTTGAGAAGAGAAGGTTAAGGGGTTGTTGTTAATGATGTTGAGAAGGTTAATGATGTTGTTGTTGTTGTTGTTGTTGTTGTTGTTCAGTCGTTCAGTCGTGTCCGACTCTTCGTGACCCCATGGACCAGAGCACGCCAGGCACTCCTGTCTTCCACTGCCTCCCGCAGTTTGGCCAGACTAATGTTGGTAGCTTCAAGAACACTGTCCAACCATCTCGTGCCTGTTGTCCCCTTCTCCTTGTGCCCTCCATCTTTCCCAACATCATGGTCTTTTCCAGGAAGTCTTCTCTTCTCATGAGGTGACCAAAGTACTGGAGCCTCAACTTCAGGATCTGTCCTTCTAGTGAGCACTCAGGGCTGATTTCTTTGAGAATGGATAGGTTTGATCTTCTTGCAGTCCATGGGACTCTCAAGAGTCTCCTCCAGCACCATAATTCAAAAGCATCAATTCTTCGGCGATCAGCCTTCTTTATGGTGATATGATAGCCATGTTCAAATATATAAAAGGATGTCATATAGAGGAGGGTGAAAGGTTGTTTTCTGCTGCTCCAGAGAAGCGGACACGGGGCAATGGATTCAAAGTACAAGAAAGAAGCTTCCACCTAAACATTAGGAAGAACTTCCTGACAGTAAGAGCTGTTCGGCAGTGGAATTTGCTACCAAGGAGTGTGGTGGAGTCTCCTTCTTTGGAGGTCTTTAAGCAGAGGCTTGACAGCCATCTGTCAGGAATGCTTTGATGGTGTTTCCTGCTTGGCAGGGGGTTGGACTGGATGGCCCTTGTGGTCTCTTCCAACTCTAGGATTCTATGATTCTATGATTTTCCTTTAGGTGACATTCAGGGACAGTGCTACTCCAAAGCAGATCTCATTTGCTTTCTTAACCACAATGACCACTCCCCACATCAAATGGGGGGGCGATGTTTGCGTGGTTGCGAGCAGCCCCCTGAATTCCTGGGCGACACCTGGTAGTTTGGCTGGCTGCGCCCTCCCCCAGAAGAGATACCTGGGGTCTCCGCCTACCCCAGTTAACCGTCCAATCCCGCCTGGGGGAGGCGTTGCCAAGGGATTGGCCAGGTAAGGGGAGGGACTACCCAGCCCACACAATAGAGTGTAGCTTACCAGGAAGCAGCAGTCGGCTCCAGATCTTCTCCCACCCTCCACTCCCTCAATTAACACTTACTTTGCAGGTGAACCTTTTTTCCACAGGTACGCAGGCGCTGCTATGCCAAGGCCGCTGTTGAAGGGCCAGAAATGAATTTCCCTGCATTGGCAGGTTTCGCCTTTCCCGTAGCAAAACATCACAACTTTGGCGGTTTCAGGCCTTGGGCGGAATCCTTTAGTCATCTTCCTAAATGGGGTGGGGGTGGGGGGTGACTCCACGCCCCCAGTGCGGCGGCGATACCAGGGTTCCCGTTAAAGGGGTCTAGGGGGGAGGCATTGATCATATGCTGAGAGGTTGTCATTGCCCTCCCCCTCCAGCGATGGCGAATGGGGGGCGGGCTCTCTGCTTGAACATATGTTCTCCAGATCCAGCCCAATCCCCACACATTCTGGATAACCCTGAAGTTTCCCAGATCCCTGGCTGGGGGGCTCGGAAGGATAAACGCCCACCACCTGAGCCAAGGTCTCCCTACATCTGATTCTTAATAAAGTTGTGGCCAATTTTAATCCCATAGCACGTTGTCTTGTGTCATTATTCCACTTGGGGGTCGCCTGGGGTTTGGGGGACTCCGCCTGTCCACGTAATGAGAAATCGCTCACCAGCCTTGGACTCCAGCACTAATGGAAGGAGATTATGTCCACAGCTGAGCTTTGCTAACTTTCTCATATCCTCCAACATTTCTCTGATGAAAGTAAGGAAGTCCCATTCCATAATGATAATTTTACTATTTATACCCACCCCCCTCACTCTGGGCAGCTTCCAACATATATAAAACTCATAATAAAACATTAAACTTAAAAAAACCTTCCCCACACATGATTGCTTTAAGATGGCTCAGGGGTTGGATAACTCCATAACCTCCAGCATTTCTCCAATGAAAATAGGGACATCCTAAGGAAAAGGGGGACATTCCGGGAGCAAATCAGAAACTGGGACGGCTTCTCTAAATCAGGGACATCCCTGGAAAATAAACAGAATTTTTTTTTCCCACACTGTGCACAGCATATGCTCAGCTATGAGCTACACCCAGTGCCAGATTCCTGCTGAGTAGAGCTTAATAATACACACAGAGAGATGTGTCTTTGTCACATCGGCACTTTATATTTTAGGAATAAAAGTTAACCTACTGTATATTAAATGTGCAATGAGCTCAGAGACCTATACTGGGCTGTGTTTGCTGTGCATTCCAATGCCTCAACTGGTTTGAATCCCAGCCTAACACATGAAAGGTCCAAGGCTGTGTATTATGCCACATTCTCAAATAAGGCTTTGATTTTCCAATAAATGAATACAAGATTCAGGAGTGGTTGTCGCTCTCATTTACTGTTATGCCACACTCCCCATCGCAGGCATTTTCTGTTATGACACATGAAAGATACTCTGAGTCCAGTGTGACTTTCATGCTCTTTATTCAGCTCATAGTAGTGAGGAATGCAGTTCCCCCAAAACGTTTGCTTTATATACACTATTTACACAATGGGCCCCACGTGATTGGCTAATTCTGGGATACTCCTGTATGCCAATCGGAATGCGGATTCACTTCCACCTGGAGCTGGATTGGGTGGCTCCTGCGGACCAATCAGACTGCTACAATCTCCATCCTATTGTTCTGGGACCAGTCAGACTGCTGCAATCTCCATCCCATTGTTCTGGGACCAGTCAGACTGCTGCAATCTCAATCCTATTGTTCTAGGACCAATCAGACTGGTGCATTTTGGATCCTATTCAACTCAGTACATAACAACACACCAAGTAGCTATTTTGTGCCCCTGGCACTCTCAAAATTCAAAATGTTGGCCCCACAGGTCCAAGAAGTTTAGCAGGTGCAAACATGACTGAGCTTAATGGACCAATGGTCTGATTCTGTATAAGGCAGTTCTCTCTGTTCCCCCAAAATGAGAAAATGGGAGAAACCAAAATCGAGAGATTCATCCATCCCTAATCCATACACTTATTTTGCTCACCACAATACAAATGCTAGCATCATTTCTAGTGCTGAGTCACATGTGCATACAGTACCTGTAACTTGAATTACCGGTATTTACCTTTTACTTGATGACTGGCACATGAATCTCTGAAACGCTCTATTGTCATGCAATGCATTTTATCCTCACATTGCATCAGACGGTAAGGAAGATCTCTTTGTCTGTGGGATTGTATCAGTAACAGCATATCCCTGTACCTCAAGCTGCAGTCACCCAGGATGGGCATGCATGTATGAAACAGCCCCTAGAGATGGCAGATGTTGATAGTATCAACTACCGATTTATTCGGCAGGTTGAGAAGAGGTTCCTGGATCACCTTTTTCACGCTGCCTGAGCCAATAAATAGCCCAAGCATTTCAACTCCAGCAGGCTGGAAAAATATCAGCCAGGTGCCATCAGTGTTTACAGAACGCTTTTAATTTGCAGAATGCATTCACCTTCCCTCTAAGTCTGCGGAGGCACAGGTGCGCATCACATCTGCCATAGCAAAATCTGTAATACCCAAGCATAAATAAAACAAAAAACAAAAAAAATTCAGAGTTTCATCTTGGCATCTGCAACACTGATATCCACTTTTGTGGTACAGCTGGGCCACGGCTCCTTAGCTTGCTTTGTTTTATTTTGAATAAATAACAGCAGTCAAAAGACACGTTCTTGTTTCATACCAAACACCTGCATTAAATCGACCATCCTTCTACAGTGAAGGCAAAGAGACACAATTTAGGGACTGTGCCTTTGAATGGGTTTTGTCTCATGACATGCATTTTTAAAAGACATTATGTTCAGAAAAGGGCAACCAAAAATGACCAAGAGGGTGGAGAAATTCCCCCTTTAAACATTTTCAGCCCTGTAGACCTGAAGGAGACACTGAGGTCCAGCTCCAAGGGCGTTCTGGCAGTTCCCTCACTACGAGAAGTGAAGTTGCAGGGAAACAGGCAGAGGGCCTTTTTGGCAGTGGCGCCCTCCTTGTGGAACGTCCTCCTATCAGAGGTCAAGGAGATAAAGAACCACACAACTTTTAGAAGACGTCTGAAGGCAGTCTTGTATAGGGAAATATGGATGTTTGACATTTTATTATGATCTTCTATGTGTTGGAAGCTGCCTAGTGTGGCTGGGACAACCCAGCCAGATGGGCAAGGTATAAATAATAAAATTATTATTATTATTATTATTATTGACTTTCCAGCTTACAGACAAGGCAACTAAGATGTGTCATGATTGTTGTTGTTTAGTCATTTAGTTGTGTCCGACTCATCATGACCCCATGGACCAGAGCACGCCAGGCACTCATGTCTTCCACTGCCTCCCACAGTTTGGTCAGACTCATGATAGTAGATTCGAGAACACTATCCAACCATCTCGTCCTCTGTAGTCCCCTTCTCCTTGTGCCCTCCATCTTTCCCAACATCAGGGTCTTTTCCAGGGAGTATTCTCTTCTCATGAGGTGGCCAAAGTCTTGGAGCCTCAGTTTCAGGACCTGTCCTTCCAGTGAGCACTCAGGGCTGATTTCCTTCAGAATGAAATAAAAAATAAAAATAAATTCCTTCCAGTAGCACCTTAGAGACCAACTAAGTTTGTTCTTGGTATGAGCTTTCGTGTGCACGCACGAAAGCTCATACCAAGAACAAACTTAGTTGGTCTCTAAGGTGCTACTGGAAGGATTTTTTTTATTATTTTGTTTTGTTTTGACTATGGCAGACCAACACAGCTACCTACCTGTTCCTTCAGAATGGATAGGCTTGATCTTCTTGCAGCCCATGGGACTCTCAAGAGTCTCCTCCAGCACCAGAATTCAAAAGCATCAATTCTTCGGTGATCAGCCTTCTTTATGGTCCAGCTCTCACTTCCATACATCACTACTGGGAAAACCATAGCTTTAACTATATGGACCTTTGTCAGAAAGGTGTCATGATAGAGGTGTTTAATATTATGCACAGTGTGAAAAAAGGGGGTGAATAAAAGTTTTCTTCCCTGTCTCATAATATTAGAATGCAGGGACACCCTACTTCACAAAGCATATAGTTAAAATATAGAATTTGCTCCCATATCAGGTAGGGATGGCAGTCAACTTGGATGGTTTTAAAAGAGGATAGGCAAATTCATTGAGAATAAGGCTATCTATCAATTATTACTGGCCTCAATGGCTTTGTTTTACCTCCTTTAATTCTCTAAATATCAGTTGCTGAGAATTACACGTAGGAAGAGTACATGTGCTCTGCTTGCAAGCTTCCCATGGGCATTGTGAGAAGAGAGTGCTGGAATAGGTGGTCCTTCACCCTGATCCAGCAAGCTCTACTTATGCTCATAATTATTTTGCTATTCTAATTAGTTATGGAATGCTCTCCCCAGAGAAGTTTGCCTGGCAACAGCTTTGTATTCTGGCACCAGACAAACATTTTTCTGTACCACCAGACAATTGAGTGATGGGTTGTTTCTTCTTGAGATGGGGTCAGCTTTGAATACTAAACACCTGATAAGCATGCCAGTTGGGAGGTCTTTATACATTACAATATCTTTTTGTGATGTAGATTCAGGTAGGTAGCCATGTAGGTCTGATGCAGTCAATATATATATATATATAAATTTTAAAAAATAGTCCAGTAGCACCTTAGAGACCAACTAAGTTTGTTCTTGGTATAAGTTTTCGTGTGCATGGTATAAGCTTTGTATACGTTCTTGGTATAAGCTTTTGGGTATCTGAAGATGTGTGCATGGACATGAAAGCTCATACCAAGAACAAACTTAGTTGGTTTCTAAGGTGCTACTGGACAATCTTTTTAAAAAAATAATCTCATATATATATATATATATATATATATATATATATATATATATATATATATAGTGATATGTTCACCAGAATGGGATGTTTTATTGCATTTTTAAACTGTTCAATAGTACACATTTTTGAACTTGGAGATACTTGTAAATCGCATAGTAACCACGTGCATATAAGTCTATGAATAAACCGAGGGTGGAATGCAATGCCGCGCTAATTGGATCGTTCCATCCTTCCAGTTGGTAGAGCATGAGACTCTTAGTCCCAGGGTCATGGGTTCGAACCCCGTGTTGGGCAAAAAAATTCTGCATTGCAGGGGGTTGGACTAGATGTCCCTTATGGTCCCTTCCAACTCTACTCTTCTATGATTCTATATCTTTTTTAGAGGTTTTCCTGAACTCCCCCCCCCCACAGTTAATTGTGGGGCATGGGGGCACAGGGGGAGGAGATGGGAAGCCCCATTGTCCTAGAGGGACTCATTGTAGCACAACTGTTTAGTTGAATCTGGCCCTAATAAATAATAATTAATAGTAAGTTTTGCATGTAGAAAGTGCTTTGCAGATGCTGGTGCCGGCATCGACTAATTAGAATTCAACGATTTCATTTTTCAAATGCATTTACCTCCAGCTGTAATGACTTGCTCTTTCTAGGATGAGTGGCATTACATGTTTGGTGAATTTCGCTCTCAAAGAGAGGCTTAGTAGAACAAATGAGCTGCCTTATCGATGTGGGGAATGCACAAAAGGCTGCATTTATTTCCCTCTTGAATTTGAGATTCCCATGCCTTCCAAGTTCTTTACAAAAAAAGAAGAAGACGAAGCCTTTGAAATAGTCTGAGTGTGTGCGCGTACATGTGAGCTTGAGCTTGCGTTTGTGTGTTGTGTACGTTTCTTCCTCCTCCAAAGAGTCAATACTATCACAGGTATCATAACTATAATGGCGCATACATTCTTAATGAGATGCAATGAAAGCTCACGCATTTGGGGAGCTATTGTCTTTGGAATGAGGCAGAAATGTGACAAACATATTGCTAATTAGACAAGCGACATCCATCTGAAAGAGTTGCAGAGATGCTCCTTTTAAAAATGATGTTGCCGTGAAACAAAACAGCCTGCAATATTAATGGCGACGTGTTAAGAATCAGGGGGGATATATGTGTGCAGACTGAGCTTGGTTTCCTTGAGTTATTAAGATTAAGGGGGGGAACCCTCCAATCCCACAGAAAGCAGTTAGCAGCAATCTAAATAGCTGAGCCCCAGTGGCTGGTCTCATCCTTTGCACCTTCCTCCAGAGGGGAGTCTGACTGTTTCAGCTGCCAGCTAAGGGATCCATACGGAGAAGCAAGACCCGTTTGCCACAATCCTGGAAACCAGCCCAGAAATGCCGCCGTGATCCCAGGGAGTGAAAAATAAAATGAAACAACAACAGCTGATTGCTTCCTCTCATAATTCAGCAAATGTCCTCAGGGTCCATCTCAACAAACCTGTAAATTGGGATGACTTAGATTTAGGCAGCGTTATGCAACCTTCTCTCTCTCTCTCTCTCTCTCTCTCTTGCAAAGAAAGGGTGGTCAATTGGTGTCTTGGGGGCTGCATCAGCACCCGCTCCTCCGCCACAAGCAATGTTATGTACGCCCTGTTTCCCTGACAAATGCCTAGGGCATGGCTCGAAAACACATCAGGCTGCTGATGGTTTGGGCCTGCTCAGCGCCGGGATGGGTGATTACCTGGGAACTGAGAAGAAACTGTTAATAAAGGAGAGGTCTAAATGTGTTAAAATAAATAAATGTCAGGTTTTCCCCTATTATTTTTGGAAATTACTTAGAGGTTTTAAAGCAATGTATTGGTTTTAAAGCATCTGAGACAGCGGTCCCCAAACTAAGGCCTGGGGGCCAGCTGCGGCCCAATTGCCTTCTAAATCTGGCCCACGGACAGTCCGGGAATCAGCGTGTTTTTACATGAGTAGAATGTGTCCTTTTATTTAAAATGCATCTCTGGGATATTTGTGGGGCCTGCCTAGTGTTTTTACATGAGTAGAATGTGTCCTTTTATTTAAAATGCATCTCTGGGTTATTTGTGGGGCCTGCCTGGTGTTTTTACATGAGTAGAATGTGTGCTTTTATTTAAAATGCATCTCTGGGTTATTTGTGGGACCTGCCTGGTGTTTTTACATGATTAGAATGTGTGCTTTTATTTAAAATGCATCTCTGGGTTATTTGTGGGGCATAGGAATTCGTTCATTTCTTTTTTCCAAAATATAGTCCGCCCCCCCACAAGGTCTGAGGGACAGTGTACCGGCCCCCTGCGGAAAAAGTTTGCTGACCCCTGATCTAACAGGAGAGAGTCTGCAGGATCAGACCAATGGCCCATCTAGTCCAACGTCCCGTTCTCACAGTGGCCAACTAGATGCTTATGGGATACCTGCAAGCAGGATGCTAACACAAGATCCCTCTCCCCTCCTGGGGTTTCCAGCAGCTGGTCTTCGGAAGCATTGCCGCCTCCAACTGTGGATTAAAGAATTAGATAAATTCATGGAGCTGGGTGCTGTCAATGCCTGTGAGCTGTGAGAGCTATGCTCTTCCTCCACAGTTGAGGCAGCAATGCTTCTGAAGACCAGTTACTGAGTCTTGTTCTGGAATCCTTGTTATGTATTCAGTGGTCTGTGTTTCCCTGAGCTTGAGTCTGGACTAAGGATTCTGAGCCCCTGTGTTCAGATTTGATACATGATATCCAATCACAGAACGTGTCAGGATTTGGGCCTCTGCCATTGGCCCTTAAACTCTGAATCATGATTCGCAGCTTGGAAGTTTAGACAGCCAATCACGTTGGGAGTGGGAGTGGCCCAGGCCTTCAGAAATGTATATAAGCAGTTGCTTTGCCCCTGTTGTCTAGTTCTGTTAGTTCAATAAAGGTTCTTGCTGTTACCACTGTGTCTTGCCTCGTGGGAACTCAGCTACACTTCAGTCTCGCTCTCATGTTTCCCATCGGCATCTGGTTGGCAACTGTGAGAAGATGATGCCAGACAAGATGGACCATTGGCCTGATCCAGCAGCCTCCTCTTATGTTCTTACGCTGATGCGTTGACTTCATTGATACAACCCAATGTCTATCTGGCCCCTAAAATAAGCTTTGCACAGGGTGGTTGTATAACCTGATGTTTTTCCAGGAGCAGATCCACAGGTCATGAAAGTACCAAATTTGATTTCCCTTATTTGTCAAGGCCCTGGTGTGCAACTATTTATAGGCCATGTTTAGTTGGATGGCTTAAAACTTCTGTAAGCCTACATTTCCCCCTTCACACACATGCCATCCGCCAATTGTCTCCAGGCTATAGAAATGGACACGTATTTTTCCCTTGGCTTCCCATGCATTATTTACAATGCAGTCTGACTGATTCCATTGACCAGGGATGAGAAATGGTTCATCCATTTCATTGCTAAGTGGGTGATTTCGTTGGACCAGCCTGGAAGAAATTGCCATGACATTTTCAAAATGTTCTACACCTGACTGAGTATCGTTTGCCTGCAGGTAAAGAATGCTACCATCTTCAATTAGACCCAATTATCAACTGGCTGATCTCCCTTGTCGCTCAGATGCCAGGCAGAATTTGCTTAGAGAAACTGAGACGATGGAGCCGTGTTTGAATATGAACCAGGAAAGTCATCTCCAAGAAAGGGAGAAAAAGAAGTTGGAACAGGAGAAAGCAAACAAATAAGCAAACATTATTATTATTATTATTATTATTATTATTATTATTATTATTATTATTATTTCTAAAGGAAGTGGGTTTCTTTTTTTCCTTTACTTCTGGTCTCTCGTAACCTTTTAAAAAATCTTGCATTTCTTCCATCAGGGCACTGAGCAGATCCAAACCTGTTTAGCATCAACATGGAAATTCCAGACATATGGGCACCCTACTCATGTGTCATCAGAACATATCCTGGGGGGACCTATAGAGTGCAAAAAATGGAACCCTCCAGGTACCCCATTTTTCCCAGGTACAGTCCAGAAATTACAACAGCCATCCCAGCTTCTGATTTGATCTTGGAATGTCCCTATTCCCCTCACCAGTGCTGCTGCCGCCAAGCTCAGGCAGGAAGATGAGTCAGTGTTCGTCCTGAGCGGTGGCAGTAGCTGCAGCTGCGAGGAAGCATCCTGTTGCCTCTCAATGGTCGCCGCTGCTGGCCTCCTCTCTTGTAATAAATTATTATAAGCATAATAATGAGCACTCACACTTTACATTGTGGGTGCCCTTTGCGGGATTGCGCGTAGTGCTACAGTTCCCAGGGAGCTTGCTGGCCCTCAGTCTCATAGTTGCCCTTGTAAAACACAGCAGAGAGCAGGACGGTGTTGAAACACAAATAAGTTGGCCCCATCTGTCATTGGCTCTGGCTCCACCTACTGGTGACCTCCTTCCCTTCCACCCTACCAGTCCCAATGAGCTGTTTATGTTCCCCACAATGCAACTTAGTGGATGTGAAAGCAACAATCCCTCTTTCAAACCCCTTCAGCTTTCTGGGAATAAACATTTGCAGTTTCAAATGCACTGTATTTTGTTTAAATTAAATAAAACAGTGGGGGGGGGGGCATTTTCATGGCCAGGATCACGTAATGACCAGTAGGTGGAGCTGTTCATTCACAAAATCCACTCTTTCTTCCAAACAGGAAGAATTGCACATACCCTATTCCTTTTCAAATAGGTTAGAAAGAAGCAGAGTTTCTCGATTCTCCCCGCACCCCCTGCCCGCCCGCTGCCCTGCTCCAACATGAGCTAGTAGGTAGGACCTTTTTGCAAGACGAGTGGAGAGGATCTGATTAGCACAATGTCCAAAACCACCATTGACACATTTAGTTTTTCCTTGATGTTTGGTTGGTCAAAAATAATGCAAAGTGCATCATCAACTGGAGAGGAGCGGGAGAGGAGAAACCCACTCACAACAACTAATTTGGATGTTGCTCACAGGAATGGCTAATCCAGTCTTGGGAGTCCTTGGTGAAATGAATTGATTCTCGAGAAGTATCCCAAAGCCAACTGATCGTTTGTGCCAGCAGCAAAAGGCTAAACAGACCATAAGTGGTCTTGTTAAATCATTATTGCCCTTAATGCATAGCAGCCCAGAGGGATATCTGCCAGCAAGCTTCTTTCTTTAAAGCAGAAACAAAATCACACCTAATCACATCACGATTGCAAGTGGGTTGACCTGCCGATCTCTCCTCTGCTTGCGTTATGTGCTTGCCTGCTTTTAAATAGCAGAATACTTCCAAAATCCATTCCTCCTAGTTATTCTTCCTAATGGTTACAGCTGCCATACGTCCGGATTTCCCCCAGTTCCCGGCTGCAGCTTCCAAAAGGCAGTGAGTGCTTTGTCCTGGATCTTAGGCAAGTCAATAAAAAAAGTCAAATTTTGGGGGGTGGGGTGGGGCAAAAAGCTCAACAACTCTCAGGTTTTCGGGGCATCCTGGTTTTTACTTTTTAAAATATGGCAACCCTACTAACTGTACTTTCAAAGTATCTTGATTTTCAACATTTTCTCCTTTGTTGACCATTTCTTGAGAGGGTGGAAGTAAGACATATAAGGTCAGCATTTCCCTTTGGCTCTTTGCCACAGCAACACACTTCCTGCCTTGCTGAGTCTGGTCTCCTGCTTCCTGCCTCCTGCTTCCTGATCCCCAGACCTCAGCTTCTGGACTCCTTGCTTCTCAACCCTCAGCTTCTGGACTCCTTACTTCCTGATCCTCGGACCCCTGGTTTCTGGACTCACATTCTTGCTCCCACCTCGCTATCTTGCCCCCGGTCCTGACGTCCTCTGCTGGGACTTCGTTCACCCGTAGACTGGACCATGACAGCTACATTGGCAACATGGGGGGGGGGATATATTTTGCTTTCTGTTTCCTCTGGTGGAAAATGAAGTAAATCCATCATAATGAAGGTTTGGGATAATTATCTGCAACAACAGAACAACAGTAAAGACATCCGAAATGAAACCTGGTGGATTCCAGCAGCCTCCCTAGATAGCACAGGAACTTCTGTGCTCTCAAAAGAAAAGAAAAAAAACAAACAGCAACAATGAACAGCTAATGAATCCTGAAATCTTACTGTGAGAAGGGATATTTGGGGAGGGTGAAATATGCCTTTTGCTTATGAATAAACGATTTTAAAGATGTTTCAAGCAGCAGGAGGGAAGTTACTTCATCAAGGAGTTCTCTCACTGCAGCGTAACCTATGTAACACAAAGAGATGTCTACGCTTTTCAGTTCTCTGCGCACATCTGTAGGGCTGGGTGAATCTGCCAGTTACAAGTTCTCATTTTCCCAAACCGAAGTTCTCAAAATTCCCGCATTTAGCTGCATTTTACTCAAGATGCAAGTGAGAGGAGAGACTCCATCAGGCAATGCCTTCTTCCATCTGCCTTGCCCTACCCCCTGGCCCTGGGACTCTTCATAAGGGAGCTGTTATTATTCTCCTAATGTGTACACATTTATTTGCAATTTTGCCCAATAAAACACATTTCTGTGAGCATTTCCACCCGTCGGCGTAATGCATTTTGTATGCTATTTTCCCTAAATGCATGCATGCCTATCTGTGCTTTACTCATCGCTAGCCCTATTTAGGCCTCTGATTTTGGTCTGCATCTTATACTGGCCAACGGCACCCGCCTGAGAGGTGCCGGAGCTGAGTTCCAGTTCTCTTCGAAATAGGGCTTTTCCAAGAAATTCTGCTGCCTGAAGCCATCAGCAGATGATGTGATGGGGTTGTGACACTCGCCTGACCTCCCTGTGGCTGCATCACTGTTGCACACAAGAACAGAAAGGAGGCCAGGTTGTTGTGGTGGAAACACGACAAATTGGATCCACCAATTGGATCTACCGCTACGCTCTGTGGTGAAGGTGGTGCCTCCCCTATTCTAGGTAAACAAAACTACTGGGCTAGTCATTTAAGTCTTTGCTCAATGCTGGTCACAGGACAGCTTAACCATGTGACCTGAGGGCAGTAGACAAGCTGAAAGAGCATCAAGCAGACAATTTTATTAAGATTTAGTATCAGGAGTATAACGTATTCCTGGACACAGCAGAGTTAACCACAGACTTTTTCTGGAAGCTTCTGGCTGTTGTGTAATTAACTGGACAGCACAACGCAGGAACTCTGCAACTCCTTGGATAACTATATACAGCATTTATTGAAACAACTAGTATCCATAAGTTACTATGTACAGACTATACAAATAAAAGAAACAAAACATAAAATCTTTCCTCTCTGTCTGTCTCTCTCCTACACTGACCACTTACACCTAACACCAACACACACTAACCACACAAGCTCTCACACAGAGCTCACTCTTTAGGAACTCATTGACCAATCACAGGTCGTTGCTAAGGGTCTAGACGAGAGAGAGAGAGCAGATCTGGGCTTTCTGCCAACTGGTAATTGCTTGAAGATAGACAGCTGAATTTCTGCACGTAGGCAATTTGAAATCTCTAACAAATTTGGGACACAGAGCTCTGTCACTGCCACTCCCAGCATCCACCACCTAAGGCAGCTGATTCACTTTGCCTAATGTTTGGGCCGGTCTTGCTCAAGATGCATCTGGGACCTGCAAGCTGGGAATGTGTGTGTGTGTGTGTGTGTGTGTGTGTAGAGCAAATTTTGAACATTTGTGGCATTCCTACGACCTCTGCTGGCTGATGGTTTTCTCCCGCTCTGTCTAGAATCTAAATGGCTCCCCTGAAGGTAACTAATTCATCCAATTGGGAATACACGGCAATAATCCACCGGGAGAAACAACATTGTGGGGTTCTCCCCCCCCCCACACACAGCTGTATCCTCCAAAACAAAAACAAAACTCTTGTAACTGCCTGCTTCATCAGACATAAAACACCACTTACCCCTCAGCAGATGGGGGGAATGTGTAGCTCTGCATAGCGCAAAGCAAAGCATCGCATTGCTCTTTAATTGGCACTTAGCAAAAAGATACCCCACAGCAAGAGTTTCTATGGCTAATGAAAGGAAGTGCAAAGCAGCTCTGTTCCATGGCTCCAATTAGCCCCTCGGAGTAAACGAGGGTCCATTTCCAGCTGCTGGCTTGCCATATGGCGAAGGAAAGAAGACGTCAAAGCGATAATGAAACTTTGAATGCAGATCCGTAAAAGAAGGGGGGGGGAGAAAACCGAGTGTTCGCTTTCACAACACCTAGCGATGCTTTTGCATTTAGGGAAGAAGGAATAAAATCACATGGCATTTCATTAAAAAAAAAAAAAGCCAGGAATTATGGAAGAAGTCCTATGAGTCCAGGGCTGGGTCCAAATCAAATGGAGTAGAGTTTATTGTCTTGAGGATTTGAAGGTAATCTGACTCTTTGGTATACAGAGGATAGACTCACAAATGGAATGAAGAAAAGGAGGAGGAGGATAGCCGTATTTCAGTTCTCAGATTGTTTCAGGAAATGTGGATTTGGTAAAGTATGACTTTAAATGCAAAGAGGGTCAAATCCCCCCCCCCCCCCGTGTGTAACTGCAACAACATGGGAGGGGAGAGAACCATATTGGCACCCATTAATCTACAATAAAAGAGGGCTGGGAACAGACTTGGTCAATATTCTTCGAGAGTGACTAGCATTCGAAGAAGGGTCATGCCAGCCTGGCAAGATGGACCAACGGTGTGAGGTTGCTTCATCTGTTCATAAGTACTTCATACTTTTCTAGAGCACATCTTGAACTCCTCAATTAAGAAATTGTTGTAAGAATTTCAAGGTCTTTCACACACACACACACACACACACACACACACACACACACATATACCAAACAAATAAGGCCACATGTCTGAAAACAGCTGGCCAAGTGTTTTCATCTGCAGGGAGGAGGTGAGAAGTCTCTGCCTGAGGATGGGCCATTTCCCTCACAATGGACAGCCATTAGTCCTACCGGCCAGGGGGGAAACCTTTTGTTTTGCAGAAATGTGTGTCTGGGAGGGGTCAAGGAGAGATGGCACAGGTGTGGAAAATTCCTAAGTTACCTCCTCTGACCCTCCCCAATTTGTGATGTAGCTCTGATGTATCTGGGGGGGGGGGGTTCTTGGGATAACCTCTTCTGTGATTGGATGCTGTTTCTGGGGGTGGGCTAGATTCCAGGAGGGATTTTGAAATGTCTTTATAAGAGCATGGCGACATTGTTCTGGGTCTTTTCCCTGAAAAAACACAGTTGTTGCAACAGCTTCAATAAAGATCAAGCTTACTAGCTGCTTTGCTTCTCAATCTTCTCTGGTTGGCCTCTGTTTTTGACTCCTACCAATGGAGAACCTGGAAAGGACTTTGCAAGGGCTCTTGTGTACCCCATAAGGGAATAAGATTTTTTCTTATTACAAAATGAAGACCACTAATGGGGTGACATGATCAATCTGTACAAAACATTGGGAAAGGAAACATGGTATCTCTTCCTCATATTATTCAAACTAGAAATGAGAACTCCAAGTCGATGGTTTTAAGGAAAGTAGGCAGTACTTTCACACAACTCAATTAACCTAGGGTTACCATACGTCTGGAATTTGCTGGACGTAGCCGGAATACTGCATTCGGAAGCAGTGTCAGGGCAGAAATCGCTAAACTGTCTGGGGAAATCCGGCAGTGCCGTTTGTGGAGATTTTCCTTTATTTAAAAAAAGCTCAAACAACTGTTGTGTCTGGATTTTCACTTTTTGAAATGTGGCAACCCTCGTTAACCTATGGAAAACAATATAATTAACTTTGGGAAAGGAATGTAAACAAATTCACGGAGGAGGAGAACTATCAGCCATGAGAAAACAATGCTTTCTTCAAATAAAGAGGTGGCATGACCCTGGGAAACAAATATGGAGGTCAAGCAGCTGTAGAAGGCCCTCATCTTTATCCTCTCTTGCTGAGCTCCTGGGGTCATCTTGCTGGGCAATGTAACAAACAGAATTTTGGATCCATGGTCTGATCCAGCAAAGCTGTTCTGTTCTTTATTCATCTGTTTGGCTTGGTTTGGACACGGGACAATCATCTGTTCATTCTAAAGCTGGGAAGACCTTAATTCTCCCTCAGAGACCAAATGAAGCAAAAACGAACAAGATGCCTTGGTATTCCACAGGAATGTTGATAGTTCTGAAGGGTTTTGCGGCCAGCAGAATATCTGATGTGAGATTAAAGGATTACGACTTCAGCAAGGAGATGGAGGGTTTTGTTCTCGTGCCAGGAACAATGCAGAAAGAACCTTGTATATCGTAGCAAGAAAACCTAAAACCCAGCCTGGAAAATTCGTGCTCCCTGAAGGAAATTTCATTCGAAATGTAGGCTGGTATGAAAGGTCACCTGCCAAACTAGGGGGGCTATCATTTCAGAGACTATACATATGGTCTGTGTCGTTTATTGACACTGCAATTCAAATCCTGGCTGGGGAGCAACGAGGTTTAATGGGAATGACAGGGCTACTACTGCTGCCACAGCCCTGCTGCTCATGCCATCCGGGCCAAAATTGGGTTGGTGGATGGGTGGTGGAGGGGGGCAAATTGCTTCTGAAGTGTGGCTGAACCAACCCCATGGCAACAAAACTTTGGACTTTAGCAAATCTGTAGTGGGAAATAACCCATTTTAGGGGAAGAATTGCCAGCTTGCTTATTTACCTTGGGAAGGCAGAAATCAAACTGCTGATGCCCCCCCCCCCAAATGCTCCATCTATAATAGCAGAAGCATCACCTGTTGAATCTTTTCACCTGTCCTGCTGTGTCCCCCCCCCTTAAAACACAGAATTCCTGACAGGAAAATAAAAAATAATAATTTTGCAATGTTATTTATACCCCTGTGCAAGACATAGCAAGTTTAAGAACTGGGTGTTAGTTTTAAAAATATATTTGCTATTTGTTAGGATTTATCACATATTAATTATCAGTCGGAATCACACAGGAAGTCCGCGCAGTCAGCAGATGGAGCTGTTTGCCTCAGCTATTGGCATGCAGACACTCCTGCTTAATTTTTACAGGGAATTGGGTCAAGGCAGCAGAAACTGGCTCTGAAGCTGCGTCTGCACAAACGCCATTCACTTGCAGTGCTTAAGGTTTTGCGGCTTAAAGCGTTGTTCCTTCTTGTATAGGAGCAGCAAAAGCTTTTAGCCTTCTCCCCTGAACAGATGGGCTCCTGCCTTTCACGATCGCAGGATCGTCTTCCCCGTTTTGGTTGCAGGTTTTGGTTGTTGTTTTTTAAAAAGCACTGAAATTAGGCCAGAAAAAGCTCACATTTACTGTATCAGGTGGTTGCCACTAGCGACGAGCAAACTCTTTCAAGCTCTCCTGGAATTGGGGGTGAGGAGACTGTTGCCTCCTGGGTAATGCTGGACTCCAGCTCCCATCAGCCGTGAGCAGCATGGCCCAAGGTTTAGGGATGATGCTCCATTTAGCTTAGTATTGCCTGAGCTTAAGGGTTCATAGTTACTGCTTATGCCCTCACCCCACTTATGTTGGGAATTACATTCCACCCTTTGCTTCAGATATGTGGGATTGTTACATGTCAAATGTCTGTTTACATTCCAGCACAGATTGCTGGAGTCCCGTGAGCGGAACATCCACTCTGTATTGCTTTCTCTCTCTCTCTCTCTCTCTCTCTCTCTCTCTCTCTCTCTCCCCGAGAAGAACGGTGTTATGTACTGTATTGAAGTTCTCACCCTAGGCCACTAGGGGTGTGTGTATATAGTTCATTCTGCTGCAGTTTTCACTCAGGTCCGCACATGCAAATGAGGGATTGAAAGTGACGTTCAGGGATTGGGTAACTACAGAAAGTTGTTACTGTTGCTTGTAACTGAGTTCTATATAAGCAGGCTGCTGAGCCCTTCAGCTCACTTCTGTTCCAGCCTGAGAATAAACAAGAGCTGCTTGAGAATCACTGTGTCGTCTGCTGTGTCCACCCACTACTTAACAAACGGCAAGGAGAGAAGCCATGTTTTCTTTGTCCTGATTTATGTACAATAAACGTAGTCTAGTATCCATGCCTCGAGCCAGATCTGTTTTGTGTTTACTCATGCACAGCAGCATGAGTCGCAGATGCACATTGGAGGAAGAGGACTGATGGATCTCTGCAGCGGCAAGGCTGAGAAGGGAGACACTCCGGCTGGGGCCAAGCCATCTGGCTTTCCATCCCACGGTTCCGACAACTTAACCTGAGTAGTACATTTGTGGGAAATGAGCTCACTGAGACCTGGTCCATGCAAAGTTTAAGAAGAACTGTTATCCAAATTTGGTATCAGTCTTTTTGAATGTTTCCCTTTCCCCAAGAACTCCGTGGAGCACTCGTTTTTAAAATCTCTATAGCACCATGCACTTGTTGTCTGCAAAGAGGGCTTCTACATACCTAGCACCGATTACCAAATCTTTGTAAAATTGCTCATGGTTGTTTTCAAGAGATTCAATTTGGGGATATTGCTGCGCATAATCGACATCAACTGAACATATTTTTTTTTGGGGGGGGAAATAGCTTGCTGTGTTCAGTTCGCGTAGGATGAGGATAGAGAATGCTAAGCTGCAAATATTTGAAATCAATGTCTAAAGCACCATATGCAATGAATGTTAAAAACAAACAAAACAAAAAAACAAAAACCACCCCAGTAATAATTGGATCTGTCTAGCCCATCAATGGGCAGCTTTTTCCAGCCTACATCCTGCTCTCCCTTTTTCTGCCATGCACCAGGCAGGCTTCCAGGGGAAAGGCAGTAGTCTGAACTGGTAGCTTGTAGAGGACTTTTGAGACCTTTATTTATTTATACATACATACATACATACATACATACATACATACCCCAGCTTCCCCTGTCCAGTCTGAAGGCCACTGGTTGCCCACTCTTGGAATACGTTCTGGCATGGGGAAGATTGTGTTAGTTTTCCTGATTGAAATGCTAGTTGGTCTGACTTCCGGCGGCTGGCGCCATTATGGATGGTCGTGGGCTGCTTCGGCTGCGAAGCACCCAGTTCATCCCGGGGGTTAGGAGCCCTGCAGCCGCATAGCGGGGCTTCGGTTGGGGCGCGGGAAGAGCGTCCCGTGCCCTGGGCTCCCCGGCTGTGCCCGTTGTGCTCCGAACCCTTCCCCCGCGCCCCCTGTAAAGGGGGAGTGGGGGTGAAGGGACCACGGAGCCGGGCTTTAGGGGACATGCCCCAACCGGGATGTTTACATGCGGCGGCAAAGTCCGTGATGAGCGTCTCTGTTCTACCTGTCATTAAGGAGTTGCTAAGAAACCAGAAGCTGTGAGTAATTGACTGACTCTTTGTATTCCGGGAAAGCTCTGGGATTAAGAAGAAAGGCAGCCCGCCTCTCTCCCTTCGGGTGGCGAAAGAAATTAACCCTTTAAGTGACTGCTGCTACAACAATCAATTGAAAGCATTTTGAATTTGAAAGCTGAGTCTGTTGAGATCTCCTTTTGGGGGTTAACTGAGGAAAAAATATCTCCGTTTGAAGTTTTGGTCTTTACATTCCGACATCGGAAGAAATGGCGGCGATTTGGACTTGCGTAGGAAAAAATTGAGACAAAGGAAGGAAAAGACAGGAAACGTAACTTGATACCCACCTCCCCCCGAAGATGTTGGACTTTGCGCTTATGTTGGCACTGAAGGACTGGGAGGATGAGGAAAAGCTTACTGTCTTTCAATTGGAACTGCTTGATCGAAAATTAAGAGCCTTGAGTGGGATTATAAATGGAAAGAATTTGTTTTCCACAGAGGAGGCTTTTCGAAAGTTTTATTCAATGGAAACAGACTTTTGCAAAGAGCTGGAAGATGTGTTGGAAGGATGGTTTGAGATGGCTGAGCAAATCCGAGTGGAACAGGGGCCGATTTCAGGGGGTGGCAGCAGCCCTGGAACGGAAAGATTTTTAATATCCAGACTCCGAGGTGGCAGTTCGGGGTCGAGGGACACAGAATTAAGATTTCTACAAGAAGAAGAAGTATGGTACAAAGGCACGGAGAAACTCAGAATGGAGAGGATGAACATCTTGGAGCTCGATGCAGGGTTTGTTGTGGATGTAACCTGGATCTGTGGACATTCAGAAGAATATAATAGGAGATCCGGTTCTGGTGAAAGACAGGAGAAGATAATGGACAGAAGGGGAGTGGGTTGAACCAATTAATGTATAATATAGATGGTCTGCCATGGTATCCGAAATCGGAGTGTGAAGTCTGTTAATTACAAGTCTATTTTAAATAAGTAAGGAGATATTGAATTTAAGTGAAAAGCAGCATGATAAATGATAGAAGAAACAAGTTTAGCTGTAAGAATATTTGGTTAAGTTTTAGGTTATAATGCAAAGATTAAGACAAAGGTGTTTTTTCTTTTTTAAGTAAAGTTAATCTTTATAGAGAAAAGTTGTTAAGGAAATAGTGTACTGTTTTAAAACCGAAGGTGTATAGGCGGGGGAAGTCAAACGTCAAGATTTGGAACTAGAATTTTTTTTTTTTTTTAGTAAGGTATACAGATAAGAAGAAGAATCCTGACATTATGTGTATTTGTATTTGTTTTGATATTTGTAGGTGTGGGGGTTGGGTTTGTGTTATTTTGTGAAAATGTCAATAAATTCTGTTTAAAAAAGAAAAAAAAAAGAAATGCTAGTTGGTCTGTCCCGTTTTTAATGTTCTTTTCACACAGCATAGAATCATAGCACTATAGAATCATATGCAGATTTTCAGAATTATAGAACAGCAAAGTTGGGAGGGACACCAAGGGTCATGTCGTCACCGCCGTCCCCCGCAATGCATACCTGTTCTGTTATGGAACTGTGCCATGTCACACTAAATCGGCTTCTACCATGAGTAAGAGCACGTGTTGCGATCGGGACCTGGCAAGGCACATCCCTTCCTGTGGGGGTGGGGCCGGTAGCTGGCCTTAGCAGCTATAGGGCAGTGAGGAGTTACTGGGCAAAAGTAAATGTTGCAACTTGTGATGGACAGCTTAGAGTCCTATATAATCCTCTGCACGCAGGGTGATCCTTCTCTTGGCTTTGGCTTCTGATCACCCATCCCCCCTCTTTTCCTTAGGCCTCTGCGCTTGACCTTGCACCTGCCTGTCATGGGGTCATCTGCTTTTGGGGCAGAGGCCCAGTAGGATTTGTCCATCTGGCTGATTGGCTGTTGCCATTTGGTTTTGCCTACTGCAGTAGCAACTTGTCACAACTTGTAAGGTTGGTGGTTAGGCATTGGTTCCTGTGTGGATTGCTGGATTGGGCGGTGCCCATCCAGAATCATGATGATGCTGGGAATTCCGTTAAAGGAATCCGGCGACTCTTATGCTTTGTCTGAAGCCCCCGAATTTGTATTTAAATAAAGTTGTGGCCTAAATTATTACCAAAAACCCAAACAAAAATTATGTCTCCTGTGTCAAGTCAATGGGGGGGGGGGTGGCGGCTTGAGGTCCTCGATACGCAAATGTCATTCCTACCCGTTTAAGCAGCATATAGTTGGAAGAGGAAATAGCTTCTTCTCACTTACAAATGATCTTAACTTAAAGTTCATGTTGCCTGCCAATGAGCACTGTCATACAGCCTTTCCCAACTTGACATTCTCTGGATGATGGGCAAAAACTCTAACCATCCCTATTGTCAAAAAAATAAAAAAATAAAAAAAATTCCTCCCAGTAGCACCTTAGAGACCAACTAAGTTTGTTCTTGGTATGAGCTTTCATGTGCATGCACACTTCTTCGAAAGCTCATACCAAGGACAAACTTAGTTGGTCTCTAAGGTGCTACTGGAAGGAATTTTTTAATTTTGTTTTAACTATGGAAGACCAACATGGCTACCTACCTGTAACTGGAACTATCCCTATTGGTTATCCTGGACGATCTTGGTAGAAGCTGGAGTCCAGGGGTTGGAGGAGGGTGGCGGCTGCAGCAAGCAGTTGGTTTTGAAATCCATTAAATTGTTGACCTTGCAAAGTTGCTAATGACTTTTCCACAAAGGGCTGAGCAAGGAAACCTCTCTGGATTCCAGCCAATGGAACTAAGTGAAGTCTGGGAGTTTTAAGCCTGTGCTTGTCTCCCCCTTGGCTGGGCAAGGAATACTCAGCAGTCCTGCCGAATGGAACCCCACATTCATTATCTCCCTTAGCCTTGCTGTAATTTAAAATTATCTCGAGCAAGTCAGACAGTTACATCTGCATATTATTAATCAATTAGTGTATCTCGCTCGTTGCAAGGACTATGATCAGAATAGTTAAACACTTGTGATAAGTTGAATGCTGTCTTCTACAGAGACTTGCACTGATGCAATGAATTAGAAATTGGGCACAGCGTAACTTCAGTGGGACTGGAAGTCAGACAAAGCATGCAAGCGAAAAAGGGAAAAGAAAAAAAAAAAACGTGCAAGAAATTCCAAGCCTTCCTTACACTATTTGTAGCAAAAGGATTGATTGCTTTTTCTTTGACATCGGGACACCAATAGAACCTGTAAACCAGAAAAATAAAACAGTTGAGAAAATGTATCCAAGGACAGTGTGTAGATTCAAACAGTTGGTGTGTGAAAGTCTGCCGAATTTAGAAGAAAATTAAGGAAATCTGTACCATTCGGCAAGTCCATAATTTCACAAAGCTGCCACTTTGATGTTGAAACATATGTATTTATATATTACATTTAATATATGCTTGCTTTCCTCCCAAAAGCACAAGGTCATATACTTGAACTTCCTCTTAATGGAACCTCTATGAACAGATCCGGTGTGTTTCCAATGAGCAGATACTAGGAATAGACTGTCAGGCTTCAGGGAATCGGCTTCTTCCCTCTGTGACAGTAGATAAGCAGAATAAAGGAAAGGGAGTATTCATACCAGCTAGAAACTTTAATAACCACAGCAAGAGACTAAAGAACCCATCACCTAGAAATGGTGGTGCTCCCAATTAAGAATCCCACCCCCTTACGTCCTTATTAATCCACATGACCTCTACATCTTGTAACCTGAGCCTGTCCCCTCTGTGCTTTGTGTGCTTTCTGTTCTGCCACTTTCTCAGCTCTCCTTGACCTTGGTGAGAGAGGAGGAATGCTTCCCAGAGACAGTGAATCTGTTAACCCTCTCTCTTCCAGTGTTTCTTCTCCTCGCTGTTCCCCACCCAGTATTCCCCAGCTTCTGCCTTCTGAACTATGTCCCTCTGCAGACCACTGTTCCAAATCTACACTGTCCTCCTGCTCCTGGGAAGATTCAGGATCCAGATCAGGAGCAGAGGGGAGGGGAGGCTCCCACCATTACTCCTCAGTGCAGCCCTCCTCGGCACAGTACCTGACATCGACTTAAGTTGAGGACCTTTGCAATCATGCCCTTGCAGACTGCTCTTGAAAACAAAATGTAGGACTATATTGATGTTACATCTGCTCTAGTACTCATACTTTTATGTTGGGTGTTTGCTACGGCTGCCATACATCCAGAGTTTTCCAGACACATCCAGGAATCGGGCGCCAAAAATGGGCAGATTTAGGGAAGCTTTTAATGTTTGATTGATTATTGCATTTTTATATTTTGTTGGAAGTCACCCAGAGTGGCTGGGGAAGCCCAGCCAGATGGGTGGGGTATAAATAAATTATTATTATTATTATTATTATTATTATTATTATTATTATTATTGAATCAGCAAAATGTCCTGGAAAATCCCGATGTATTGCAAATAAGGTGATGTTTTTTAAAAAGGCTTTTAAAAATCCAAGAAAAGCCCTCAACCCATTTTTTTTGGGGGGGGGGGAGATGTTCCCCAACAACCTTGGGGGGAAAAAGCTCTGGATTTTCACTTTTGGGAATATGGCAACCCTATCTGTGCTCCTTACCCCCACTGCCCTTGATGACCTTGGGTCATGGTAAATAGCATGAAGATATCAACCCAGTGTGCAGTGGCTGTGAAAAAGGCACGTTTCATGCTAGGGATCATTAGGAAAAGAACTGAAAATAAAACTGCCGATATCATAAGGCCATTATACAATTCTATGGTGTGACCACACTTGGAATACCTCACCCTCTCCGCCACAAATTTGCCTAATCGTCTTTTAAAGACATCCAGGTTGGTGGATATCATTTCCTCCTGGATGAGCGAATTCCATAGTTAAATATGCACTGCACAAAGAAGTACTTTGCTTTATGTTTCCTGAATCTTCTAGCATCATTGGACGTCCACAAAATTATGTGTTATGAGAGAGGGAGAGAGAAGCATTTCTCTATCCCCTTTTCATGCCGCGCATAATTTCATAAACTTCTATCATGCCAGTGTGGTGTAGTGGTTAAGAGTGGTAGACTCGTAATCTGGTGAACCGGGTTCGCTTCCCCGCTCCTCCACATGCAGCTGCTGGGTGACCTTGGGCTAGTCACACTTCTTTGAAGTCTCTCAGCCCCACTCACCACACAGAGTGTTTGTTGTGGGGGAGGAAGTGAAATGAGAATGTTAGATGCTTTGAGACTCCTTCGGGCAGTGAAAAGCGTGATATCAAATCCAAACTCCTCCTCCTCCTCTTCTTCTTCTTCTTCTTCTTCTTCTTCTTCTTCTTCTTCTTCTTCTTCTTCATATGTACCTTTTATCTAAGAAAAAAAAAGAGACCAAAACACTGCAACCTTCCTTCAAAGGGGAATAGCTCCATCCCCTCGATTATTTTGGTTGCCCTCTTCTGAACCTTCTCCAACTGGGCAATATCCTACTTGCCCTTAAAGGTAAAGAGACCCCTGATCATTAGGTCCAGTCACAGACGACTCTGGGGTTGCGACGCTCATCTTGCTCTATAGGCCGAGGAAGCCGGCGTACAGCTTCCGGGTCATGTGGCCAGCATGACAAAGCCGTTCCTTGCGAACCAGAGCAGCGCACAGAAACACCATTTACCTTCCCGCTGGAGTGGTACCTATTTATCTACTTGCACTTTGATGTGCTTTTGAACTGCTAGGTTGGCAGGAGCAGGGACCGAGCAACAGGAGCTCACCCCATCACGTGGATTCGAACCGCCGACATTACGATCGGCAAGCCCAAGGCTCTGTAGTTTAACCTACAGCGCCACCAGCAAACACAACTTGAAGACAGCAAACTAGCAAACAAGACTTGAAGACAGATTGAAGAGATCTGCCAAAGAGGCAGGGAGTGCAGAACATAGGAGACACCATTTCAAGCAAGTTCTGCATTATCAATTAGGGAAGCCACTCAAAATCATCTCACTGCAATGGATCAAGAAGCAATGCAATTTGCAATGAAAACGAGCCATTTCTGGCATTGTTTATAATTTTGCTGGCATAACAGATACTTTAGTTCCCATTCAACTTTCTGTTTACCACAACAGTAATGTTAATGTGTGGGGAGCTTTCCCCCCCTCCCTTCCTGGCACCTGTACTGTTAAAAAAAAAATCAATGCAGTACTTAGGGAAATTGTTCAGCAGATATTAATTCCTCCACACAGGGCTCTATAAATGCTTTCAATTGCAAATTGAAATCCAGTATCAAAGTGTTATGCTGTAATCACAGCTAAGACTACTAAATTCGCAAGACACGACAACAAAACAGCTGAATTAGAATAATACCGGCAAGAAGGCATAAAAAATGTTGAATGTCAATTCTTTTTTAAAAGGATCTCAGGCTAGCATCGCAAGAAAGCACTTGCTTTCTTAGGTTGGCTTTGTGCTGTTTAAATCTTGCTACAGTAAAAGGCAAAACAAAGCATTTTGGGGTTATGTATTGTAACACTAGGGACCCAGGTGGCGCTGTGGGTTAAACCACAGAGCCTAGGGCTTGCTGATCAGAAGGTCGGCGGTTCGAATCCCTGCCACAGAGTGAGCTCCCGTTGCTTGGTCCCAGCTCCTGCCCACCTAGCAGTTCGAAAGCACGTCAAAAAAAGTGCAAGTAGATAAATAGGGACTGCTCCGGCGGGAAGGTAAACGGTGTTTCTGTGCGCTGCTCTGGTCGCCAGAAGCAGCTTAGTCATGCTGGCCACATGACCTGGAAGCTGTCTGCGGACAAACACCGGCTCCTTTGGCCTATAAAGCAAGATGAGCACCGCAACCCCAGAGTTGTCTGCGACTGGACCAAACGGTCAGGGGTCTCTTTACCTTTAATAAGTAACTGATGGTTCTTCTTGACCCATTTGCTACAAGTTTCTCTGCGGTTTCTACTGTCAGGATGTCCTACACATGAGTAGAACCTTGGCAGAGACACATGCCCGACTGGCATTTTCCCTTCCTCCTGGGAGATCATTTGGGAGCTTCAAAAGGATTCCTCAGCCAAAACATCACAGCGACTGATGCCAGAAGACACCAGCTCACTAACGGATCCGCAGAGGTTTGCGCAGTTGCGTGACAGAACTCAGCAACTCAGCATTTGGGCTAATCTACTTTATTTACATATAAACACACATGGAGCACTGCAACATGGCTCCTTCTCTCTCTAGCATAAGACAGCAAAGAGAAAGAACAAAGGACAACAGTCCCACTTCAGGGAACACAGTAAGACAAACATCCTGTCTTCCGTCACATCCCATTCCTGTGGAATGAAAACAGATACTCAGTCATGTGATAGATAACAAACCCATGACTGCACACAGGGAATGAATCTCCAACATCTACATCACCCCAGTAAGGAGCCCACAAAAAACGTACACACTCAGGATGTCTGGCCTTGTCCTTACTGAGGACATAGACATTGTTTGTTTGTGTGTGTGTGTGTGTGTGTGTGTATGTGTGTGTGTGTGTGTGTTCCTACTTCTACAATTTGAGTGGTGAGGAGTTCACAGGGTTGAATAGGAACATAGGAGCCTGTCTTATATCAAGTCAGACCGTTGGTCCATCTGCCTCAGGATTGTCCCCACTGACAGTGTCTCTTCAAGGTTTCAGGAAAGGGACCTTTCCTTACCTTACAGGCAGTTGCTGGAGACCTTCTGGTGTAGTGGTTAAGAGTGGTAGACTCGTAATCTGGGGAACCGGGTTCGCTTCTCCACTCCTCCACATGCAGCTGCTGGGTGTCCTTGGGCTAGTCACACTTCTCTGAAGTCTCTCAGCCCCACTCACCTCACAGAGTGTTTGTTGTGGGGGAGGAAGGGAAAGGAGAATGTTAGCCGCTTTGAGACTCCTTCGGGTAGTGAAAAGTGGGATATCAAATCCAAACTCTTCTTCTTCTTCAAAACAAAATCGAAAATTCTTTCTAGTAGCACCTTAGAGACCAACTGAGTTTGTTCCTGGTATGAGCTTTCGTGTGCATGCACACTTCTTCAGATACCTGAAGAAGTATCTGAAGAAGTGTGCATGCACACGAAAGCTCATACCAGGAACAAACTCAGTTGGTCTCTAAGGTGCTACTAGAAAGAATTTTCGATTTTGTTTTGACTATGGCAGACCAACACGGCTACCCACCTGTAACCTCTTCTTCTTCTTCTTCTTCTTGCCCAGCAGATACGCTGCCACTGAGCTACAGCCCCTATTAACTTTCCAAATTTCTTCCACAGAGAAAATTAGGATATCCACAGCAGAGTTTGACAAAAGGCCCAGTTGTCACAGGACTGCCTGAGCTGTACCACTTTAGACTATCTCAGAGAGAAGGGGTGTCATCTCACTTTCTTCATGGCATGCCAGCATTCTGCCTGCAAGAAAATGAGCTTCAGGAACTGGCTGTAGCCCAATAGCCTACTTTGCCTGCCAAAGGTCCCAGATTTGATCCCCAGCATTCCCAGGTGGCATCTAGGAACAAGCCTTGTCTGAAACAACCACTCCATGGAGACATTATGGAGCTGGATGGACCCACTGTCTGACTTGATATAAGGCAGTTCCCAACAATCATCGCATTTCAGCCATTTGATCTCCCACCTTCAGTATAAAGTGGCGTAGCTCAGGCACTCCTGTTGGGCCTTTTGTCAAGCTCTGCTGTGGATATCCTAGTCCCACCTCTACCAGCTGAAGTCCTCTTGGAATAAGCAACAGCACGTAACCAATACCCACTTTACGGAGGGAAAATCAGCCGCTACAGAAAGCTAAAGTAGCCTTCCTGAGATTTCTATGTTTAGTTTCTCTTTCTTCCTTGCTTCAGTTGAATCCAGAAATACCTGACATCATTGAGTTAAAAAAACAACAACCCATTTTAAACTTACGTGCGTGTCTGTCTGTCTTGAAGCCTACTCTGCCACATGGCAGATGAAAATGATGGACTATATGGAGCTCGCTGAGATGACCGGGAAACTTTGTGACCAGAGGGATAACACGGTGGAAGAAGAGTGGGAAAAATTAAATTATATTTTAAAAAAAACCATTGTATGATTGAAAATTAGATATAATTTGGAAGAAAAGTTAGACTGTAGATTTAGAGTTTGGTTAAGTGTGTTGAAATTGTGAGGGAATGAGTTAAGATAATAGATAAGATTAATGATTTTTTTATATAGTAAACTAAGATGTTTTAAGATGGTAAGAAATTACTAAAGATTCACAAGGAACGCAGAGGGTGGAGACAGGAGGAAGTCAGGATACAATGTAAAGGATACATGTTAGGGATAGTACAAGGTTTTTTTGTTTTAAATGAAATTTTGTATTTTTCTCCCCCCCCCCCTTTTTATGGTTGTATTGTCTAGTATTGGTTTGCTTGTGTTGATTGTTGTTGTTTATATAAAACTTAATAAATATATTTTTAAAGAAGCCTACTCTGCCACAGAAGACCCCTTGGAAATGCAGGGCTGGTGAATATACTCTCCAAGCTGTGAGCAAATAGCTACAATTTGGACTTGGTGTTCTTATTTTAAAAAGGAAGAGTTACTCACTTTTGAAGGCACAGAGCAAGAGGCTCCTGTATCCCTGCATTGCAGGGGGTTGGACTAGATGATCCTCTGGGTCCCTTCCAACTCTACAATTCTGTGATTCTATGACTAATTATTTATATAATAGCTTATAGAAATACAATATAATTACAGTGGTACCTTGGTTGGAGAATGGCTTGGCTCTCAAACAAATTGGCTCCCGAATGTCACAAACCCGGAAGTAAGAGTTCTGGTTTGTGAACGTTTTTTGGAAGCTGAACGTCTGGTGTGGCTTCTGCAGCTTCTGATTGAGTGCAGGAAGCTCCTGCATCCAAACAGAAGCCGCACCTTGGTTTTTGAATGGTCCTGGGAGTTGAACGGACTCCCGGAACAGATTAAATTTGACAACCAAGGTACCACTGTAAATTGAAACAAAGTAAAGCGGGAGGATATTGTTTTCAAATTCTCTGATTCTATCCATCTCTATAGCTGCGGTCTAACTGCTCTAACCACTATGCGTCATTCAGCGAGGATTCTGGCACCCGGGAGCTCTGCACGCATGCATCTGTACACACACACACACACACACACACACACACACACAAGTTTCCTGAGCGAATGGGCAGTATGATAGGGGTGTGATTATATTCCAACCTGACTTTGCCCGCTCAGTGTAGTGACTAGGGAACATCACATTTTGCCCCCCCACCCCACCCCCAATTGTCAGCTTTGGACTTGCAAAACAAAACCATGATTTTTCAAAAGGTTATTCCATTCTATTGCTTCCTGAGAGCTTCATCACATGTGTCAGGAAAGCATTGGGATGAATCATTATGTGTGAGCTTTGCATACTTCTTACATCTCAGGGGAAAAGGGGACTCTCCGTTGCATCATAGATGAAGCTGCCCCCAGGAGATAGACAAGCAATTTATTATTATTATTATTATTATTATTATTATTATTATTATTATTATTATTATTATTTTAAAGGGGTCCTTTTTGCAGTTAATGACAACAATGTGGGTGACATCTTTCAGTGCTTGCCATTGCCTCTCCAAAGTCAACCACTCATTAAAATAAAGCTCTTAAAAAACAAATAAATACCCAGCCTTATTCAGAATGCTCTTTACATTCTCTCCCCCCCCCCCCGCCGCCCCTTTCTTTTTTTCATGTGCAACAGAAAACATTGAAGCAAAACAATGGAACAGAGTCTGACAGGGCATACGCTTTGTGTCCCTGCTTCACAATCAGAGCATGTTCTCCAAGCTGACAGGGGTGGGCATTGGTGTGCATGCTCAGTCATCCATCCCAGCCAAAGGAGCCGGCGTCTGACTCCTCGAGAAGGCCGCCTGACATCCCTCACTCCCCACTGATCTCCAGGGTGAGCACACCTAAAAAAAGAGTCCTCTCTTGCCTCCTGGAATAATTTCAAGTACTGTAGTCTGAATTCACTTAAAATGAGAGCCAGTGTGGTGTAGTGGTTAAGAGCGGTAGACTCGTAATCTGGTGAACCAGATTCGTGTCTCCACTCTTCCACATGCAGCTGCTGGGTGACCTTGGGCTAGTGACACTTCCTTGAAGTCTCTCAGACCCACTCACCTCACAGAGTGTTTGTTGTGGGGGAGCAAGGGAAAGGAGAATGTTAGCTGCTTTGAGATTCCTTCGGGTAGTGATAAAGCGGGATATCAAATTCAAACTCCTCCTCCTCCTCCTCCTCCTCCTCCTCCTCCTCCTCCTCCTCCTCTTCTTCTTCTTCTTCTTCTTCTTCTTCTTCTTCTTCTTCTTCTTCTTCCTCTTCCTCTTCTTCTTCTCCTTCTCCTTCCTCCTCCTCCTCTCCAGTGTCATCCAAAACATTTTCCAAGAAAGATGGAAAGATAAACTATAATATTGGAGGCAAGTGGTAGGCAGTTTGGCAGCTCAGGTGCCTGAAAGTTGTTTCCTGTGTAGAGTTGGAAGGGACTCAAAGGATCATCAAGTCCAAACCCCCACGATTCAGGAGTTGCAGCTATATGAGGAGGGCTAGAGAAGGAGTCATCTGGTCCCTTTCCCTTTTCTTCAATGGGCTCCAGGCAGCAGGCACACTCCCCCATCCCATTTATTCTCACAACAACCCAGAAATGTAGGTTACGATAAGATTCAGTGACTGGCACAGTGTCACCCAGTGAGCTTGATGGCTGAGTGAAGCTCTACTCCAGCACTCTAACCACTACACCACACTGCGTCTCCTGGTGCTGATCCTTTAGTATCAGAGTTCCTGTTCCTTGGATTAATGTGTGCCAACATCGTTCTAAAGAAGGGGGTGGGGTGAGAGACCTCAACCGGCACTTTCCTTTTACAGTCATCACAAAATCATATGCCATTGGGTTGTATTTATAGGCTGATAAGCCCCTGAGGTTCTTGAAAGGTTTTGTATTGTGCTGCCGATTGCAGCAGACTGTGATTTGTGCAAGCATGTGACTATTTCTGCTTCCGTGTAGCTGTCACTCTGCAGCTCTGGGCCTTCCCGTCGGTTTTGGAACCGGAGGCATGCAGAGAAAATGCAAATGCTTTTGACGAAACGGCGCCTTCGTCCTCACATTCCTGTTTCCCGTTTCAGCATCCAAGACACATGGAAAGGCTTGTTGATGAACATGCGAGCGCATTAGCCTGAATTTAGCCATTTCTGGAAGGATGCTGACAACTATATTGCAGGCTGAGGAGCACCCACCTGTCGCACATTTGTGTGTGTGTGTGTGTGTGTGTGTGTGTGTGTTTCAACCAACACAAAAACAGTGACGAGAGGGATCAGATTAGGATGCATCTCATTGCTTGACATTCTATTTTTTTAAATACACACTCACATTGCTCTGTTACAGCCAAGAGCCCATTAAACGCCTTGAGATTATTTGCATGGCAAACAGGTTACCTGGAGATTGAAGATCTTAAAAAGAACTCACTCCAATTTTTAGAACTAACTGGAGGTGGCGGGGAGGCCTGTTTCTCTCTCTCTCTCTCTCTCTCTCTCTCTCTCTCTCTCTCTCTCTCTCTCTCTCTCTCTCTCTCTCTCTCTTCCCCGACCCCAAAGGTTAATGTTTCAGAGAAAGCCTTGTTTATTTGAAAGGATCACTAAGCGGTTTGTTTTCTGATGCTCAGCACCTTAATTCTCGCCAGCCATAAAACTGTCCAGATGTTTAAAACAAAAAGGCCACCAGCGGATTAACAGAGATTACTGAGATAAAGATAGACTTCCACTGCATGTGTAGCTATGCAGTATAAATTGCTGGGGCAAATGCTGCTCAATAAGCTCTCCAGCTACAATCCTGCAGTGCTGAGAAGCTTCTCACAAGGCTACAGCTTAATCCTTGCCCCCCCCCCCCGGCAGTCTAGGGCACATATGCAAGCTACTCGATTTATGAATTTTTCCGAATTTTTCGTTTCCAATGCATTCCTATGGGGAAATCGCTTTTTCCGACTTATGAATTTTTCGACCTACAAATGTGCATTCGGAACGGATTAAATTTGTAAGTCGAGGTACCATTGTGTATGTATATATATAGTAGCTTTGTATTTGTACAATTTTTTTATATGTAATTGTGTATTTTTGTACTATTTTGTTTGTTTTGGTGTTGCTTCAGTTTTCTGTATACTACTTAGATATATATTTTATATATCAAGTGGTATAGAAATTTAATGGTTCAATCAAATTTATCTAATCAGTTGGTGGTGGGGCTGGTAGGAGTTGTATTTCGAAACATCTGAAGGATACCATTTTGCGGAAGTCTGTCCTAGTACTTTTCAGAAAGACATGTTGAAATTGCAAATTGGGCTCATATCCTAATTGTGATAGGTGGGTTGATTTTTAGAGCTTTTAACATCTTCAAAATCATTTTCCGGCATCCAGCATTTCCCTTATTTCCTTATCTCCCCATCCACCAATGTTCTGAGTTGCCTAAAATACTCTGAGCCACTGTTACTTATCGTTCTGTTTCAGCTCAGCTGGCCCAGTCGCTGTGTTTCATTTGCAGTGGCTCAGCCACAAATTACAGCATTTGTTGCGGACTACCTTCAGCCTTGAAGCATCTGTTTGAGCTCACTGAACTGGAGAATGCAGCAATGGATCAACGTGCATTCGCAATAATCCATCAGCAGTTGATAAAGGGATGCTGTGCAGTTACAGCTCACTGGCCCATTCCTTTCATTTTAATTTGCTTATGCTGCTTTGGGGAAATTGTTTGTGATCTCTGGCTCTGTTTTCAAGGCAGGGTTCCCTTTCCTTTCGTGACCTTGCATATATCTAAACTTTATTTTGAAGAAACGTTCCAGGAGAAGCAATGTTTGCCTGTGCACCTGGGATGAAGGCTCGAGAGACAGGACTTTTGGTTTATCATTGTGTTTATTCAGCATCACATGAGAATATGAAACAAAGCAAATCAAATTCTTCCATGGCAAGCAGATGGGACATATCTAGGCAGAGAGAGGAGGTCATGCCAACCAACTTGGGCAAAACCACCCCAGCAAAGCCCAATCACCATAAGTGGGTGGTGACGAGAGGTATATCTTTGTACCTCCCTGTATAAGGGAACAACAGCTGTTTGGATCTGAGCTAGGCACTCCACTCCAAAGCTCATCATTCTGCAGGGAGCACACATCAGGCACCAATAATATGAAACCAAGGAGCCTCCCAATCCCTTGGCAAAAGAAGATGGAGAAACGTCCTTCAGTCAAGAGTGTCTCAGGGTGCTTATCACTGGCATTAATCCTAACCTGCTTACCTGCCCACATTAAATGTCAACTGGAAGCAAAACGAAACAGCCAAGCAAGCAAGCCAACACCTTCTGCAACCCAATCATGAAAGGGACAGTGCAGAGTAGGTGAAAACAAAGTTCACTGGAAAGCCAGTTGAGGAATACCACAAAAAATTGCTATGCAGATCTCAAAGGGTGTCTAGAAAAGCCCATACTGCCCATGGGTGGGTGAACTGAATGATGCAGAGATCAAAGAGGGGGAAAGGAGCAGAGGAAGGATCCTTATAGACTGAGTCAGACCACTGGTTTTTCCAGCTCAGTGTTGTCCACACTGGGTGGCAGCAGCTGTCTATTTAAGGGAAATTCATTCCCCTCAAAAGGAAAGGCTGAGCATTCATTAAACCTCCAGACCATTCTCCATCAATCAATGAGAAGAATGATGCATTTGAAAATGATCAAACAAGATTGGAAATTGTAAATACTCATGGGTGGTGTGCGGGGTTTGAGTCATGCTTACTTTCCTTTAGATTTGGCCAATGGCTGTTTGTGAGTGTCCTTTCTTTCACTCCACAAACCAACTCACCAGTGGTCTGCACTTTACAGCCTTCCCAGGTGTCTGGACTTCAAACAAAGGCCAGAGGATTATATATTAAAGTAGATTCATTAGATCAGGAAGTGCAGACAGCTGGCGAGGCTGCAGAGTGCTGGAGCAACATTTATGGGAAGGAGAGAGAGAGATAAATACACACACTGCCCTTGACAACACTGTAACACTAGGGCAAGCTCAGAATGATGCACTCACTGGAATCCTAAAGACTAGAGAAACAGAAACATTAACAGTTTGGGCCCAGGATACCTTAAAGAGTGTCTGATTCCTTGTACCCCCTGCCCATTCACTGAGAACTTCAGGGTATTCACTGTTGGCGACCACCCCCATGTCTCAGATGCATGACTTGTATCCACAACAAGCTGTGCCTTTAGTATTGTGTGCCCAACCCTCTGAAACTGCCTCCCAGGTGTGATTCGGCAGACCTGCTGAACTTGAGGTGCTTGGCAAAGACCTTCCTCCTTTAGCTGACGTTAGAAGTAAGTTATATTATGCCAATTTTTGGTACTTACGTCTTTACCCATGGTTTGTTTGTTTTCATTCCTAAGCACTTTATTATTTGATTGATTGCTTTACTGGCTGTTATGTAAACAGCTTTGTGACTATGGTGAAAAGTGATCAATAAGTATTGGAAATAAATAATAAAAACAAAGAAGTCTTTGGGGGAATTTGAAGGTAGGTTCTGAAAAAAAAAAAAAGAATTTATATGAGCAGTTTTGGCCCACTCCTAATCTAGGTGTCTCTCTCTATATTCTCAGAAGACTCTCTTGATGGTAGAATGATCCTCCAAGTGGTAAAGAGTAGCTCTAAGTGGGACAGGTGAATGAATGGAGGCTATGCCTACCTGTAACAGGTGTAAATTGGGACTGACAGAAGAAGTTGAGTTCTCCCTGACATTCTTGTTAGAAATACAGGGTGGGATCCAAGAAAGATGGTGGGGCAGGTTATGGAAGAGGAGGAGAAGAAAAGGAAAAGAATGATGTGTGTGTGTGTGTGTGTGTGTGTGTGTGTGTGTGTGTGTGTCAAGCGGGGGGCAAGGGGGGATCTAACAAGGTTGTGCTCCATGTTGATATGCGCCGGGGAGCTCTTGACCACTGCCAGGGTGTTTATCCTTGTGGAAAATTGGCCGGCGCAGAGTGGATGGCTCTCGACACACCGCACAAAGGAAGTGACAGCGATTCTGCGCTAATGGAAAGATACGAATTGCATGAGAAAGCGTCAGGCGAGCTTGGGCCTTTGAAAAGCAAAAGAGTTCTACTTGTTTGAACTTTAGTTTATCTGATGGAAACACTAGCTGTCAGCTCAATTCAGCTTCTCTTTCTTCTTTTCAGAGGCTGCCAGACAGTCCTCATTGAGATAAGCTTCAGGAGGAGGGGAGGAAAAGGAGAGGGCAGAGAGGAAGTCAGGAAATGCAGCTGTAACTAGGTAGCATGATGGAAATGAAGGCACTCAAGAGGGGTTGGATGGGAATAAGTGGGTAAATATTTTAAACCAGGTATAGGCAAGCTCGGTCCTCCAGATGTTTGGGGACTACAGCTCCCATCATCCCTAGCTAACATGGTCAGGGGTGATGGGAATTGTAGTCCCAAAACATCTGGAGGACCGAGTTTGCCTATGCCTTTTTTAAATAGTGGCCTGTTGTGCTTTTATGCACTGGCCTAGGGAATAATAATAATAATAATCATAATTTATACCCCGCCCATCTGGCTGGGTTTCCCCAGCCACTCTGGGCAGCTCCCAACAGAATATCAACCATGATAAAACATCAAACATCAAAAACTTCCCTAAACAGGGCTGCCTTCAGATGTCTTCTAAAAGTCAGATAGTTGTTTGTTTCCTTGACATCTGATGGGAGGGTGTTCCACAGGGCGGGCGCCACTACCGAGAAGAGCAGGGAATCGAACCCTGTTCACCAGATTACAAATCCACTGCTCTTAACCACTACAACACATTGGTTTAGCTTTTTTTGGGGGGGGGATTTACCAGATTGGCCGGTTGGACATGCCTGAATTCTAGTCCAGGGATGTGCAGCTGTCCCATATGGGGATCGAACGTGCAATCTTGGCATTATGAGCACCATGCCCTAACCAGTTGAGCTATCTTGTTATCTTCTCTCTAAAAAGACCAAATGCTGCAATCTTTCTTCATAGGAGAGTCACTTTGGTTGCCCTTTTCTGAATCTTTTCCGTTTCTACAATCGCCTTTTTGTGTGTTGCATTATCATTGTAACATAATCTTAAATTATGAAACAAGAGAGGGCATTCAAAGCAAATGAACCCAAGTGGCAATGATGCCCCGAAATTACAGTTCTACAGAGTGCTTCACATTCCATAATCCCGTGTTGGGAGGACTCCCAAAGCTACTCCATTGTGTTTCCCCCCTGAGATAATCTCTCTCATTCACTGCGCCACATGCTAAAAGAACATTGTTGCTGTTTGCCTTTTGGCAGCCCGTGGAACATTGTTTACTGCGCAACTGAGCTGTAGTGGAATGTAGGGAATTAGCTATTAACGATGTGAGATGAGAAGTTGATACTGCAAGACAAAATACCAGGATTGTTATATAGGATTAAAAGCTCTACTGAGGATGGCTGAATGACAGAACGACTGAGGCACATCCAATTTCCTGTGGCTGGCAGACTTTTTTTTATGTGCGCCAAAATATTTATCCACTAATCACGCCATTATCTGTGGAATCTTTGCAACAGCAGGAAAAGCTTCGGTGAGGGCAGCGAACGCAGGGACAAATAAACAATACATTTTTACATGGTTCCTGTATTTCTGCAGTGTATAGGTAGGGAAGCCCAGTGCTTTGTTACAATAATGCTTGTGGGACTAACAGGGATAGGGGGAAATTTGATTCAGTTTGCACCTGAAGGCAAGCTTACATAGTTTACACTTTCTGAAATGATACACAAACTGAAATGAAGCCATCCTTTGAAATTTGCACTTCTCTACATTTCTACAGCCACAGAATGTGTACAAAAAATAAGAATGCCTGCACTAGAATAAGTGCATTCATAGAAATGCACATATTAGTGAAAACAGGAACAAAAAAATGAATTATGTTGGGGGATATTGCTTTGCAAAAATGTGCATATTAAGTTCAAAGTGTGCACATTAGGATAAATGTACTGGAGAATTTTCATGAGGGCTTCTCCTTTCAAATCAGAATCTGATGTGGAAATGTGAAGATACGGAATTAAGATGGGGGGGGGGGGTTAAGAAACAGAGAGAAACCAGAATTTACAGATTCACTTATCCCTAGAATCTCCTCTTAGGTTTTTGTTTTAGATGGGGCATGGGTAGCACAGGTTAAAGCAGGACTGGGGAACCTTTGTCCCTCTGCACATTGCTGGACTCCAACTCCCTCCATTCCAGACCTCTGCACATGCTGGCTAAGGCTGACAGGAGTTGGAGTCTAGCAGCATCTAGAGGGCCCACCAGTTCCTTATCCCAGCCTTTAAGGGATGCATTTGTCCGAGAATCTATTTGAATGCCTTGTGTTTCTACACTCCAGTTTCATCAGCCTTCATTATGTATCTGCAAAAGGTTTGTCATTTCATGCTCCCACTTGTATCACCTTTTTGCCATGGAAACTGGACTTCCAGCAGAGATTTGAGCACTGAACTGAAAAGAGAGGAGCCCATGGGATCAAAAGGGTTGGTAGCACAGCCCCAGGGGTGCTGGATCTGGACCCTCACACCACTGAGCCTGAATCTAGGAACTAGTCTAACTTCTGCCATCTGTCCTCTGTTCACCCTCCAACATTTCTCAGATGGAAATAGGGACATTCTATTCTACATCAGCACCATTGCTTTTGCCCCCAAGTCTCTCCTCCCACTCCTCCAGTGTCCTCCCACCTGCCCCTCCAGTGCTCCGTGAGCAGGGAGCAGAAGGTATGTGGTTACCCCTGGTAGTTTCATCTGCACTTCAATCTGCATGCCAAAGGGAGAGACAGAGTTTTTCCTTCCCATGCTGCTACAGGAAGTGCTCAAGTGATAGGCGTGGAGGTGAAGCGTTCTGCTTTGTTGGTGCTGCAGCTCACCCCAGAGCACCGCAATATTCCACACATGTTTTATTTTGTTGCAATAAATCCGTTGGAGATGTATGCAGGATTGTGCTTTCAGTTGCAATGTACTTTTAACGTGTGGTGTGTATGGTAAGTTCCTGCAGGCAGGGACCTGAATATTCCAGTGCCACTGTGTGTGTGTGTGTGTGTGTGTGTGTGCGCGCGCGCGCAATAACAAAATCATTATAGCAACAATCCATTTTTGGTGAGGTAGTGTCATGTATGCAAGAGGGTAAGAACCAATTAAGGGAGTGAAAGGGTTAATTAGCTAACCTGTATATATTTACCTGAATGTAATGTTAGTCCAGAAGTATAAAATAACTTTTTAAGCTTTTCTTTATGAAACCTCTCTGT